>NC_055993.1:8330324-8658308 GCF_018446385.1 Zingiber officinale | reverse complement strand
CATGATCCCCGAACATATGACGAAGCACTCCAAGATAAAGATGCGACATCTTGGCAAAGAGCAATGAATTCAGAAATAGAATCTATGTATTCTAACAAAGTCTGGGAGCTAGTAGAACCATTAAATAGTATAAAAGCTATTGGATGTAAATGGGTCTACAAACGAAAAAGAGGGACAGACGGGAAGGTGGAAACCTTCAAAGCAAGGCTTGTTGCGAAGGGGTATACTCAGAAAGAGGGAATTGATTATGAGGAAACCTTTTCGCCAGTAGCTATGCTTAAGTCTATCCGGATACTCTTATCTATTGTTGCTTATATGGATTATGAGGTTTGGCAAATAGATGTCAAGACAGTTTTCCTTAACGAAAGTCTTGAAGAAAACATCCATATAAAGCAACCAGAGGGGTTTATTGCAAAGGGCAAAGAGCATCTTGTATGTAAGCTCGATCAGTCTATTTATGAACTGAAACAAGCTTCAAGATCTTGGAACATTCAGTTTAATAAAGTAATCCAGTCTTATAGATTTATTCAGTGTTCGGATGAGTCTTGTATATACAAGAAATGTTATGGAAAAGTAGTGGTATTTCTTGTACTATACGTAGATGACATTTTGTTAGTTGGCAACAATATCAAACTGTTATCGAAAGTAAGGGTATGATTGTCCAAGCAATTCAATATGAAGGACTTGGGAGAATGTGCACATATTCTCGGGATCAAAGTGATAAGGGATCGCAAGAAAAGAATGTTGTGTTTATCCCAAGTTTCATATATCGATACTATCCTAGCTTGTTTTAGCATGCAAGACTCCAAGAAAGGTTGTTTACCTTTTTGTCATGGAGTATCTTTATTTAAAGAGATGTCTCCGAAGACATCAAAAGAGATAGAAGAAATGAAGGCAGTTCCTTATATTTCAGCTGTAGGAAGCCTAATGTATGCTATGTTATGAACGAGATCGGATATCTGTTTTGCTATGGGCATGGTTAGCAGATATCAAAGTAATCCAGGACAGGGACATTGGACTACCGTAAAACATATATTAAAGTATCTGAGAATGACTAGAGATTATATGCTGGTTTACCAAGCAGATGATTTGCTCCCTGTGGGTTACACGGATTCTGACTTCCAATCAAATAGGGGCAATAGTAAGTCTACATCAGACTATGTGTTTACTTTAGGAGGTGGAGTCATAGCATGGAGGAGTGTTAAGCAAAAATGTGTTTCAGACTCAACCATGGAAACTGAGTATGTGGCAGTCTCTGAGGCAGCCAAAGAAGTTGTATGGCTCAGGAACTTTTTAATGGACTTAGATGTGATTCCTGGTTTACCCAAAATCATCACAATTTATCGTGATAATAGTGGTGCAGTAGCAAACTCGAAGGAACCACGAGCCCATAAGGCGAGTAAACACATTGAGCGCAAGTATCACCTGATATGAGACATCGTAAAGCGAGGAGAATTTGTTGTCGTCAAGATTGCATCAGCAGATAACCAGGCAGATCCTTTCACTAAGGCTCTTCCGGCGAAAGCTTTTGATCGACATGTTGAGGGGATGAGAATTAGATGTATGGCAGCGTTAATGATAGCGTAGTCTTTTAGTATAAGTGGGAGATTGTTAGAGTGTATACTAAAAGTCTAGCTTTTTGTAAACATTTATTTTGAAATAAGAATCACATTGGTCAAATATCTACATTTATGCTAAGTGTAGTTATCCATTTAATTTATATTGTAGATAACATGGTGTGAGGAGACACACAGAAGTTCATGTTATCAGTTCCTTATAAATTATAAATAGTAGCTCACAACCAAGATGGAATGGGGCAAACCATTGGAGTGGTTGTAGTGTAATTTGGTATTAGTTTATCTTGATTATAAAATTATACTAGTACACTATGAGTGTATTGAGCAGGACCATTTGAGGTAGTTTCTTTTTATACTGACTATATAAAAGAACCTCTGTTATTATGGAAGCACGTACTCTTAATCATGATATAATAACAAGCACGTATACTTAATATTAATTTCTTTAATTTATCAAAGGGTGTGATTTAGTTCGTTAAATCAATAGGCCCGATAAGTTGGGAAATGATATTATTTATATGGTGTGTTGTTGATTATAGAATGAAACTGTGTCCTAGTAATCTAGGTTGATGATGTCCCCTTGAGGAGCTCATAAGGATTGTCATGTAAACCCTGTAGGTAGACTTAGTCCGACATGACAATAAGGTTGAATGGTACTACTCTTGGAGCTAAGATATTAATTAAGTGAGTTGTCAGTAATTCGTTTAATTAGTGGGCATTCGATATCTTAAACACAGGGAGACTAACACACTCATGATAAGAAGGAGCTCATATTGTAATATGGGATTGGTGCGGTAGTACAATAATAACTCTTTAGTGGAATGAGATATTATTGATGAACTTGAGTTGGGTGTTTGGGCGAACATGGGAAGCTCAAGTTCATCGGGAGATCAAAACTAATTCCTTCTCTCGGTTCCTATTGTAGCCTCTTATTTATAAAGTCTTATATCCACTTAAAGTCAAGCCTCTTACCCATCTTATGGTGGCCGGCCAAGCCAAGCTTGGAGCCCAAGCTAGGGCCAACCAAGCCAAGAATTGGAGCCATGTTATATGGCCAACCAAGCTTGGAGCCCAAGCTAGGTGGCCGATCACATTACATTAAAACGATATTTTAATTTTTAAAATCTTTCCTTTTGTGGAAGCCATGGTTTTAAAAGAAAGTTTTAAATTTTAAAATCTTTCCTTTTATAGTTTTCTACAAAGGATTAAGAGAAAGATTTGATATCTTTCCTTATTTGTAGTTAAAAGAAATATTTTAATTTTTTATAAAACTTTCCTTTATGGTAACCATCCACATGTTTTAAAAGAAAGATTTTAATTTATAAAATTTTTCTTTTATAACCAACAAGGGATTTAAAAGAGAAATTTTTTTGTTAAAATTTATTACCGGAAACAAATAAAGAAGTTTTAATTTTGTGTTTAAAACTTTCCTTGTTTGGAGCACAAGGAGGTGGCCGACCATGACAAGAAGAAAAGGAAGTTTAAATTTTATTTTTTTTAAACTTTCCTTTTTAGTCATTGGCAAGGAATATAAGGAAGTTTTAATTATGTTTAAAACTTTCCTTTTTTGCCAATACCAAGGATTATAAAAGAGATGGAGGGGTGCCTCATGAGATATACATCTTCTATTCCTCTCTTCTAATCCTTGGTGGTCGGCCCTTGTCTTTCTCTCTTCTCCTTTTGCTTTCTCTCTTGGTGGCCGGCGGCATCTTGTGTGGAGATTTCTTGGTGGCCGGTTGCTTGAAGGAGAAGAAGAAGAGAAGGAAGCTCTCTTGTCTAGCATCCCTTGGAGGTTAGTTGGTGGTCGGATCTTGGAAGCCTTGGAAGAAGCTTGAGTGGATTTCGTCTTGGAAGTTCATCGCCCACACGACTTCCAAGAGAATGAGAGGAATGCAATAGAAGATCAAGAGGTCTATAAGCTATGAAAGGTATAACTAGTTATTAGTTTCCGCATCATGACTAATTCATTTTTTGTATAGATCTTGGAAAACCAAACACAATAGGTTAACGGTTTTATGTTATCGTTTTTGTTATCGATTTTATTGTTCGATTTCATGTTCCGATATTGTGTTTCTATTGAGGTCTCTATATTAAACCTAGTTTACTGTAAGAAGTTAAATATCCAATTTCTTTGAAAGGCTTTGTCTAGGAAGTGGTGGATGATCTCATACCCAAGAAGGCCTAGTGTCTCGCTATGTTTAACCTAGAAGCCGATCTTTGAAATAGATATTTGATAACTTCTGTAATATGGTTTAACATAGGAATATCACATCGGTTAAACTTAGAGTAAAAATGTTAAGTATTGTTTCCAATCCAAGTTTAACTTCTGAAGGACAATTTGGATTAATAATGTTAAGCATTGTTTGCAATCCAAATTTAACTTCAGTAGAGCACATGGGTAGCTAGGATAGTTCTATGTTTGTACAAATTTTTATACAGGGGAATTAGGATGGTATTCCGAGTAGCAACTAACATGCCCAACTTCTGGTAACTTATTAATTTCCACCTAAATCACCCGGTCCTATTCTAGTGAGAAATTTCGCTTCTTTTATCGAACGAGCCAAATTTTTGATAGTGTTTAGACAGTGAACCTTTAAGTTGGGAAAATTCTTGTGACATATTTTAATGACCAAGAGAAGACATCATGATTGTGTAAGATATATGCAATTAGTTCTTGTTTTAGCCCTAAAGGTAAGCTAGTAGCTACTCGAGTGACCCTGTCTAGACGATCGAGATGAATCCATACACTTTTATGATTCTCCTCTGGTCAGGATATCGGTGTCTCTTTGGACAGCTTGGACAATATTATTTTGAGTTCAACGGGCTTTGCGCGAGTCAGTCCAGATTATATCTACGTAGCATTTCCTCACCACCAATTGGTTACCTCTCCGACTCAGCTCCCCACCGCGAATTTTATTTTCTGATGAAAAGTGGAGACTACCCTTGGAAGTACTCATTGTCGGCCTTCCTAGTATGACATTGTAGATAGAGGTGGTGTTTATGATAATAAAGGACGTTTATTAAGTTCACACATGCTTCCTCCCCAAGGAAAGGGAGAGGGTAACCTATCCGATAGGCTATACTTCTTGCCTTGTTACAGGAGTATGTATAGGATAAAGTTCCTCCCGATCCATTTGCATTTGATCGAAAGCTACTTTAAAAATGATATTGACAGAACTACCAGTATCAATAAATACTCTCTTTACTCAATAATCATTGGGGATTCGAACCAAATATTCTAGTCTAAAATTTATACAAGGACCTTGTCCTCTTCCTAGACTAGTGCTAACGACGTAACTTTCGAGCCTTTCAGGTTAGAGTAGAGTCACCATCTATGGGACCATCCGAGATCTTGTTCACAGTCCCTTTAAAATTAATTTTGTTCTTACTTGTACTTTTTTCTTCTTCCTTTTGACGAGACTGAGAGGAACCTCAAGGTTCCTTTGATGGATAATGGGATTGCCGACTCATGGGTCAATTGGTATTAGCATCATGATGGCAATAACGTTTGAAAAGTTCAAGAGATTTTTTTTACTAGGCCCACTCCGATTGGCATTCTACTGATCAGTTACTCATTTAAATTCCCTCGCATACTACTAATAATCCCGAATGGAATGAGTACTTGTTTGATGGTAGACACAATATTAATTAGTCATCTCGGGGGGCCTTTAACTAGATTCGGGAGCAGGAGTTGGACTACTTCCACTGCCTGTACCACCTTTTCGGCCCTCCGATTCGTGAACTCTCGATTTTGCAAGGGTCGAGGAGGGGCTCTACAATTTGGATGACTGGGGATGGGAGTGGGAGTCGGAGCTTCCTTTCTCTTCACGGACTGGGCTTCCTCGACTTGAATATACTTAAGTGCTCGGATTTGTAATCCTTCAAAATTGGTTGGGGGTTTTTTTATGAGAGACATAAAAAAATCTCCATCGATCAAGTCTTGTGAGATAGCACTAACTTGTACTTCTAGGGTAACTAGAGAAGCATACATAGTCACCCAATTAAACCGTTGATACTCTTTGGGTTCTTTGAATTTTTTCCTGAGGGCAAAAAAATCATGCGACATATTTTGGTATCTTCAGCTGGTTGCAAAGTGTTTCATGAAGATGGCTTTAAACTCCTCAAAAGTTTGGATAGAAGAGGTAGGGAGTCTATTAAACCATCTCTATATCGAGTCTGAATGCATGGTAAAAAAAATAGACACTTGATGTCATCCGTATACTGATGTAACAAAGAAGCATTCTTAAATTTGCAAATGTGATCTTCGGGATCTGTAATACCATTATATTCCTTGAACTACAGCACCCAAAAGTTTCTTGGCAACTCATCTTAGAGGATGTTCCTCGAAAACGGAGGGCCTTGAAGAGCTTTCGTTCCACTAGATTCGGGGCCCTTTCTCCAAGAAAAATCTTGCTAAGTGTTTCACCAGAGATTTTATAGAATGTTCTCTCACGACGAACTTACCTATCGATATGAGAGAAGCAATCTGTGGTGTTTTTGTAGGTCAAGGTACCTTCTAGTGTGTTAGTCTCGCTTCAACCGACCAGGGCATCAGTTCGGTTCGTTGAGGGATTGATTGTTGGTGGAGGATGCAAGGATTGCCCCTTTAATACCGCTTGAACCTTTGTTGCTACCAATTTGTCAAAAATCCTCTGTTGCCATGGAGATGACGTTAGCTCTTTCAGCATCATCTATCTTAACGTCCTGGTTCAGGTCTTTAACTCAGTGTTCCCACAATTGGGATGGTATCAATTTGATCCTACCCGTGAATGCTAACGAGTGAATCATCGATGAGTTGGCTTTATTGTCAACTTTAATCATCAATCACTTGATGACAATGAGGATGATGTGGTTCTGCGAGCCTAGACAGCAACAAACAAGAAAAAAGGAGGTTAGAAAGACGGTCAGAGGGTTACTCGGCACAACCATTCTGACGCTTAAGTTAGAGAACGAAGAAGAAAAGTATTAGGGTTTTGACTTATGTATGTGCGTGTATATACTTTTGATGTCAAAAATGGCTACCTTTTATAAGAAGACAACAAACTTTTTCCTTTCATTTTGATCTCCAAGTTATCATTATTTAATTCCTTAAATAATGCAAGACTTATTCGTGCCAATGTCTTTTTTTCGAAATAATCCGAGATTTATGCGATGATTATCCTTTTCTCGAAATAATTCGAGATTTACTCAATGATTATCTTTTTCCATTTTGAGTCAAGTTGCAAAGGAGATGAAAGACAAAGGAGTCAAGGTATGCCTAAGAAGCCGGGATGCGTCCAAGAGATCGGAGTGCACCCGAGAAGTCAGGGTATGCCCAAGGAATTGAGATGCGTCCAAGAAGTCGGGATACGTCCAAGAAGTCGGGATGCACCTAGGAAAGCTAGGGTACACCCGCGAAGTTGGTGTGCGCTTGAAGAGTGAGAGAAGACCGCGTGTGTTGAAGAAGCTATCGGTCGATGATCGAAGTGACAGAAGAAGAGAGTTTGGGAGAAAAGATAGAAAAAAAATGGCCAGGAAAATCTAAAATAGTGAATTTTGCGATAGAATATAAATACCATCGTAAAATGAGGACGAAATTTATAATTTATGATTTCCCGTTGCCTCAATAGCGAAGATATTAGCAACAGAATTTGTCATCCGTTGCTAGGGATTTGTTATCTGTCGCAAATTCCTAGCAACAGATAACAAATTCCATTGCTAATATCTGTCACTAATTAGGGTTTCTTATCACCTCGATAACGATGATATTAGCGAAGGAATTTATTTTCCGTCGCTATTTGCTGGTTGTTTTTGTTTCTATAGTGAATGGAAATCTCAGTCCTAAATCTGTTTTGGTAAAGTTAATCTTGTAGTTAAGATTGATCTTTGAGCACATCGTGTTAGCACTTTTAAATGTCTTTCTCCTCTGTTAAAAGAAATCCCTGAGTAGATGTTTATACGAACAGCTGGAAGGAATACGTAAATTGCATGGGGATATATTTTCTCTGACTCTGCCAAAATCATACTTCAATTGCAAGGCTTAAAGTTGAAGCTTTCAAAGATTTTGCCTCTTTTCTCCATTTGCTCCTCCCAAGCATCGTTAATGCATGCACTTGTGACTAGCTATCAAAACAATCTAATCTGCAGTATTATTTTCAAGAGAATCTGATGCTTCTAGCATTCTCATGTTGCACTGTGACGGTAACAATGAATTGAACAAGAAGCACACAGATTTTTTTGCGTCCAGAGTCGAGTGCTGGGAAGGGTCATGAACAGAGGATGACGTGCAGCATTGACAACCTCCAGAGGTCAAGCAAGTAATGAAGAAGTATGGATTTTGTGGAGAGCTAAGAGATTCCATGGAATGAATGGCTCTCCCAAACTTGATTTTGGAGCAATTTGCGTTGATGGTGGAGAATTTATTTTATCATGAAATGCAATCTTCACTTTTGTTCAGTGGCCTCTAATATGCCATACCAACATCATAATCCACGTGGCAAAGCAAGTTATACAGAGCTTCTATTGAGGCATAAGATCGATGCTATATGTGAAACCCATTACAATGCAATTTGGTCGATTAGTATCGTATAACATCTCCATGAGTTCCATAGATAACTATGCTTTGTTCTCTGTCTGAATCTTGTTGCTCGCCTATGGAGGAAGATAAAGAATACCAGAGGATTAGCTAGTTGTCTGAAGAAGACAGATATACTCAGGGACGCCTTGCAAAAGAAAATAGAAAGCATCTCGTGTGCACTAAAAGATCCCAGGTGCGAATTGGCTAGACAACCAGTAAAATTCGATGATATTTTAAACCATGATTAATGGTTAAATTTCACAAAATAAGATAATATCAGAAATACCCATAAAAAAGAGCCATCAATATTGCTTTTAAACTATTTGAAAATGGTGAGGAAGACATGTAAACAATATAATTTGCCTTTAAAAAAAAACTCTCATGAGTACATACATTTGTGTGTCTGTAGGGCAAAGAATAAGTCGCTTTTATAACCTTTCTGTAAACATGACAATTCAAAGAAGACAAATGTCGGGGAAATACTTGGTGTAATTAAAGTGCGACTATACAGTAAAAAGGAGACCCCTTGAAAGAAGACAAATTGGTGCACAATTAACAAGTACACGACTCTTAACAAAATAAGAAAAAACAAAGAAACTGGATAAAAGAGAGATTGAGCAAGCGCCCATTAATCTGGAGATAAGAGCAGTCATTATTGAAAAAAGCATCAATTGTCAAGATCCTTGATGGTTTCTGCCTTCAGTCGTTTATGGGCAAACTATTTTATTTACTGCAATTTGTAGCTCCAAGGTCAACTAGATGGAAGCTTAGAAAGCAGTGATCCTACAAAATAGAAATAAGCATTTAGTAATAATTTCATTAAGAATTTCCCAAAGGAAAAAAACATAACTGAGTTTACATTGTATATAAATACTCAATAAACTTAAAAATGAGAGGTTACATTAAAAAAATATATATTAAAATAACATACATGTTAGCACATGGTATTAAAAATATACACTGCATAATATTGAAAAACAAATACATAGATTGTGAATCAGTGTCGTAACTCATTATATCTTACTTGCTGCTTCTAAGATTGATTGCTAACGTTTACTAAAGCAGGTGTTATATGAGGATGAGAAATTCTCTTGATATATATAGTCAATTAACTATTTCCTATAAATATCTCCATCTCATTTTGTGTACCAGTATTAGGTGAATAACACAATAGCACAAGATGTGACATATGATACCCTATATACGGCGGTGACATTTGGACGCCAAGAAGTGACACAAAAGAAAGCTATTTCCTAAGCAATATCATCTTAGTCTTCTAATGAGAAACTTTTTTACAAATTACAAAAGCTGGACTATGCTCCAATAGAATATCTTAGGAATGGGCAAGTGTCAATCCATGTGATCAGTGATACTATTTAACAAAAAGAAGATTGATCAAATTAGAAGCGCAGAGAATCAAGATAACAATTGACAAACTGGAGATTTAACTGTTACAATTTTCTTTTCTTTTGCAGAAGTCGAGCTTCAGTTAGATAACCAATTCTTAGAAAATGGGATAACTAATCATATAAATGAGCAATTCAAATGGATGGACAAAGAAAAAAGGCTTATGCAACTACAGGACTTATCCCAATCATATTGGTGAAAGAATGTAAAGTCAAAGAAATATTTCAGACAAAAGGTGTATCTATTTTAATGTGTTGCCATCTAAAATTTTTAAAGAAGAAATTTTACAACCATTATGGAAGAGTGTTCCAACATTACAAATGAACTACATACTGCTAGACAGCTGTTAATAAATGCTTTGTACACTATGCCGCTCAAAAGATACACAAATAATACAGGAAAATAAAAATTCAAGATAGGATATCAATGGCATCATACTAAAGAAACAGAATATATGCATTGGCAATAGACACATAAATAACATCCATAGAGTTAATTTTTCAATCAAATAAAATGACTTCTCAACATTAATATTCTCAAAAGAATTATGATATTTGATTTGTGACACCCCGACTGCATTTTTTCAATCAAGCAACATATACATTCTCTGAAGGATATTTTAATTTCTGGAAGCTATTTTTTCCGGTTGCATCAAGCTGCCTTAGATGTAAGTGGTATAAAGATCAGCTTAAAATAAAAGAGCATATAATTAAATAAAAAACATAGGTTCTATGAAAAAGATTAAAATACCAAGTGAAAATTGTACCACTTCTACAAGATGACAAGGATGTTAAAATACAAGAAAGTGAGGTATTTAAAATAAGGGAGGAAGTTCAAAGTGAAGGGTGCCTGTGCATGCAGTAACTCAGATTTGGACGAATCAGACAATGTGGCCATTGAAAGTGAAGTAAACACTAAACAGGCATCATGGAGATGATATCTAATAGGGATATGCACAAAAAATGTGAATATAGAGAAAACAAATATGACTACTCCTAAATCAGTATATCAAATGGATGGAGACGAGTAATTATTATTTTTTTTAGCACAAGAGAAATACGTGTAGGTAAATGTCTCTTTTTGCGGAACAATTTAGAGGATCAAAAGAGTGAATTACCGCAGGGAAAAGTCACGAGAACATAATTTAGGAGGGAAAGAAGATCGTTTATTATTTTTTGCACTCACAAGGATTCCTTAAAGATGCAGTTGCGTGCAAAAGGTTCAGTAACTACCTACCGAAAAAAGTTAAACTTTTTGGATAAGGACATTCTACCGAATTTTGGACAACACAGATGCAATAAACAAAACTATGAGCGTAGAAGATTGCATAGAGTATGAGAAACGGAATAGATTGACAATCTTGAAGGAGAATAAAGACGATTCATTAAATCGATAATCAAAAATGAGGGGACGATACAGCTTTTATACCTGACATTTCCTTGGGGATGGAGGGGCAGTTATTGGGGAAAAGGAAGGCCCTCCCCCCCGCGGACAAATTGGACAAGATCCCAGCGAAATATAACACCATGACGAGCCCGATCACCCAGGGCATCAGCATGAACCCGATGACAAAGGTGACGGAGCCACAGAGCATGAGGGCGAGCGACGCGCCGAGGAGGAGCGAGGCGAAACCCGCGGGCGACATCCGCCGAGGCAGGCGCCTCCTCGGCGCAGGCGGGGCTCCAGCGGGAGGCAGGGCGGGTGCCCGGTTCAGGAGCGCAACGAGGCGAGAGCAGAGCTCGGAGATGAGCCGCGACAGCTGATCGTCGGTCGCCATCGTGATCGGGACTGGAAACAGAGAACTTTAACCCTAATCCCGATCAAGATCAAGGAAGAAGGGGAAGGGAGCGGTGGACGATATAAAGGAAGGAAATAACTTGATTGGAATTGCAAGCTTTATAAATAAAAAATGGAAATGGAGGAAAGCAACGAGTGCAAGTTTTGATTTGGTGGCAATCGAAGTTGAACAAGCTTTATTACGTCTGGTTTAAACAGAAATGACAACAATTGCCAACCTTACTTGTTTTGTTTTTTGTTTTTTTTTAATTTTTAATTTTTAATAAAGAAAAAATAATAATAAAAGGTTAGTATCTATCTATTTATTTCATTCTGGAAAAAATATTTAATATTATTAGAAAATTTTGCTTCTTATTTTTCTCACGTAAAATATTCTTCAAAAAATAAAACCAATTTAAAGAAAAATAAACTATTTTTATAGCTCATGAAATTGAAAAATATAAGCACTTTTAATTATTCTTTAATAATCATTTTATTCTAGTATTTCACGGAAACTTTGATTCCAAGCACCAATAATTCATTTCGATCCATCGCGATCCATTCAGTGATGATGGACCAAAAAATATCAAAAGAATGATCAAATCAACTTATACTTTAAGGAAATAATTAAAATTTACATTTTAAACAATAAAAAGAAACATACAATTTATCGTAGGAATTTTCTCCCCCTTAATCATACACTTATTTTTCTTAATCACGGAACCAAATTATACGCACGTCATAATCTTTCAGTTTGAATTTAAGAGAAAATTAGAATGAATCAAGGAAACGTGAAATTTTCAAGTATTAATCTGAATCAAATTACCGTTTCACAGGATGAAGTCAAATGTAATAAACAATCTAAATCAGAGAAATGGCATTAATCTGATAGCAACAAATAATAATATTTAGATGTTAATTAACATTAATTCCAATTACTTTTCATTTTTTTTTCCCTCTTTTCTGTAGTTTGCGTATTTGCAAACCAAACAAAAAAGGCGACTTCATTCACAAATCACAAGACTATCATGTGTTTGTTTATGATTGCATAACTAACTACTATAAAAGATAAAATATAGTTAAACCAAAAAAGCTAAAATGTAATTAAGCTAAAAGGATAAAACGCAAAATAATTTATGCAATAATAGAACTACTATTAGAGAATGGCATATAGCACACATCCGGATAGTTAGACTATTTGCATGCTCATGTACTAGATCCAATGGTAGAGTCACATTCAATGTTATCCAGGAAGATCAGATTTCTTGGTCCATAAATAATTCAATGTTATCCAGAAAGATCAGATTTCTTGGTCCATAAATAATTATGAATAAATCGTGGTCATGATTCAATCATAATTAATTTATAATCCCTCTCTACATTTATTGTCTTCCCATGCTACAGTTTAGATTGGGATGAACGGTCGGAGGCCGTTGGATCGGAAGTGGACAAGTGACCAGATTACTGATCACTAAGTGGGGGGTCTCCGACCATCTGTCCCGACCCAAACTATAATCTGGAGGCGATGAATCCAAGGAGGGATCGTAACCAATTATGACCAAATTACGACCACGATCCGATCATAATTACGAATGATCTATCTCCTGATCTACTTTTTTGTGGATCAAGAGATTTACTCTCCTATTCGGGCCCAATGACAATTAGAAAGAAAAAAACCTAAATTTATTAGAGGAGAAATAAAGAAAATAGGAGAGAGAAAGAAAGCAAGCCGGATGATGACATCGACGTAGCTCACGGCCCGAGTAGATCACGAGGGCTGGAACCAGACCTGCAGCATTATGAAAGTTTGTCTTTATTTTTGCAAGTAGACAAAGATAAGAGTATCTAGACATATATTTAGACGGTCACGATCAGATTACGGAAGTTTAATTAAGTAATTACACACATTAATTAAGGATGGGGACGTGATCAAAACTAAGAACGTCAAAGTCTTAGTATTATAATTGTAGACCATAATTGTCTCTAATATATGAATCATGCAAGCCATCCACTCATAATTTAGCAGTCGCCGAACTGGTGCCAACAATTTGATCAGATTGGAATCTGCACAGATCGAGCAAAGATATAACAGATTTTTGCAAGTGCCAATTATAATATTAATGATTAAAAATTGAGTTGAGACGATATGTACCCAATTTGTGGAGCAGGCAGGCACTCCAATGGGTACAACAGGCCATCATCACCGTGTGAATGTTGTGGTTGAGCTACGGCATCAACACCATTTTCCCAAGCGTGTCCCCCATGAATGGTATGGCTGATTTCTTCCAACTGTACTCGTCGAAGAAAACTCTAGTTAATGTAGTAAAGGAAACAACTTGAATTGATTTTGTTAGGAAAAGTTGAAAATCTACCAAATATCGAGAATAAAAAATAGCGCAAGCATGTACAAACACAATTAGTCACATAGTTCAATTTTGGAACTTAGATTTAACGACAATAAGAAAATAAAAGTTTAACCAATCCAACTCTCTTATAAGAGGAATAATAAATGAACATATAGAATTGAAGGTATATTCTAATAGATTTGGGTATTATAAGAGGGAAATAATGGGATTAAATCGTCTGTGTAACTTAAATCATGTATTTGTAAAACGAGGCTCAAAGGTGATGGGGTTATACTAGCTTCTTACCCGTCTCCTAAGATCCTTGTTTGCCTCACAAAGGACTTGCTCCTGTCAGTAATTAGATGCAAACTTAATTATATTTCGCTACGGGAGGAATTTAGAATATATGCATCCAGCATTAAATAGGGTTCATATACCCTTCTTTGGAGGTCAGTCAGTTGGTCCAGCATCTGTTGTGTCTGCAAGAAATTAAATCAAGGACAACCTGAGATTTTTTATACATATGATAATTATTATCTAATTTTGCTCTGAAATTTAAGTACCCTTGAAGATCTAATTTCCTTCAGTGACATATCAAGTGGTTTCTCAAGATAATCAAGCTCCTTAACGCTCAATGATCCCAAAACCTCGCTGAGAAGGTTCCTGTCGATAGTTAAATCCACGGAAATTCATTATTATAATCGAACTAAAAAAAAGAAACAATACTGAAGATTTATGCACCTTTGTGATCTTTGTAAAGACTCAAGACGAGCTTTAAGTTCCATATACTCTTGAAGACTGCTCTGGACACGCTATAATTACAAGGAAGGACTATAAATATGTAGATATATTCTGATTGATACGCCAATTAAAATCTTGAATCAGATAAATTAAACGTCTAAATGGCAATATCTCGCTTCCTGTGAATCACATTAGTATTCTGAAGATCCTCGATCTAAAAAAAATGAGCACGCCAGCGAAGAAGGTTCAATTTAAAGACATCATGTGATATTAGTGTCTTGTAATGGAGCTAATAATGATAATTTTAGCTAGAAAGATTTAATGAGATTGAATTATGGTACCGAGGCAAATAAATGCAAGAATCTAGCGATCATATGGAGAATGTAGAGTTTATGTGTTTAATAAGATATGGCTTTACCTAGATATAAAATTCTATAACTATATAATCTGAAAAAGGCGATTTACTTGGTACAATTTTACTTCGAAACAATAGATGACTAGATAAATCTTTGTCACTATTTGGGGAAAATGATAAGGAAAACACAGATAGAGTGATATTTAGAAGAGTCTAATATGGGTTTATGTTGCAATTATGGTATATATAACTTAGATCAATATATATGAGAAGATCCTTTTACTACGGGGGTTGTAGGCAAAATCATAGAAAATATTTATCCAAGTACAAATGTTTACAGACTTCTATGAATTCAAATTCAATTCAAACGTTGCTTAACCTTTATCTGTTGGGAAATGACTCACATCTTCAGTACCTCAAATATATAGACTTGCACAATCAAATGCTAAAAGATAACAACTAGAAAATAGAAACTGCCAAATAATTACATGGTTTAACATACAATGGACGCAAATAAATTATGAGGTGGAGACATTTTTTTTGAGAAGCATAAGATACTAATATACAGTCTCAGAACTAGCCTCCAACCATTTGACTATTGCCAACCCCAAATTAGCCAAGGATTCAAAGACTACCTCTTCTTTCTGTCAAATTAATGCAAGGAATCCTAAATAGACTCTTTAACACCCAGGCAATAGATCATTAAGAACTAAGTCATTAAAGAAGACACATCCTATCTAGGTGCATTTATCTCAAATAGAGATTGCTTCCACTATTCTTAGATTGCCCATTCAATAATGAGATGAATATGAGTTCCTAGGTCTCCCTTTCTGTCTATTTATTTTTTCCTTTGTACTCCGACTTTGCAATTCATGAATATTGCAACATTATTTTTGGCCTTGGGAAAATAATATTGCATATATATATATATCTCTTGGGTTACATCAACTCTACTAACCCATGATATTTTTAATTCTCTTTCTATCAAGCTAAGACAATATATATAGATCACCACAAGAAGAACCGCAATTAGTGACTGAGGTCGCTAATCGGACTTGTTTAAGTGTTATATAAATTGATTTAGTGTACAAAACATGGGAAAAGATAAAATTGTCAACTATTGAGTATGTTGAAAAATTCATACACAAAATACCTGATTCTCCTTGACTTGAAAGTTGATTTCAGAACCTCCATAGCTACATTTTTGATACCTTTCAAGTGTTTTCATCATACTAGGAATAAAAATAATATAATGGAGAATCATTAATAATGCAGTTTAAAATAGAGTGAAATAATTCTTGTACAACATGATGAGATCACAATAAGATGCACAACGCCTAACATTCTTGTAACCAATATTTGATCATTCTCCATCATCAAGGATCTGAAGATTTATAGTCTATGTATGGATTGAAAGACTTATACGGAACTTGATTAAGAAGACAAACAAAATAAATTGGAGTTAGCCATAAATTTAAAGGTTTATCAGAACTGAAATCATACAAAAGATTTGAGACAATTACTACGTAATACTTTTTTCAAAGCCATATCAAATTGCATTCTAATAAAATGCAATTACTTAGGTCTTATAAATTGAATGCACCATTGTAAATTGAAATGACTACAAAACAAATTTGTATCTCAAATAATATTTAAATGCAACATAAAAATATTAAAGAAAAAACTTTCGTAGATAGGATATAGGGCCCTTCATTTGCAACGCTTACTATATATTGACAAATGTGAGTCTAAGTATGTTTTTGTTCTTTATTCATTGCTTTTCAAATTTTGTCTTGCCTACATTTAGAAATAATCAAGTCAACTTGGTTCACATGTAGATTTTCAGGATTTGTATCCTTCACATGATAATGGGAGTGCTTATTTTGTTTTGCTCTTGTCACCGAGTTTGTGCTTATAGCATTAAAATCATATCATGCTTAATCTAGATATCTATTGTTAAAGTACATTAATTCTTGATAGGGCATATGATCAGATTTTGTAAAGTCTAGCTGAATACTATTAATGAGGATAATGAAAAAAATGATTTTCAAACTCCTTTTAGAAAAGTAATTCATATGAAACATTGGCCATATAAGAAGATTTCATATAACATATATAGATGAATGTTTGTTTAATACTTAAGTCTTTGGAATTAGAAGATCTAAAATTTTCCTCAATTTTTCTTTCTCAAGGAATGACAAATAAATTATGTCCTTTTATCTTTGCAAACAAAAAGGGTAAGTTAACAAATATGAGATTAGCTATAATTAACAAATAGCACAAATACACTCAGTACAATTACAATGACGTGTATGTTAAAACTTAAATGTGACATTTTGGGATAAATTTAACTTATACGCTCATCACATGGAGCATCATTCTTTTATACTAAGAAAATTAGATAAGTCAAGGAAATAGAGAGGAATATCATAAGTATTACTGATTAATTGACATACTATGAGAGGAAATATTCTAAAGCTAGCAAAATATAATGCATTTACTTAACGACAAGAACACTATAGGGCATATAATTTAAAGTATACGTTCTAAATTATAAGAGGAGATGTTTTAAAGTATCAACTGATCTGATATATGTATATATAATTCGAAGTATATACCTAAAAATATAACTATTTATAGATCCAAAAGTTAGTTCGGCTAAATATAGGTAGCATATAAGGAAGAACAATTCAGATACATAGAAAAGATTCTAATGAGTGCTAATATTGTGAGTTCTATGTTATGGATTATGTAAAGGAAAAGAGCTAGAAGGGTGGAAGGCTTAGTTGCTTCTGATTTCCAAGGAGATAGATATTGAATAAGGATTTTAGACAAGCTTCATTTCTACTAAAATAAATATGAGATGATTCCATATTTTGACGCTGATGGATCTTTAAATTTTTATTTGCGAAATCATTTAAAGTGTATAGTAGAAATGTTCTACTTAGCTCTCCTAATTTACAGTTCGCTTTCACATATATATCACGGAAAACAAGTTCCAATCTGAAACAAAATTTACTTTGAAATTTAAGCTATAGTAAAAATGTTCAACTAAGGTCTCATAGTTTACAGTTCGCTTTACCTATATATATATCATGGAAAACAAGTTCCGATCTGAAACAAGAATAACTCAAAATTTAAGTTCCTTTTGATGTGGAATGAGAAAAGTAAACTATACCTGATATCAGAAGAAACACATGATTCGGTAACAAACATGAAAAACCCCTGCTTCTCCTTGTATGAATATGTAACTAAACATATTCAAGTAAAAACTCTAAGCATGCAACAACTAATCTCTCATATTTTGTTTGACGCAAACTATCGAAAGAAAACATAAAATTAACAAAAATAGTAACAATAAGATGAAACCCTAAGTCATTTTCGATTTGTTATTTAATTTTTACAGATCAAAAGAATGAAGAAGTAGATATCTATTCTCAGCCGTCTTTTAGTAGAGAATTTACTAGATACTGAATACTCGATGCTTGAAGCAGAGCTCTCTTTCCGCTGTGGTTCGAAGTTCCCATTTTCGCACAATTATTAGACCTATATACTTAATCAACAGAATTTACCTTGGAAGGCTGCAGAACTCATAGAGCTTGCCGCGGCTGGAGAAGATGATGACGGCCACCTCGGCATCGCAGAGCACGGACAGCTCGTGAGCCTTTTTCAGCAGTCCATTCCTCCGCTTCGCGAACGTCACCTGACGGTCGAACTTGTTCTCGATCATTCGTAACTCCCCCATCCCTCTCACCATCTCCAGAACCAAACCCTAGTTCGACCACAAGACGAAACCGAGCACTCAGTCTCTCTCCAGTACTCCGGCACAACGGAGTGCCAATACAGCAACAAGTTGAACAGTATTAATTGTGTGAATTACACTATTCCTAAAGTAAATATATAATGGAGAATATATATAGATCACTATCAAGCTAAGACAATATATATAGATCACCACAAGAAGAATCGCAATTAGTGACTGAGGTCGCTAATCGGACTTGTTTAAGTGTTATATAAATTGATTCAGTGTACAAAACATGGGAAAAGATAAAATTGTCAACTATTGAGTATGTTGAAAAATTCATACACAAAATACCTGATTCTCCTTGACTTGAAAGTTGATTTCAGAACCTCCATAGCTATATTTTTGATACCTTTCAAGTATTTTCATCATACTAGGAATACAAATAATGGAGAATCATTAATAATGCAGTTTAAAATAAAGTGAAATAACTCTTGTACAACATGATGAGATCACAATAAGATGCACAACGCCTAACATTCTTGAACCAATATTTGATCATTCTCCATCATCAAGGATCTGAAGATTTATAGTCTATGTATGGATTGAAAGACTTATACGGAACTTGATTAAGAAGACAAACAAAATAAATTGGAGTTAGCCATAAATTTAGAGGTTTATCAGAACTGAAATCATACAAAAGATTTGAGACAATTACTAAGTAATACTTTATTCAAAGTCATATCAAATTGCATTCTAATAAAATGCAATTACTTAGGTCTTATAAATTGAATGCACCATTGTAAATTGAAATGACTACAAAACAAATTTGTATCTCAAATAATATTTAAATGCAACATAAAAATATTAAAGAAAAAACTTTCGTAGATAGGATATAGGGCCCTTCATTTGCAACGCTTACTATATATTGACAAATGTGAGTCTAAGTATGTTTTTGTTCTTTATTCATTGCTTTTCAAATTTTGTCTTGCCTACATTTAGAAATAATCAAGTCAACTTGGTTCACATGTAGATTTTCAGGATTTGTATCCTTCACATGATAATGGGAGTGCTTATTTTGTTTTGCTCTGTCACCGAGTTTGTGCTTATAGCATTAAAATCATATCATGCTTAATCTAGATATCTATTGTTAAAGTACATTAATTCTTGATAGGGCATATGATCAGATTTTGTAAAGTCTAGCTGAATACTATTAATGAGGATAATGAAAAAATGATTTTCAAACTCCTTTTAGAAAAGTAATTCATATGAAACATTGGCCATATAAGAAGATTTCATATAACATATATAGATGAATGTTTGTTTAATACTTAAGTCTTTGGAATTAGAAGATCTAAAATTTTCCTCAATTTTTCTTTCTCAAGGAATGACAAATAAATTATGTCCTTTTATCTTTGCAAACAAAAAGGGTAAGTTAACAAATATGAGATTAGCTATAATTAACAAATAGCACAAATACACTCAGTACAATTACAATGACGTGTATGTTAAAACTTAAATGTGACATTTTGGGATAAATTTAACTTATATGCTCATCACATGGAGCATCATTCTTTTATACTAAGAAAATTAGATAAGTCAAGGAAATAGAGAGGAATATCATAAGTATTACTGATTAATTGACATACTATGAGAGGAAATATTCTAAAGCTAGCAAAATACAATGCATTTACTTAACGACAAGAACATTATAGGGCATATAATTTAAAGTATACGCTCTAAATTATAAGAGTAGATGTTTTAAAGTATCAACTGATCTGATATATGTATATATAATTCGAAGTATATACCTAAAAATATAACTATTTATAGATCCAAAAGTTAGTTCGGCTAAATATAGGTAGCATATAAGGAAGAACAATTCAGATACATAGAACAGATTCTAATGAGTGCTAATATTGTGAGTTCTATGTTATGGATTATGTAAAGGAAAAGAGCTAGAAGGGTGGAAGGCTTAGTTGGTTCTGATTTCTAAGGAGATAGATATTGAATAAGGATTTTAGACAAGCTTCATTTCTACTAAAATAAATATGAGATGATTCCATATTTTGACGCTGATGGATCTTTAAATTTTTATTTGAGAAATCATTTAAAGTGTATAGTAGAAATGTTCTACTTAGCTCTCCTAATTTACAGTTCGCTTTCACATATATATCACGGAAAACAAGTTCCAATCTGAAACAAAATTTACTTTGAAATTTAAGCTATAGTAGAAATGTTCAACTAAGGTCTCATAGTTTACAGTTCGCTTTACCTATATATATATCATGGAAAACAAGTTCCGATCTGAAACAAGAATAACTCAAAATTTAAGTTCCTTTTGATGTGGAATGAGAAAAGTAAACTATACCTGATATCAGAAGAAACACATGATTCGGTAACAAACATGAAAAACCCCTGCTTCTCCTTGTATGAATATGTAACTAAACATATTCAAGTAAAAAATCTAAGCATGCAACAACTAATCTCTCATATTTTGTTTGACGCAAACTATCGAAAGAAAACATAAAATTAACAGAAATAGTAACAATAAGATGAAACCCTAAGTCATTTTCGATTTGTTATTTAATTTTTACAGATCAAAAGAATGAAGAAGTAGATATCTATTCTCAGCCGTCTTTTAGTAGAGAATTTACTGGATACTGAATACTCGATGCTTGAAGCAGAGCTCTCTTTCCGCTGTGGTTCGAAGTTCCCATTTTCGCACAATTATTAGACCTATATACTTAATCAACAGAATTTACCCTGGAAGGCTGCAGAACTCATAGAGCTTGCCGCGGCTGGAGAAGATGATGACGGCCACCTCGGCATCGCAGAGCACGGATAGCTCGTGAGCCTTTCTCAGCAGTCTATTCTTCCGCTTCGCGAACGTCACCTGACGGTCGATCTTGTTCTCGATCATTCGTAACTCCACCATCCCTCTCACCATCTCCAGAACCAAACCCTAGTTCGACCACAAGACGAAACCGAGCACTCAGTCTCTCTCCAGTACTCCGGCACAACGGAGTGCTAATACATCAACAAGTTGAACAGAATGAATTGTGTGAATTATAGTATTCCTAAAGACGTGGTCGAGCTCTGTCCGGAGGACTACGGTCGTATGCGGACTTTTATGATCCGTTGGATCGAAAAATGAACAGTCAGATCAACGCTCGCTCGGAAGCACGGTCGTACGCGGACTTCCAACCGCATAATTGTTAGTACGCTAGTGGGAAAAAAGCAGTGCGAATAAAACGCTAGCGGTGGGTCCCGCGTTCGGTGGTAACGTGTCGAGAGTGAGTCCGGGAAGCGTAAGAATTAAATGCGTGATGTGATTTTTCCTTCCGAAGGGGTCGCGTCAGTGGAATTATAGCGACGTCAATTTATTACAATGAGAAATTTACCCGTCAGAAATCGACGAATGGCAACGCAAAAGCTGCCATCTGCGGATGACAGCTGACGGTGAAGTAACGGGTTGCTTGGTGGCCGAAAATTAGATGATGGATGGATGGATGGATGGGTGATGCATCATGCGACGCCGAGAAGGGATATGCCTCTGCGGAAACCAACCATGTAGGGATGGCAATGGGTCGGGTTCAGATCGGATTCTATATCCTCCGTCCCCATACTCATCGGGTATAGGATCTCCGATGGGTATATTCATACCCATTAAATGATCGGATATCTTCTAGAGTTATAATTTTTCTTCTTTCTTTTCAACTATTATTATTCAACAAAAATATATTAAAATTAACAACCTATTAGAAAATATATATATAATTAAAAAATAGATTAAACATCTATATAATCTCCTCCTAATATCAACAAAAATATTAAGTTGATTTTGGGAAAAGAAAATTTTCTTTAATATATGTATATATATTATTTAATCGGGTATTCGGGTCGGATATCGGGTATTGATAGTTCCTTCATACCCTCCTCCATTCGGGTCGAATGTCGGATTCTCCATCGGGTTCGGGTGCAATTGCCATCCCTACAACCATGCGCTGTCGTCTGTCGAAAGTCTTTTGTCGTCGTCGTAGGTTTGTAATAAAAGCGCGCAGGCATGCAGTGCGGTCCCCGGATCCATCGTTAGAGTCAGGTGGACCGATAGAATTACGGCTAATTGATTAATAATTAGAATTCGATTTCGATTTTAAATACACAGGGATATCATTAATACAGCACGATATTTTGACTTATTTCTTTAATATTTTTTATTCGAATTCTGTCTTGCTCTGCTAAAAATATTTATTTAGCAATTAATGTTAAATTATTCAAAGGGAGATATAGAACAGATCTTTAATCTATCGACAATCCTTCATCTTACATTTAAACGAGCAAGGAGCTGCTTTCTATTGACCTTTTTTCCATTGAATCTACAACTTAATATGATAAGATAAACAAGGAAGATTGCTCGATTAAAGTTGAATAGCTCCTATGATTTATTTTCTTTCAAAGTGTATGGGATAGTCTTGAACGAGCCACTAAAATAATGACTTCATATTTTACAACCAGATGAGATAAACAACAAATACATGCACGCATGCCTTTAAAAATAAAAGTGAACAGATTGTAGCTTACCACCATGATATAGACAAGTTTTATTATGTAAAGGCATTTCACTACTACTCATCCATTTGATTATATATAGAATTTTGCACTAATAGATTTCTGTTATATATGTCTCTTAATCTACGTGTACTAGTAGTCACTACAAGAAAATAGGGCAGATTTTTAAAATAGAATTAAAATTAGAGACGGATTTACTATAAAATTACTAATCCATTTGAATTTAATAAAATATAATATTTAAAAAATAAATTGAGACAGAAATTGAAATTAATTTGAGATAAAACTACAAATAAATTTTTATAAATAAAAATAAATACGGATTACGAACAAAGTTTGAAACGGTATAATTTTTATAAAAAATTATTTTTAAAAAAAATTGTTTAAAATTTAATGAAAAATTGAGAAAGACAAAAATCCATTTTAAATTTATATAAATTAGAGATAATTTTTTTGACTGAAATAAAATCTATTTCAAATTTAAGTAAGTCAAAGATTAATTTGCTACAAAATCCATTTCAAATTTACCTAAGTCAAAGATTAATTTGCTATGGAATTAGTAGTATGTTTATAAAATATAATTTTTTGAAAAAAAATAAGAATAAAATTGAAATGAATCTGCAACAAAACTATAAATAAGTGTTAATAAATAAAAATAAATATAGATTACAAATAGAATTTGAAATATAACTTTTAGCAAAAATTCGTTTAAAATTTAATTAAAAATTGAGATGAAAAAATCCATTTCAAATTTATATGATTGATCGATTTGTTAGAAAATACAAATATATTTCATTTAAAAAATATATAATATCTACAAGGAATTTAAGATGAAATGTAAAACAAATTTAAAATAATATTTCATATAAATTTATAAAAAAATAATATTAAATACGTGTAAATATAAATATTTTAATTTTTTCCTTTAACATATTAACTCTAATCAATTTATTTTCCCTTTCCCCTCAAATCTCACTCCTAACCTAATTCCTTTTTGAACCGAGCTCCACCTCCATCCACGATCTCCTCTAGAACCATAACCTCTCTGGTGGGTTGATCCTTAAGTCCGTTGAGTGCTTCTCCTATGACAACGCCTCCTGTCTTCTCGAGGTCAGACTCTGAGGCCCTTGCTATGCACACTACGAAGATGAGCTCGCCTACTTCTTCCACAACGAGGTGCAGGGGAACCTCAGCTATAGCGGGCTCCATGGGGTGGTCGGGTGGGCACAGGAAGAATTGTTCTTTTGGCTCCTGGTCAAAGGGATCATGGTCACCGATCCCGCCTCTAGCATGATCCTCTTGGACATCGGGGTCGTGTGCAAGCGCCTCGCTACATCCACCTTCGTTGTACCGTTGGAAAAATAAGTTAAATAATAACATGACACACTGTTGCTTCAAAATAACCTAAAATGGCATCTCACATGTTTCGTGCATCTTGTTTTGTCAGCAAAATGGTTGCATTCTACACTACAGTCATGGAATTTCACTTGGTTTAACAATTAGTATTATCTTTACTTATCATTTAAACCTCGCATGCCTCTTGTTCTTCTATTTTTTATGTCATTTGTTTCAAATTGATTTTATTTTGCAGTCTCTTGCGGTGAGTTTCTTGCTATTGAATCTGAGAATTTGAAGATTGATATGGTGCATGATGGTGGGGTCCGATAAAATTAGGCAGCCAGAAGTCAAAGGGACGTGACAGTCAGAAATAAAGGAGACGTGACAGTCAGAAGTCAATGAGACATGCAATCAGAAGTCAAGGGGATATGGAGATCAACAGGTATGGAAAGAGGAAGTACGACAGTGTGACGACATCAGCAACATGATTCCCGGTCAGGTTTTCACAGACCGGGACTCTAGATTTAACACATTTTGGTCTAAGACCTAGTAGGCAGTCGGAGTGATACCTAACCTGGATTTGACTGGTCGAGCTCTCACGACCTGGTAGTACCTAGGCCTAGTGCTCTCAGTAAGCTAAACTCCTGGGTAGCCAACTCCCGATCGTCTCTTGGACGATCTCTCCACAGCTCCCGACCCCCACGGTTTAGGCCAGGTGGTATACCCGATTGATCATCCCGAGCTACTCTATTCATACCCGGTCCGGACAGAAGGCGCTACGTGACAACAAGGTCAGGGAATCGTAACTGTCTGCCAGGGAATAACTGTGAACTGTCAAGGAATATTCTAACAGTCTGCAATCACCTATGAATGGAACCTTCCTTCAGTCTACAGGAGGATGCCACATGTCCTTCATCACCCGACAAGTCCTGACACCAGACATTCTCTGACATCAATCAGGCTCCAGAAAGTACGCACTATCATATAAAAGGGAGGTCCTCTCCCTTACGCAGGTACGCTCTCTCGCTTATTTGCACTTGTCTTCAACTTTCTTTCTCCTTCGTACACTGTTCTTTTAGGGGAAAAGTACCTAACTTGAGTGTCGGAGGGCCTGCTCCGGGGACTTTTTCCTTGGTTTTTGGCCTCTAACGGCCATGTACTTATCTGAGTGTACGTAGAGTACAGGTACCGCCGACTCAGTCATCGTCATCCGTCAGCACCATGTGGGAGTCCATCCTTGTACGCGCATACGAGAAAGGTGTCTCAATCACCCCCGCCCGCAGCCAACAGCTCACCCGACCTTCATCTAACTCAGATTCTGTACAGGATCAATTTGGCACCATCTGTGGGAAATGTCTACACTTGTTCTGGAGCGTGAAGATGGAGGGCATTGGGCGAATCAATGTAACCATGACGGTATGGGAGTACGAACTGTTCAAGGAAGCTAAGAGACAAGTGGCTTCCAAAAAATAGACCACTGCTTTGCGACCATACAAAATGGCTGTCATTTCCAAGGACCCGACTCATGTTTCGAATAGAGGGTCCAAGAGGAAGTAGCCAGAGGAGTTCCCCCCCAGCCTTCTATCAGGAATCAATCCCAGATTTTTATCATATGGGCCCAGATTGCTATAACAAGAAACAACAACCGCATGCTTCTATAACAAAAAGCTCCCCGCCTAGGGACTCAAAGAAGGGAAAAGTTATAGTCCTCAGGGAGGAGCCCCGAGGGGAACCCGATGAGCAAGTGCCCTTCTCTCTAAGGGTACCAGAGGAGAAGCTACTGAAGGGGTACAATCCCCGACCATTGGAGAATACAATGGCAGTAAAGATCCGGAGGATCATCTCCGCAAGTTCTGGAACGCAGCGCTGTTGCATCAATACAGCAACGCTATTAAGCGTCGAGTGTTCTTGAATACTCTATCTGGCTCAACACAGAAATGGTTCGATGGATTGTCGAACGGGCCCATCACCTGCTTCCATGATTTCAAAATTGTCTTCATGCGCCACTTCGCCAGCAGCAGGAAGTACCAGAAGATAGACCACTATCTCTTCGCCCTCAAGCAATTGTCGGTCGAGCCCTTAAGGAGCTATATCAAGTGCTTCAACCAGGTGGCCCAGGATGTCTCATCCGCTACCTCAAAAATACTGATGAGCGTCTTCTCTCATGGACTAGCCGAGGGGGGAGTTCTTTTGAGATCTCATCCGAGACCTCGTGAAGAACTTCGATGAGATGCTCGGGAAGGCCGCTAGCTATATCAATGTAGAAGAGGCTCAAGCGGCTCAGCGGAAGGCGAACAAGGCGCCTACTCTCACCAATAAACTAGAGAAAAGGTCACCCCAACTACCAGCTCAGCCTCTTCCACGCACTCAGGATGCCCAACCACCCTTCCCTCCCGGTCAAGATCCCAGGCTGACCCAGCGTGTGGCAGCGGTTCAAGCCCCAAGCCCCGGGCCGTGGGGACCGCGTTACTACACTTACCACCAGTCCCATACCCATGTCACAAGTGATTGCTTCTAGTTCGCCCGAGACTCTCGGCGCACAGCTGAGATGGGTCTGCCTCCACCTGAGATCGCGGCCCAGGACTCAACAGAGGATGCTGGCCAGCCAACAACCCGTGGCAGGTCAGTCTGGTAGACCCCTGCCCGATAATGCGGGACAAGAAAATCAGCAGTCCGATCGTAACCAGGAGTCAGGGGAAGGCCGGGAAGAGGAGAACAGGGGAAACGTGATCATCTGCGAGATTAGTATGATCTCAGGAGGGCCCACAGATAGAGACTCCGCTAGGGCTCGGAAGTCTCACGAGCGGCACTTGGAGATACACATCATAGGATGCAGCCGGGAGCAAGCTGTGGGCCCTTCATCAACTTTGGGCCACAAGACCTGGAGGGGCTAGAGCTCCCTTATGACGATGCCCTAATAATCAAGGTCGTCATCGCCAACAATCGTGTGGCCAGAGTTTTTGTGGATACCGGAAGCTCTATCAACATAATGTTCAAGAGTGTGTTCAAGAGCATGCAAATCGACGCCAGTGAACTTCAGCCTGTGGCTACTTCATTGTATGGCTTCACCGGCAATGAAGTACGACCTATGGGCCAGATCAAGCTAACCATATCTTTGGATAGTGAACCCTTAGTGAGGACGCAGAGGAGCACATTCATAGTGGTAGATTCGTCGTCCTCATACAACATCATCTTAGGGAGACCGGAAAGAGACCGGCACTGCACGAGTTTCGGGTTGCAGTCTCCACTTTTCATCAGAAGATCAAATTCCCTGTGGGAGACCAGGTTGAGGAAGTCAGAGGTGAGCAATTGGTCTCTCGTAGGTGTTACATTGACATGATGAAGGTGGAGACTCACAAGGCTCAACAAACTTAGGATGGTGGGATCCACGTCATTCAAGAGGAACATTTGCCTATAGCAGAGGAGCCCATCCCTTGGGTGGAGGCTAACTCTATCCTGATCTCCCAGAGAGCCTCACCCGCATATCAAGCGACTTACCTATCGAAGTCAAGATGGACCTGGTCCAATGCCAGACTCGCAATAGGGACGTCTTCGCTTGGTCACCCGAAGAGCTATCTAGGATCAAGCCTGAGGTGGCTGAGCACAAATTACACATTTTGCCTGATTCCCGACCGATTAAGCAGAAGAAGAGGAACTTCTCGGTGGAGCAAAATAAGATCATTCGAGCTAAGGTGAACCAGCTTAGGAAAGAATGTCACATTAGAGAAGTACAATTCCCGTCCTAGCTCTCTAATATGGTCCTGGTGGCTAAACTCAACAATAAGTGGAGAGCCTGCATTGACTTCCGAGATCTCAACTGCGCCAGCCCCAAGGACTGCTACCCACTGCCCAGGATCGACCTGATGGTGGACTCGACCTCGGGATGCGAAAGGATTTATATGCTCGACGCTTACTAAGGATACCACCAGATCCCTTTGGCACAGGAGGATCAGGAGAATGTTAGTTTCATCACGACAGATGATACTTTCTGTTGTACCGTCATTCCTTTTGGATTGAGGAATGCTGGAGATACCTACCAAAGGATGATAGATAAGATCTTCCGGGAGCAAATAGGGTGAAATATGGAAGTCTATGTTGAACCATGTGGTTGTTTTGATGTGATCAACCAAGTTAGGTTAGGTCCTGTTTGGTTTTGATCCCTGTGTCTAAGTGTGCAGGAACTTAGGAGCACAGAAAATCGAGCAGAAGATGCAGCTCATGAGAAGGACGGCACGGGAAGAGAGCCGACAGGCTCGGTGTGTTCGAGGGACGAAAGAGTTACGGAAGAGTACACTGGTGAACGAGAAGAACGTACACGATGTTCAAGGGATAAAAAGCCAGAGCGGAAGCCTCCTCGAGAAGAAGGCCAGAAATTGAGTTCGGTTGAGTCCTATTTTAGTTGGCCAAAATCACCTAAGCAATCGGAGCTTCGGAAGAAGAAAAGGAGTCGAAAGGAGCTGGAAAAGCAAGCTGAAGGCACCCTCAACACGTGTTGAAGGCGCCTCCGCCTCTTCAGGCAGGAGGGTGCCCTCCATGCCTTAAGGGCACCCTCCATAGCGTCCGAAGCACCCTTAAGGCCATTGAGGGTGCCCTCAAACCGGTCAAACTGACTATTTGCGAGTGAATAAAAGTTTATCCACTCGCCTCAGGTGGAGGCGCCCTCAAGCCTTTAGATAGAGTTTCCAAGAGATATAAAAAGGCCCCTAGAGCTAGGAAATAATCAATCAACTCTTGTACTAACTTCCTAGCAACTCTTAGAGCTTTCAGTGTATAAAAGGCTTCTCCGCCTTCAAAAAAGGAGATTCTTAGTGAGCTGTTTAACCGCTTTTGATTAACAACCACCCAGGTTGTAACCAAGTCAAATCTCTGAGTCTTCTTTAGTTCTGTTTATTATTTTATTATTGTTGCACTTAAAGAGTTGAAAGATCGAGGAAGGTATCGTTTTCTTTTTCAAACAATTCACCCCCTCCCCTCTTGTCGGCCCGCTGCACCAACAAGTGGTATCAAAGCCCAACAGTCTCAGGAGGACTAATCGTCGTCTGAAGCAACAAAGATCAAGACGATGACCGATGAAATTCACCCGAAATTTGATGGAGACTTCGCTATATGGAAACGCCAAATGGAGGTATTTTTTAAAACGGATTTCGATATTTTATTAACAATGAAATACGATTTTGTAGTACCTATGGATCAGCAAGGAGCCGAGAAAGAAGAATATTAGTGGACGAAGAAAGAGCAAGTCGATTTCGTGGCAAACTAGAAAGTAGAGTTACATCTGCTCAGCGTCCTTTCGCCTCAGGAGGTCAACCGAATCGGCAACTACGTCTCTGCCAAAGATCTCTGGGAGAAGTTCCTGGAGCTCCATGAAGGTACTTCAGAAGCGAAGTTAGCAAGGCGAGGCATCCTCCGAGCTCAGCTAACAAATCTCTGGATGAACAATGGAGAAAAGTGTTGGTGCAGCGGGGACCGGCAAGAGGGGGTGAATTGCCTGCAAATAAAAATTATACCCTCCTCAACCAATTTAAACTCAAATAAATACAATAGTTATAAATTTAAGCAAAACTAAACTATGAACAGAAAAAGGAAGACTCAGCTATTTACTTGGTTACAACCAAGAAAGTTGTTAATCCAAGACAGTAATAAAGCGCTATGAACAATCTCCTTCTCTGAAGGCGGAGAAGCCTTTCACACACTTGGAAGCACAGAACTATTACTAGAATGTAAGTACAGGAGTTGTAGTTCGATTTCGTTGTTTTTTAAAGCTGCCTGAGACCCCCTTTATATAGGGGTTCTAGAGCTTATCAGATAACCTGATCCTTCGGGATCAGGTTTGACTCGAGAGGGATCCGTCGACCGATCCTCAGGTTCGGTCGACCGAACCTGCTGTACCTGCCCAGTCTTCCGTCCAGGTGCAGTCTCTGTAGATCGAGCTTGGGTTCGGTCGATCGATCCTTATGTTCGATCGACCGATCGGCCAACGGTCTCCAGATGAGTTGGCACGATCAAATTGCTCGACTGAGTCTCTAGATTAACTTTAGTTCGGTCGACCGATCATGGGGTTCGGTCGACCGATCAGCTTTACCAACGGTCAGCTTCTGACGTGGCCTTCTGACGTGGCATTGGCGGTTTGGCTGCTGATTGAGAGGGGTTCGGTCGACCGATCAAGAGGTTCGGTCGACCGAACCATTGACAAGTCAACTTCCAATTGACTTGCTCTGGTTCGGCTTCCTTGGGTAATTTCGGCCATCCAGAATAGGGCTCACCCGAACCCAATTCTCGGCCTTCTCCTCGAGCAGTCTTCCGTCCCGGCTTTACGTCCCTCGAATGCCGCGCACGTTCTTCACGCCCACCGGTGTACTCTTCCGCAGTTCTCTCGTCCTTCGGACGCACCAAGCCTGTCGGCTCCCTTCCCGTGCCGTCCTTCTCGCTAGCTGCGTCTTCCGCTCGACTTCTTGCGCTCCTAAGCTCCTGCACACTTAGACACAGGGATCAGACAAACAGGACCTAACCTAAACTTGGTTGATCACATCAAAACTACCACAGGGTTCAACAATCTCTCCCTTTTTGATGTACATCAACCCAAGTTCAGGTTAGGGTAAAATAAACAGATAGTAATTTAAAGGAATTACTAAACTAACATTTTAGAAATAAATTTGTAATTTAAAGTAATTGCAACATCAAAAATTTTAAAAAATTTTAAATTTAAACTCCCCCTTGAACTTACCTTTATTCTCCTCCTTTGATCACAACAAAAACGGGGTGCAAACAAACCTTAACTTTGGAAAAACTGATAATTTTTGTTTTCAAAATCCAAGTATTTCCAAGTAAAAAAAAAATTCAAAGTTAAACAATTTCTTCTCAAAAGTATTTTTCAAAATTCAGACATTTTAAGAAAAAAAAACTTAGTAAACATCTTTCTAAGTCTTAAAGGAAATTTTCTAAGATTATTAAAACATATATTTAATTAAAAAAAAACTGAGTTAGGTTTAATTTCAAAATTTTCTAAGTTTTGAAAAAAATACTTTTTTAAAGCATTATTCAATTTTATTTTCAATGCTTTTATCAAAAAAGTTAATTAAACATTTCATTTCTATATTTGGCTTCCAGGCAGTGGCGAGGCACTAGGCCTTCTTTGTTATTAGAGCAACAACCACTTTCTAGTCAAAATCGCATAAGGAAATTTCTTGTTTAATTTTCTCTCTAAAAGCCTTTAATTTTTTTTTAAAAATTTTAGTCTAGCACGGATTTTGGAACCCAATAAAGGTTCCTTCCTACAGGATTAATTAAAAACTTAGGAGGTACATAGTTTCTTGGTATTTTCCTAAGTTGACTCTGATGCTTCCTTATGTACCAATTTAATTTTCCATATAACTTTATTTTTGAATGTGGGAAAATATTTTTAAAACATGCATCAGTTCTCAATTTTTTAATTTCTAATTTTAAAATTCCATTTTCTGATTTCAAATATTCATTTTCCTTTTCTACTTTATCTAATTCTTTAGAAAGAGCTTTGATAAATCGAAAGGACTGTTTAGGGTTTAGGGCACGTACCTTACTTAGCTCGTCTTGCGATGCTCCCCCTTCATCATAGCTTTCTTCTTCTTCTGTTGTTCCTCCCCCTTCATCTATGCTCATTTCTAAGCTAGATGTTTCTTCTAGCTGATGGTTGGCCATCAGTGCTAGTCCCGAGAATTATTCGACTTCGGATTTGGAGGATGATGAATCATCCCACGTGGCCTTTAGGTTGTGTTTGGGTCGAGCTGGCTTCTTACTCTTTTCTTTACTTTTGGTCTTCAGTTTTGGGCAGTCATCTTTGATATATCCTTCTTCGTTGCAATTGTAGCAACGAACCACCCTTTTCTTTTGCTGGAGCTTTTTCGACTGCTATCTAAATTTATTAGATTTAAAAAATTTATTAAAGCGTCTTACTAGTAGTGTCGCTTCAGATTCGTCGACCGAGGCTTCGGAGTCAGAACCATTTATTCTTGCCTTTAAGGCAATGTTTTGACTAGTCTTCTCTACTTCATTGGGCTCTGCAACTCGAGATTCGTGAAGTTCAAAAGTAGTAAATAAATGTTCTAGAGTACTTACCTCGAAGTCCTTAGAGATGTAGTACACATCTACTAAGGAGGCCCACTCGGGAGTTCTCGGAAAGACGTTGAGCACGTACCGGATCGAGTCTCGGTTCATTACTTCTTCTTCAAGATTGGTTAGTTGCGTGATCAGCTCTTTGATCCTTGCTTGGAGTTGCGCTACCTTCTCGCCTTGGTTCATCCAGAGGTTCGTAAGTTGAGTCCGGAGGATGTCGCGCCTCGCTAGCTTAGCTTCCGAGGTACCTTCGTGAAGCTCCAGGAATTTTTCCCAAAGGTCTTTCGCGGAGTCGTAGCTTCCGATTCGACTTACCTCTTGTGGTGGTAGCACGCTAAGCAGGTGGAATTCTGCCTTTCCGTTGGCGACAAAATCGGCTTGCTCCTTCTTGCTCCACGTGTTTTCTTCTTTATCTTTCGGCGCTGCATATCTATATTTTATTATTAAAAGTATATCAAATTCAGTTTTAAAAAATACCTCCATTTTTCGCTTCCATGTAGTGAAATCTCCGTCGAACTTTGGGGGATGAATGTTCGCGCCGGCCATTATTCTGATCTTTGTGCTTCAGACGGCGGTCAGTCCTTCTGAGGCTTTTGGGCTCTGATACCACTTGTTGGTGCAGCGGAGACCGGCAAGAGGGGGGTGGATTGCCTGCAAATAAAAACTATACCCTCCTCAACCAATTTAAACTCAAATAAATGCAATAGTTATAAATTTAAGCAAAACTAAACTATGAACAGAGAAAGGAAGACTCAGCTATTTACTTGGTTACAACCAAGAAGGTTGTTAATCCAAGGCAGTAATAAAGCGCTATGAACAATCTCCTTCTCTGAAGGCAGAGAAGCCTTTTACACACTTGGAAGCATAGAACTATTGCTAGAATGTAAGTACAGGAGTTGTAGTTCGATTTCGTTGTTTTTTAAAGCTGCCCGAGACCCCCTTTATATAGGGGCTCTAGAGCTTATCAGATAGCCCGATCCTTCGGGATCAGGTTTGACTCGAGAGGGATCCGTCGACCGATCCCCAGGTTCGGTCGACTGAACCTGATGTACCTGCTCAGTCTTCCATCCAGGTACAGTCTCTGTGGATCAAGCTTGGGTTTGGTCGACCGATCCTTATGTTCGGTCAACCGATCGGCCAATGGTCTCCAGCTGAGTTGGCCCGATCAAATTGCTCGACTGAGTCTCTGGATTAACTTCAGTTCGGTCGACCGATCATAGGGTTCGGTTGACCGATCAGCTTTACCAACGGTCAGCTTCTGACGTGGCCTTCTGACGTGGCATTGGCGGTTTGGCTAGATTGAGAGGGGTTCGGTCGACCGATCAAGAGGTTCGGTCGACCGAACCATTGACAAGTCAACTTCCAATTGACTTGCTCTGGTTCGGCTTCCTTGGATGATTTCGGCCATCCGAAATAGGGCTCACCTGAACCCAGTTCCCGACCTTCTCCTCGAGCAGTCTTCCGTCTCGGCTTTATGTCCCTCGAACGCCACGCATGTTCTTCAAGCCCACCGGTGTACTCTTCCGCAGCTCTCTCGTCCTTCGGACGCACCGAGTCCGTCGACTCCCTTCCCGTGCCGTCCTTCTCGCTAGCTGCGTCTTCTGCTCGACTTCTTGCGCTCCTAAGCTCCTGCACACTTAGACACAGGGATCAGACAAACAGGACCTAACCTAAACTTAGTTTATCACATCAAAACTACCACGGGGTTCAACAAAAAGGTAGCGTAACTCCAAGCACGAATCAAGGAGTTGATAACTCAGCTAAACAATCTCGGAGAATCGGTAACAAACGAGATTCGATCTGGTATGTGCTCAACACCTTCCCAAGAACTTTAGAGTGGGTGTCCTTAGTAGATGCATACTATATCTCTAAGGACTTTGAGGTAAGTACGCTAGAAAATCTATTTTCTACCTTCAAACTTCACGAATCTCGAATTAGAAATTCAAAAGACATAGAAAAGACAAACCTCAACGTTTCCCTAAAGGCAAGGACGGAAGATCAAGAGTCCGAGACATCCATCGATGAAGACGAAATGAGTCTACTGGTAAAAAGATTCAATAAATTTCTAAGTCTAATAAGTTTAAATCGCAGTCAAGAAGGCATCATCGAAACAAAAGAACTATCCGATGCTATAACTGCAACGAAGAAGGGCACATCAAGAATAACTGTCCAAAATTGAAGGAAAATGACAAGCACAAAAAACCAACTTCCTCCAAATACAAGACCATGAAGGCAACATGGGATGATTCTTCATCCTCTAATTCCGAGGTAGCAGCCTTCTCTGGACTAGCGCTAATGGTCAACCATCAAGAAGAAGATGAGACCAACTCAGAGATGAGCATAGATGAAGGGGGAGGATCAGAAGAAGAAAGCTACGATGAAAGGGGAGCATCAGAAATTGAGGTAAGTGAGGTACATGCTCTAACTCCCAAACAGTCCTTTAAATTTATTAAAAATCTTACTAAAGATATAGTAAAACTAGAAAAAGAAAATGCTGAATTAAAATTGAATTTAGCAAAAGCATGTCCTCTACAATTGTATGATAATCTAAAATTAGAAAATGAAAGATTAAAGATAGAAATCGAAAATTTGAAAAATGATCATGCATACTTAAATAAATTTCAAAAATCAAAACTTAGAATTTATGAAAAATTAAACTGGTACATTATAAAATATTAAGGACAACTTAGAAAGATTCCCAAAGGATATATTCCTCCTAAATTTTTGATTAATCCAGTAGGAAGGAACCTATATTGGGTTCCAAAATCTTATTTAGACTAAATATTTTTTTAAGGCTTTCAAAAAAAGTTAAATATTAAATTCCTTAAAAGGCTTTGTCTAGAAATAGTTGATGATCCAATAACCAAGAAGACCTAGTGCCTCGCCATAACCTGGAAGTCGATTATTGAATTGAATATTTAATTGACAAACTGATAAGCATATGATTAAAATAATACATTTTGTCAATTATTTGAAAGTTTCAGAACTTAGAAATTATTTTGAAAATGATTTATTTTAAAACTTAAATTTTTTTACTTAGAAAATTATTTTACTTGAAAATTTTTACTCTATTTTTTTGATGTGATCAAAGGGGGAGAGATAAGTACAAGTTTAGGAGGAGTTAAAAAAATTTATATTTTCTTTTTTTAAATCAATTTAAATTTAATTGTTGCAATGTTTCTTATTGCAAATTCGTGCTTAACTTTATTTTACATTTACTATTTGTTTGTGTTTACCCTAACTTGAACTTGGGTTGATGCACATCAAAAAGGGGGAGATTGTTGAACCCCGTGGTTGTTTTGATGTGATCAACCAAGTTAGGTTAGGTCTTATTTGGTTTTGATCCCTGTGTCTAAGTGTGTAGAAGCTTAGGAGCACAGGAAGTCGAGCAGAAGATGCAGCTGGCGAGAAGGACGGCATGGGAAGGGAGCCAACGAGTTCGGTGCGTCTAAGGGACGAAAGAGCTACGGAAGAGTACACCGATGGATGAGAAAAACGTACGCGACGTTCGAGGAACAAGAAGTCAGAGCAGAAGCCTGGCCGAGGAGAAGGCCAGAAATTGGGTTTGAGTGAGCCTTATTTCGGTTGGCCAAAATGACCCAAGCGATTGGAGCTTCGGAAGAAGAAAAGGAGTCAAAAGGAATTGGAAAAGCAAGCTGAAGGCGCCTCAACCCGTGTTGAAGGCGCCTCCGCCTCTTCAGGCGGGAGGGCGCCCTCCATAGCGTCCGAGGCGCCGTCAAGGCCATTGAGGGTGCCCTCAAACCGGTCAAACTAACCATTTGCGAGTGGATAAAAGTTTATCCACTCGCCTCAGGTGGAGGCACCCTCAAGCCTTTAGATAGAGTTTCCAAGAGATATAAAAAGGCCCCTGGAGCTAGGAAATAATCAATCAACTCTTGTACTAACTTCCTAGCAACTCTTAGAGCTTTCAGTGTGTAAAAGGCTTCTCCGCCTTCAAAAAAGGAGATTCTTAGTGAGTTGTTTAACCGCCTTGGATTAACAACCACCTAGGTTGTAACCAAGTCAAATCCCTGAGTCTTCTTTAGTTCTGTTTATTATTTTATTATTGTTGCACTTAAATAGTTGAAAGATCGAGGAAGGTATTATTTTCTTTTTCAAGCAATTCACCTCTCCCCTCTTGCCGGCCCGCTGCGCCAACAGTCTATGTGGATGACATTCTCATCAAATCCACTCTAGTCATAAATTTGATTGCCGACATAGAAGAAACCTACGACACACTGTGGAAGTATGGGCTGAAATTAAGTCCCTTGAAATGCTTGTTTGAGGCTCGAGGGGGAAAGTTCTTGGGATACCTTGTTATTGAGCAAGGGATTGAAGCTAATCCGGAGAATGTCCGGGCACTTCGAGATATGAAGGCGCCTCAAAATCTGAAGGAAGCTCAGAATTTGATGGGCCAAATAACTGCACTGTCCCGGTTCATATCCCGGTCTACGAATAACGCCCTGCCCTTCTTCAAAGTACTCAGGAGAGCAGCCAAATTTCAATGGGATGAAGAATGTGTTGGTCCCTTTGGAGGCCGGCAAGAGGGGAGGGGTGAATTGCCCTACAAAATAAAACTCGAACCTTTCTCGGATTTCAACTATATAACATAAACACTTGTAATAAAAAGTAGAGACTAAGTAAAGAAATCATACACCAGAGATTTACTTGGTTTGCAATCAGAGGATTGCTAATCCAAGGAAAGTAAGCGCACTATGATCTCCTCTAGGCGGAGAAGCCTCTTTACAACGTTGACAGCACAAATGAAAAGAACACAACTGAAAGCACAGAAAGAATTGATTACAAGTGAGTTATTCTGAATGTGCAGACCAATACTATATTTATAGTACTGGTCCGGGCGCCTGGAAGGAGTTCCGAGCGCCCTGGAGGGGATAAAATTCTATCCCTAACGATCAGATCGCGTTTGACGTGATCCTGGTCAAAATCCAGCTCCGGGCGCCCGGAGGGGTTCCGGGCGCCCGGACCCTCAATAGCGCCCAGGGCGCCCGGAATGATTCTGGGTGCCCGAACCTCTTAAGTCAACTTTGTTGACCTTTTGTGGTTCGGTTCCACTGCTCCGGTTTAGCTCGTTTCGGTCCGGGTCTGTTCGCTCCGGCTCCGTTAGCTTGGGTGATCTCGGCCTTCCGGAATAGGGCTCACCCGAACCCATGTTCCGGCCTTCTCCTCGAGCAGCCTTCCTTCCCGGTTTCTCGTCCCTCGAACGCCGCGCACGTTCTTCTCGTCCACCGGTGTACTCTTCCGCGGACACCTCGTCCCTCGGACGCACCGAGCCCGTCGGCTCTCTCCCGTGCCGTCCTTCTCGCTAGCCGCGTCTTCCGCTCGACTTCCTGTGTTCCTAAGCTCCTGCACACTTAGACACAAGGGTTAAACAAACGCAGGACCTAACTTAGCTTGCTTGATCACATCAAAACACCATGGGGTTCCAACAATCTCCCCCTTTTTGATGTGAGCAACCCAAGTTAAGTTAGGGAAAACATATGCAATAAAAACAATTTATACTCAAATAAGTCCAAATATTTTTCAATTGAAAAAATTATATTACCTCCCCCTAGACTTAACATACTTCTCCCCCTTTGATCACATAAAAAATTGGGGTTATAAACAAGTCCAAGGTAAATTTAATAAAACTTTGAGTGTTAAAAATGTCTAAGTCAGTTTAAAGACACTCTTCAGAATTTTTCTTTCGAGAAAAATTTAAGTAAAACATTTTTCAGGTAAAAACAGTCATAAGTGTTAAAAAATTAAGTTTGAAACTTATCTCAGCATTAAAAAAAAATTGTAATTAAAAAATTCTAAGTTAATATTCATAAGAAACAATTTTAAGTCAATTTTAAGAAAAATGATAAGGCAATAATATCATTAAAAAAAAAAATTCTAAGTTAATTTTCATAAAAATTTCAAAAAAAAATTTCTAAGTAGTTAAATTTTTTAAATATTTTCTAACACAAATTGAATAACTCTTTTAAAGTATTAAATTAATACTTTTTCAGTTAGTCAATTAAACTTTTCATATTGATACTTGGCTTCCAGGTCGTGGCGAGGCACTAGGCCTTCTTGGTTATTGGAGCAACAACCACTTCCTTAGACAAAGCCTCATAAAGAAATTAGTTGTTTAATTTCCTTGCTGAAAATGCTAAGTTTAATTTTAAGTTAAACAGGTTTTTGGAACCCAGTAGAGGTTCCTACCTACAGGATTAACTAAGTATTTCCTAGGTATATAGATTTTTGATATATTTCTAATTTGACTTTGATGAAATCTATAATACCAATTTAAAACTCTATAATTTCTAAAAGTAGGAATATTTGAATCATTAGATTTTTTCAATCTTTCTATTTCTTCTTTTAGTTTTTCATTTTCAATTTTCAATTTTTTAAAATCCTCTATAAGACATGATTTTGCCAAAATTCTCTTTGTTTCTAAAATTTCATTTTCTAATTTGGCATTTTTGTTTTCTAATTTATACATGGATTTAGTCATAGCTTTGATACCAAAGTAAAGTTCATCAGGAGGTAAGAGGCATACCTCACTTACCATATCAGACTTGAAGCCTGCTTCGCTACTTCCATCTGAGGTCGCTCCCCCTTCATCAATGCTGGGTTCTGATGTACTTTTTCCTTCATAGCTTGCCATCAGTGCTATCCCGGCATATTCTTGAGCTTCTGATTCGGATGAAGAAGTGTCGTCCCAAGTTGCTTTTAGGTTGTGTTTCTTAGGTGCCTTCATTTTGACCTTCTTGAATTCTGGGCACTCTTCCCTTAGGTGTCCCTCCTTCTGACACTGGTAGCACCATACCTTTCTTCTACCTTTTTGATTCTTTTGATTCTGCATTTTAAATTTATTAGATCTAAAAAACTTTTTAAAATTTCTTACCATGTATGCTTCTTGATCGTCTTCGGAGTCTGACTCGAGTTCATCCTTCTGGGTTGCGTTCAACGCCATAGTCTGGGTTGTATCCTTTGTTGTTCCTGCACACCTGGTTTCATGCAATTCAAGAGTAGAAAACAACTCTTCTAAAGTACTTACCTCCAGGTCTTTTGAGATGTAGTAGGCGTCGACGATTGATGTCCACTCCGAAGTTCTTGGAAACGCGTTGAGCGCGTAGCGTATAGTGTCCCGGTTTGTTACCGTTTCACCAAGGTTTTCGAGACAAGTAACTAGTTCTTTTACCTTCGCATGTAGACCAGCTACTTTCTCACCTTTCTCCAGACGGATGTTCATCAGTTTGTTGCGGAGGATGTCCCTTCTAGCGAGCTTCGCTTCGGACGTGCCTTCATGGAGTTCCAAGAACTTCTCCCAAAGTTCTTTAGCAGATAAATAGTTTCCGATGCGGTTGACCTCTTGAGGCGGTAACACGCTCAGCAGGTGATGTTCCGCACATTCTGCTCCTTCTTTGTCTAATCGCTCTCTTCTTTTTCTTTTCCATCTTTATCTATTGGAGCTACAAAACCATATTTCATGATAAACCGAATTTCAAAATCTGTTTTTAGGAATACCTCCATACGACGCTTCCAGTCTACAAAGTTCCCCTCGAATTTTGGTGGAACAATGCTTGGTCCGGCCATCTTTGTTGCTTCGATCGGCGGTTAGTCCTCCTGAAGCGCCTTGCTCTGATACCACTTGTTGGTCCATTTGGAGGCCGGCAAGAGGGGAGGGGTGAATTGCCCTACAAAATAAAACTCGAACCTTTCTCGGATTTCAACTATATAACATAAACACTTGTAATAAAAAGTAGAGACTAAGTAAAGAAATCATACACCAGAGATTTACTTGGTTTGCAATTAGAGGATTGCTAATCCAAGGAAAGTAAGCGCACTATGATCTCCTCTAGGCGGAGAAGCCTCTTTACAACATTGACAGCACAAATGAAAAGAACACAACTGAAAGCACAGAAAGAATTGATTACAAGTGAGTTATTCTGAATGTGCAGACCAGTACTATATTTATAGTACTGGTCCGGGCGCCTGGAAGGAGTTCCGGGCGCCCTAGAGGGGATGCGATCCTGGTCAAAATCCAGCTCCGGGCGCCCGGACCCTCAATAGCGCCAAGGGCGCCCGGAATGATTCCGGGCGCCTGGACCTCTTAAGTCAACTTTGTTGACCTTTTGTGGTCCGGTTCCACTGCTCCGGTTTAGCTCGTTTCGGTCCGGGTCTGTTCGCTTGGGTGATCTCGGCCTTCCGGAATAGGGCTCACCCAAACCAATGTTCGGCCTTCTCCTCGAGAAGCCTTCCTTTCTGGCTTCTCGTCCCTCGAACCGCATGCGTTCTTCTCGTCCACCGGTGTACTCTTCCGCGGACACCTCGTCCCTCGGAAGCACCGAGCCCGTCAGCTCTCTCCCGTGCCGTCCTTCTCGCTAGCCGCGTCTTCCGCTCGACTTCCTGTGTTCCTAAGCTCCTGCACACTTAGACACAAGGGTTAAACAAACGCAGGACCTAACTTAGCTTGCTTGATCACATCAAAACACCTTGGGGTTCCAACAGAATGCAGGCAGGCCTTTTAGGAATTAAAAAAACACCTGGAGACCTTACCCTCACTGTTCAAGCCTACTACTGGAGAGCCACTCTAGGTTTATCTGTCAACCACCCCTGAGGTCGTGGGGGCGGTGTTGGTAAAAGAGCAGGATGATGTATAGCGGCCAATGTAATTCTTCAGCCACTTATTAAAAGGGGTTGAGTCCCGATACACAACCTTGGAAAATTTGGTTTACGGATTGGTACTCATGGCTCGCCACTTAAGACCCTATTTCCTGGCACACCCCATCACAATCCTGACTAATATCACCATGGGGAAGACTCTCACTAATGTGGAAGTAGCAGGTCGCCTCATCAAATGGGCTACGGAGTTGGGAGAATATGACATACAGTACCAGCCCCGAATTGTAATAAAAGCACAGGCTCTGGCAGATTTCCTGACGGAGGTTCATCAACCTGACTCTGAAGATACTTGGAATATCTATGTAGATGGGTCATCTACTCAGCAAGGAAGCGGAGTTGGGATCCTCCTGATATTCCCTCAAGAAGACGTCCTACAACTAGCTGTCAGGTTAAGTTTTAGAGCCACGAATAATGAGGCAGAATACGAAGCATTATTGGTAGGACTGCAAGCAACTCGGCATGTCGGAGCCGCCCAAGTGGTTGTTTATTCAGACTCTCAACTTGTAGTTCAGCAAGTAGCAAGCAATTTTGAAGTTAACAGTGACAAGCTGCAGGTATACCAGGAGGCATATGAGAGGATGAAAGAGGATTTCAAAGAGGTCACAGTGACTAAGATTCCCCAAGCAAATAATCAAAGAGCTGATGAATTAGCTAAAATGGCCAACTCTTTGATCACTTGGGTACTGGATAAGTCGATAGCCCAGACCTACCTAATAGTTCAGGTAGACCTGCAGAACAATATGGAGGAGGTAATCGATTAGAGGGCCCCGATGATCATTTATCTTCAGCAGAGTGTCTTACCTACTGATCCGGAAGAGGCCAGGTTGATCTGGAAAAGAGCTCATATGTATACTCTGATCAGGGACCAGCTGTACAAGTGAGCATTCTCTAGACCGCTACTCAAATGCTTAGGAATGGAAGAGACAGAGTATGCTTTGCAGGAAGTACATTAGGGATGTTGCGGCAACCATGCGGGAGGAAGGACGCTGGCCCGAAAAGTATTACTGGTCGGGTATTTTTGGCCCATTCTACAGAAAGATTCTCAAAGACTGGTGAACACTTGCTTATCCTGCCAAAAGCATCAGAACTTGACCCATCGGTCGACCGACATGCTGAAAGCCTCAACAGTTTCATGCCCCTTCGACCAATGGGGCATGGATATTATGGGGTCATTCCCGATGGCGCTAGGACAGAAACGATTCTTGCTCGAAGCAGTGGATTATTTTTCTAAATGGGTGGAAGCAGAAGCCTTGGCCAGGATTATTGAGGGAGCCGTTATTCAATTCTTTTGGAAGAGCATCCTCTGTCAATTTGGAATACTGCACAAGCTGGTTTCAGATAACAGGTGACAATTCAAGGGCCGCAAGATTCAAGCTTGGTGTCGAGGATTTGGCATAACCCAGGCCTTCACATTCGTAACTTATCCTCTAAGTAATGAGCAGATAGAGGTTACCAATAGGGATATAGTGCGAGGGTTGAAAGTCAAGCTGGATCATGTTGGAGGCGATTGGGTAGAGGAGCTGCCCAGCATCCTCTAGGCCTATCGCACGACTCCTTGAAAAAGCACATAACTCACCTCATTTCACTTGGTCTACGGCAGTGAGGCTGTGGTGACCATAGAGGTCGGGGTACCCTCAGTTAGAAGACTGCTATATGACGAAGGAAATGCCGAGCGGTGACTTTCAGTGCTTGATTTGATCAGTAAAATTCACGAATGGATAGCTACCCACTTAGCGGCATATCGGCAAAAGATGTGTGAAAACTACGATAGAAGGGTTGTTCTCCGGTTCTTCAAAGAAGGGGACTTAGTATTTAAGAGGACAAAGCCTATAGGGGAGGTAATCAAGTTGACACCTCAGAGGGATAGCCCGTATAAAGTTGTCAAAAGATTAACGTGGGGCGCCTACTATTTGCACGATGCTCAGGGTAGGAAGCTAGAACGTCCCTGGAGTGCTAACTACCTCCAACCCTATCATACGTAAGTTAGTACTTTGTAAGACTTTAGACCGGGGAAATATGACCGGTCGGACATAAAATGCTAGGTGGGGTACCTCAGTTCAGAACACTCATGAATCTTTTTTAAGACTAGATCAGGACCTCGGGCTCAGGTTAAACAGCTCAGGCCCCATTGAGTCAAGACTAAGAAAAGATACAACATCTGAAAAGTAGAGTACAATAAAATGTGCATACAGTTCATACATAGGTTATTTGAATTCCGCGAATACATTGTCTGGCATCTCTCTCAGGATGCGACGATGATCAAAAAAATCCTTAGGAGGGGCAGAGGACAGATAACCTTGTTCCTCGAGTTGCTGAAGGGCCCCCATCGCACCATAGGCTACAGATGTGACAGAGCGATCCCCCACCTGTGAGCCAAACTCGGGGGAGCGTAAGTATTCCTCCCAGCTCGCTTGTAAGCGATCTCTCTCTCCATCCTTGTAGGCCTCCAAGGTGCTAACAGAGCTCGATAAAGCATATTGAGCCTGAGATAACTCTGCCTGCAAAGAACACATCTCTATTGCCTGAGACTCTAGGTCCCGCCTTTGGTCTATAATAAGCAAGTCCCGGGAACTCAGCTCCTGGGTCATACGCTCCATCTCCTGCTTATGTGTAACCTTAAAGTCCTCTAGAGCTGCAGATCGCTGAGTTAGTGCTAATTGAGTCTCTTAACATTTAGCCTCAGCCGTTTGCAAGAGAGCTTCAAGTTTTCCCTTGTCATCCCTTAGACAATTGATCTCTGATTGGGCCTCTTCCAGGGTCTGTTCCCAAGAGGTGCTTGTTTTCTTCAAGGCCGCCACTTTCGCCCTAAGTCCAGAAATGACTGCATCATGGTCGGAGATTTAAGACTCCAAGTCTGCAACTCGGTCCTTTAAGATCTTATTAAGCCAGTATATGTGCAGGATTGTCTGATTTAAGCGGAGCGACTGGGCAAATATCTATTCATAATCATGTGGAAGTGAGAGTAGAAAGACAAAGAAGGAGGAGCATAACCGCAAAAGAGAGCGGAAGCTTACCCTAGTAGCAGTTTTAGTGGACGAGTCCACTAGGCCAGGTAGAGTGCGGGTGTCCATCGCCTGCCTGGTGTGCTCCCACTGAGATGCTAAACGTTCCCGCAATAGGACATTACGAGCAGGAGCATGGAGAGAGCGACGTAATCCCCACTCTATGGGGAAAGTGGCACAATAGCGGAGATACCGAGGTCGGGAAGAGTCTGGAGCAATCCCGCTCGGACCAGGCTGGGTGGAAGTAGTCCGACTCAAGCCAGGTTGGGTAAAAGCTAATCTTGGTTTAGGAGATAGACCAGTCGGGGTAGGAGTAGCTCCTGGTTGAACATAAGGGTCAGACGAAGAAGAGGCAAACCCAAGATGAGCGGGAGGGATAGATGTTAGAGGGTATACTAAAAGTCTAGCTTTTTGTAAACATTTACCTTGAAATAAAGAATCACATTGGTCAAATGTCTACATTTATGCTAAATGTAGTTGTTCAATTAATTTATATTGTAGATAACATGGTGTGTGGTGTCACACATAGAAGATCATGTTATCAGTTCCTTATAAGTTATAAATAGTAGCTCACGACTAAGATGGATACGAACAAACCATTAGAATAGTCTTAGTGTAATTTAGTATTAGTTTATCTTGACTATAAAATTACACTAGTACATTCTGAGTGTATTGAGCAGGACCATTTGAGGTAGTTTCTTTTTATACTGACTCTTTAAAAAGAACAATACCTCTGTTATTATAGAAGTATGTACTCTTAATCATGATATAATAAAAAGCACGTATACTTAATATTTATTTCTTTAATTTATCAAAGGGTGTGATTTAGTTCGATAATTTAATAGACCCGATAAGTTGGGAAATGATATTATTTATATGGTGTGTTGTTGATTATAGAATGAAACTATGTCCTAGTAATCTAGGTTGATGATGTCCCCTTGAGGAACTTATAAGGATTGTCATATAAGCCCTGCAGGTGGACTTAGTCCGACATGATAATAAGGTTGAGTGGTACTACTATTGGAGCTAGATATTAATTAAGTGGGTTGTCAGTAACTCATTTAATTAGTGGGCATTTGATATCTTAAAAACAGGGAGATTGACACACTCATGATAAGAAGGAGCTCATATAATAATATGGGATTGGTGCGGTAGTTCAATAATAACTATTTAGTGGTATGATGAACTCGAGTTGGGTGTTCGGGGCGAACACTGGAAGCTCAAGTTCATCGGGAGACCAAAATCAATTTCTCCTCTCGGTCCTTGTCGTAGCCTCTTATTTATAAAGTTTTATACCCAAGTTAGGGCCGGCCAAACCAAGGCTAGATGGGTTCAAGTGGTGGCCGACCCTAGCTTGGAACCCAAGTAGGTGGCCACAATAAATTAAAAGGGGATTTTAATTCCTTATGTAGAAGTAATGGTTTTAAAATAGAGTTTAAAATTTTAAATCTTTCCTTTTATAGCTTTCTACAATGGATTAAGAGAAAGATTTGATATCTTTCCTTATTTATAGTTAAAAGGAGGATTTTAATTTTAGAGAAAACTTTCCTTAATTGTAACCATCTATATATTTTAAAAGAGAGATTTTAATTTATAGAAGTTTTCTTTTATAACCAACCATGAAGGGAATTTTAAAAGAGAAATTTTATTAAAATTTCTTACCGGAAACAATTAAGAGAGTTGAAATTTTTTGTTTAAAACTTTCCTTGTTTGGAGGACAAGGTAGGGGCTGACCATTAAAGGTTTATAAGGAAATTTTTAATTAAATTTTCCTTCTTAGACATTGGCAAGGAAAATAAGGAAATTTTAATTATGTTTTAAAACTTTCCTTATTTGCCAAGATCAAGGAATATAAAAGAGAAGATAGAGGTGTCTCATCTAACTGCACATCTATTATTCCTCTCGTCTCTTTTCCTTGGTGGTGGCCGGCCCTATTCTCTTGCTCATCCTCTTCTCTTCTTCCTTGGAGGCTGGCGGCATCACATCTCTTGGAGCTTTTGGTGGTCGGATCTTGCTTGAGGAAGAAGGAGAGAAAGGAGGTTTTATTTCCTAGCATCGCTTGGAGCTTGGCAGCGGTGGCCGAAACTGTTGGAACCCCAAGGTTATTTTGGTGTGATCAACAAGTTAAGTTAGGTCCTGCGTTGTTTCTAACCTTGTGTCTAAGTGTGCAGGAGCTTAGGAGCACAGGTACTCGAGCGGAAGACGCAGCTAGCGAGAAGGACGGCACGCTGTGCGTCCGAGGGACGAGGTGCTGCAGAAGAGTACAGCGAAAGCCGGAGCGGAAGATTGCTCGGGGAGCAAGAGACGCAGCTAGCGCGAAGGTCGGCACGGGGCGCGACCGAGGGACGAAGTCTGCGGATGAGTACGCTGGTGGACGAGAAGGGACACACGGTAATTCCGAGGGACGAGAAGCCGGAGGGAAGCACGCTCGAGAAGACCGGAAGATGGGTTCGAGTGAGCCCTATTCCGGATGTCAGAGATCACCCAAGCAAGCAGAGCCGAGAAGACCCAGGCGAGGCGGTGAACCAGAAGAGCGAGGTACGAAAGTCGAGCGGTTGACTTGCTCGGGGCGCCAGAGACGCAGGCGCCCGGAAGGGACTTTTTCACAGGATCGAGCTTTGACTCGATCCAACCGTTGGGGGATAAATTTTATCCCCCCCCAGGGCGCCCGGAACCCATCCAGGCGCCCCGACCAAGGCTATAAATATAGCCTTAGTCCAGAAGCTTTTCAATAATAACGATCATTCTATTCCAAACACTTGTATGCTTTAGTTGTAGTTAAGCTTCTATATTTCTGTGCCTAAACGCTGTAAGAGGCTTCTCCGCCTGAAGGAGTTTTTGAGCTTAATCTTCCTTGGATTAACAACCACATCGGTTGTAACCAAGTAAACATCTGGTGCCTCGTTTTCTTCTTTTATGCTTTTTATTTATCTGCTTAATTCATTTTACAAGTGTTAGCTTAATCGTTCGAGAAAGGGCTTTTGTCTGTTTTTAATTGACAGACTATTCACTAACCCTCCTAGCCGACCCAACGGTCCTACAAGTGGTATCAGAGCCGAGTACGCCTCAGAAGGACTAACCGCCGTCTGAAGCAACAAAACGATGGCCGGAGCTAGCGACTACCCACCTGTATTCGAGGGGGAGTTCTCCATCTGGAAACAAAACATGGAGGTATACCTTAACTCAGATTCTGGTATTTCTTTAATAATGAAATTTGGTTATGAAGAACCAAAGAACACGAACGGAGAAAGACTCGATCTACGCCTCTGGAACGAAAAGCAACGTGAGGAGTCTATGGCAAATGGGCGGGCAAAATATTATCTTCTGAATGTAATACCAAAGGAAGATTTCAAAAAAGTCGCAGATTATGAAAGCGCAAAAGAACTTTGGGAAGCTGTCTCCTCAATAGACATCGAGCCGACATCAGAAGAATCCGAGATGGAAGAAATTACCGAGAAGCAACAGCCGAAGTACATCCCGAGATCGATGAAGGGGGAGAATCTTCGGAAGAAAGCAACTCGATAGGGGGAGAATCAATTACTGACAAGGTAAGTCAGGTATGGACTCGAACCTCTGATCAATTGAATGATTCAATCGAAGAATTGCCTGAAAATTTTTACGAATCATCGAAAGAGCTTTTTATATTAGAAAATCAATTGTCAAACTTATCCTGCAAATTTGAAATATTATCGAAAGAGTTTTTCGAATTTCAAAATAGCTTAACAAAAGAAATTTGCAAGTTGGAAACTTTGCTAAAAAACTTTTGTGAATCACAAAGAAATTTTTCGAAAGAATTATGCAACTTAGAAATATTATCGAAAACTTTTTCTGATCCTAAAAATTTGGAATTACAAATTACTTTATTGAAAAAGTTTTATGAATTAGAAATTGATTCATCGAAAAATATTTTCGGATTAAGAAATCTATTATTAATAGATTCCTGCAAATTCTTATTGTTAAAAAATTCTGGCAAATTACAAAATATTCTTTCAAACGAATTTTGCACATTGCCGAAAGATTTTTTTTTATTATTGAGGAATTTTATCAAGTTAGAATTTATGCTATTTGAATATTTTTGTGAAGTTGAAATTCAAAAAATAATAGAAATTAACATGATACAAATTGTTGCATGTTTAATATTTGTGGCCTTAAATTTGAAGCAGTGTGATTTAAGAAGTTTCGATAAATTAAAATGGAAATTTAAATCCTATTGATAAAGAGCATTAGAACAACAATTAAATAAATGCAAAGAAATTTTTTTTTACGTTATCAATTCTGAAATTTTCTTGCATAAAGCTTTCTGTTTAGAAACTTCTTAATCTTGATGTCGAATGACTTAGAAATTTGTCTTGACTTAGAAATATTTCCCTGAAAATTATTGAAATATAGTTTCAAAATTTTTTTTAATGTCAACCCTTAGATTTAGTTTGTACCCCATTTTTATTGTGATCAAAGGGGGAGAAGGGAAAGTATATGTCTAGGGGGAGGTAGAAAAAATTGAAAATTAAAATTTGGAATGTTTGAAATTTAATTTTTTTCTATCATGTTGCATGCTATTGCAATAAACTGTTTAATTTCATATCTATTGTTGACCCTAGCATAACTTGGGTTGATCACACCAAAAAGGGGGAGATTGTTGGAACCCCAAGGTTGTTTTGGTGTGATCAACAAGTTAAGTTAGGTCCTGCGTTGTTTCTAACCTTGTGTCTAAGTGTGCAGGAGCTTAGGAGCACAGGTACTCGAGCGGAAGACGCAGCTAGCGAGAAGGACGGCACGGGGGAGAGTGCGGAAGAGTACACCGGACGAGAAGGAAGTGCGGTGGTTCCGAGGCACGAAAGGCGGAAGATTGCTCGGGAGCAAGAGATGCTAAGCGAAGGTCGGCAGGGTGCACCGAGGGACAAGTCTCTGAGATGAGTACTGTTGGTGGACGAGAAGGACACAGTAATTAGGGCGAGCGGGAGGAAGCACGCTCGAGAAGACAGGAAGATGGGTTCGAGTGAGCCTATTCCGGATGTCGAGATCACCCAAGCAAGCCGAGCCAGACACCTGAGCTGAACCAGAGAAGAGAGCACGGACCAAAAGTCAACTGGGTTGACTTTTGGCTCCGGGGCGCCCGGAACTATCCGGGGCGCCCGGAGCTGTCCGGGGCGCCCGGAACCATCCGGGGCGCCCGGAAGGGACTTTTTCATAGGATCGAGCTTTGACTCGATCCAACCGTTGGGGGATAAATTTTATCCCCCCCCAGGGCGCCCGGAACCCATCCAGGCGCACCGACCAAGGCTATAAATATAGCCTTAGTCCAGAAGCTTTTCAATAATAACGATCATTCTATTCCAAACACTTGTATGCTTTAGTTGTAGTTAAGCTTCTATATTTCTGTGCCTAAACGCTGTAAGAGGCTTCTCCGCCTGAAGGAGTTTTTGAGCTTAATTTTCCTTGGATTAACAACCACATCGGTTGTAACCAAGTAAACATCTGGTGCCTCGTTTTCTTCTTTTATGCTTTTTATTTATCTGCTTAATTCATTTTACAAGTGTTAGCTTAATCGTTCGAGAAAGGGCTTTTGTCTGTTTTTAATTGACAGGCTATTCACTAACCCTCCTAGCCGGCCCAACGGTCCTACAAGTGGTATCAGAGCCGAGTACGCCTCAGAAGGACTAACCGCCGTCTGAAGCAACAAAACGATGGCCGGAGCTAGCGACTACCCACCTGTATTCGAGGGGGAGTTCTCCATCTGGAAACAAAACATGGAGGTATACCTTAACTCAGATTCTGGTATTTCTTTAATAATGAAATTTGGTTATGAAGAACCAAAGAACACGAACGGAGAAAGACTCGATCTATGCCTCTGGAACGAAAAGCAACGTGAGGAGTCTATGGCAAATGGGCGGGCAAAATATTATCTTCTGAATGTAATACCAAAGGAAGATTTCAAAAAAGTCGCAGATTATGAAAGCGCAAAAGAACTTTGGGAAAAGTTCTTGCAGCTCTACGAAGAACCTTCAGAAGCTGACACCTCAATAGACACCGAGCCACCGACAGAAGAGTCCGAAATCGAGGTAAGTACTACAACAGCCGAAGTACATCCCGAGATCGATGAAGGGGGAGAATCTTCGGAAGAAAGCAACTCGATAGGGGGAGAATCAATTACTGACAAGGTAAGTCAGGTATGGACTCGAACCTCTGATCAATTGAATGATTCAATCGAAGAATTGCCTGAAAATTTTTACGAATCATCGAAAGAGCTTTTTATATTAGAAAATCAATTGTCAAACTTATCCTGCAAATTTGAAATATTATCGAAAGAGTTCTTCGAATTTCAAAATAGCTTAACAAAAGAAATTTGCAAGTTGGAAACTTTGCTAAAAAACTTTTGTGAATCACAAAGAAATTTTTCGAAAGAATTATGCAACTTAGAAATATTATCGAAAACTTTTTCTGATCCTAAAAATTTGGAATTACAAATTACTTTATTGAAAAAGTTTTATGAATTAGAAATTGATTCATCGAAAAATATTTTCGGATTAAGAAATCTATTATTAATAGATTCCTGCAAATTCTTATTGTTAAAAAATTCTGGCAAATTACAAAATATTCTTTCAAACGAATTTTGCACATTGCCGAAAGATTTTTTTTTATTATTGAGGAATTTTATCAAGTTAGAATTTATGCTATTTGAATATTTTTGTGAAGTTGAAATTCAAAAAATAATAGAAATTAACATGATACAAATTGTTGCATGTTTAATATTTGTGGCCTTAAATTTGAAACAGTGTGATTTAAGAAGTTCTGATAAATTAAAATGGAAATTTAAATCCTGTTGATAAAGAGCATTAGAACAACAATTAAATAAATGCAAAGAAATTTTTTTTTACGTTATCAATTCTGAAATTTTCTTGCATAAAGCTTTCTGTTTAGAAACTTCTTAATCTTGATGTCGAATGACTTAGAAATTTGTCTTGACTTAGAAATATTTCCCTGAAAATTATTGAAATATAGTTTCAAAATTTTTTTTAATGTCAACCCTTAGATTTAGTTTGTACCCCATTTTTATTGTGATCAAAGGGAGAGAAGGGAAAGTATAAGTCTAGGGGGAGGTAGAAAAAATTGAAAATTAAAATTTGGAATGTTTGAAATTTAATTTTTTTCTATCATGTTGCATGCTATTGCAATAAACTGTTTAATTTCATATCTATTGTTGACCCTAGCATAACTTGGGTTGATCACACCAAAAAGGGGGAGATTGTTGGAACCCCAAGGTTGTTTTGGTGTGATCAACAAGTTAAGTTAGGTCCTGCGTTGTTTCTAACCTTGTGTCTAAGTGTGTAGGAGCTTAGGAGCACAGGTACTCGAGCGGAAGACGCAGCTAGCGAGAAGGATGTGTTGGTGCGGGAAGCATGCGAAGAGTACAGCGGATGAGAAGGAAGTGCGGTGGTTCCGAGGGACAGCCGGAGCGGAAGATTGCTCGGGAGCAAGAGACGCAAGCGAAGGTCGGCACGGGTGCGACCGAGGGACTAAGTCTGGATGAGTCTGGTGGGACGAGAAGGACACACCAGAATTCCGAGGGACGAAGCCGGGAGGAAGCACGCTCGAGAAGACCGGAAGATGGGTTGGGTGAGCCCTATTCCGGATGTCGAGATCACCCAAGCAAGTGGAGCCGAAGCGGACAGACCAGAGGCGAGCTGAACCCAGAAGAGAGCACGGACCACAAAAAGTCAACAAAGTTGACTTGAGGGGTCCGGGCGCCCGGAATCATTCTGTCCGGGGCGCCCGGAAGTGACTTTTTCACAGGATCGAGCTTTGACTCGATCCAACCGTTGGGGGATAAATTTTATCCCCCCTAGGGCACCCGGAACCCTTCCAGGCACCCCGACCAAGGCTATAACTATAGCCTTGGTCCAGAAGCTTTTCAACAATCACGATCATTCTATTTCCAAACACTTGTATGCTTTAGTTGTAGTTAAGCTTCTGTTTTCTGTGCCTAAACGCTGTAAGAGGCTTCTCCGCCTGAAGGAGTTTTTGAGCTTAATCTTCCTTGGATTAACAACCACATCGGTTGTAACCAAGTAAACATCTGGTGCCTCGTTTTCTTCTTTTATGCTTTTTATTTATCTGCTTAATTCATTTTACAAGTGTTAGCTTAATCGTTCGAGGAAGGGCTGTTTGTGTTTTAATTGACAGGCTATTCACTAACCCTCCTAGCCGGCCCAACGGTCCTACAAGTGGTATTAGAGCCGAGTACGCCTCAGAAGGACTAACCGCCGTCTGAAGCAACAAAACGATGGCCGGAGCTAGCGACTACCCACCTGCATTCGAGGGGGAGTTCTCCATCTGGAAACCAAACATGGAGGTATACCTTAACTCAGATTCTGGTATTTCTTTAATAATGAAATTTGGTTATGAAGAACCAAAGAACACGAACGGAGAAAGACTCGATCTACGCCTCTGGAACAAAAAGTAACGTGAGGAGTCTATGGCAAATGGGCGGGCAAAATATTATCTTCTGAATGTAATACCAAAGGAAGATTTCAAAAAAGTCGCAGATTATGAAAGCGCAAAAGAACTTTGGGAAAAGTTCTTGCAGCTCTACGAAGAACCTTCAGAAGTTGACACCTCAATAGACACCGAGCCACCGCCAGAAGAGTCCGAAATCGAGGTAAGTACTACAACAGCCGAAGTACATCCCGAGATCGATGAAGGGGGAGAATCTTCGGAAGAAAGCAACTCGATAGGGGGAGAATCAATTACTGACAAGGTAAGTCAGGTATGGACTCGAACCTCTGATCAATTGAATGATTCAATCGAAGAATTGCCTGAAAATTTTTACGAATCATCGAAAGAGCTTTTTATATTAGAAAATCAATTGTCAAACTTATCCTGCAAATTTGAAATATTATCGAAAGAGTTCTTCGAATTTCAAAATAGCTTAACAAAAGAATTTTGCAAGTTGGAAACTTTGCTAAAAAACTTTTGTGAATCACAAAGAAGTTTTTCGAAAGAATTATGCAACTTAGAAATATTATCGAAAACTTTTCCTGATCCTAAAACTTTGGAATTACAAATTACTTTATTGAAAAAGTTTTATGAATTAGAAATTGATTCATCGAAAAATATTTTCGGATTAAGAAATCTATTATTAATAGATTCCTACAAATTCTTATTGTTAAAAAATTCTGGCAAATATTCTTTCAAACGAATTTTGCACATTGCCGAAAGATTTTTTTTTATTATTGAGGAATTTTATCAAGTTAGAATTTATGCTATTTGAATATTTTTGTGAAGTTGAAATTCAAAAAATAATAGAAATTAACATGATACAAATTGTTGCATGTTTAATATTTGTGGCCTTAAATTTGAAATAGTGTGATTTAAGAAGTTCTGATAAATTAAAATGGAAATTTAAATCCTGTTGATAAAGAGCATTAGAACAACAATTAAATAAATGCAAAGAAAATTTTTTTTACGTTATCAATTCTGAAATTTTCTTGCATAAAGCTTTCTGTTTAGAAACTTCTTAATCTTGATGTCGAATGACTTAGAAATTTGTCTTGACTTAGAAATATTTCCCTGAAAATTATTGAAATATAGTTTCAAAAATTTTTTTAATGTCAACCCTTAGATTTAGTTTGTACCCCATTTTTATTGTGATCAAAGGGGGAGAAGGGAAAGTATAAGTCTAGGGGGAGGTAGAAAAAATTGAAAATTAAAATTTGGAATGTTTGAAATTTAATTTTTTTCTATCATGTTGCATGCTATTGCAATAAACTGTTTAATTTCATATCTATTGTTGACCCTAGCATAACTTGGGTTGATCACACCAAAAAGGGGGAGATTGTTGGAACCCCAAGGTTGTTTTGGTGTGATCAACAAGTTAAGTTAGGTCCTGCGTGTTAGGATCCTTTCGTACGGCTAGAGAGGGGGGTGTGAATAGCCGACCCCAATTCGCTCGTTTCTTTCTACAATGTCGAGTTAGCGCAGCGGAAATAAAACAATAGAAGCGACAAAGAAAGAAATCAAACCTCAAACTCGATGGATGTAACGAGGTTCGGAGATTAGGGCTCCTACTCCTCGGCGTGTCCGTAAGGTGGACGAGTCCGGTCAATCCGTCGGTGGATGAGTCCCCGGAGAACCGGCTAATAATATACTCCTTGTGGGTGGAGAAACCTCACCACAATCTTTGCAACAGCAATAGAAGTACAAATAGGAACAAGAAAACAAGAACAGAAATGTAAACAACACTTGCTTGCCTTCTTGAAGTCAGCAGGAACCCTGGTGAAGCAGCAGCTTCTCGGATCCAAGCCTAGCTAGAAAACCAAAGAACGGAAGAAGCTCACGCAAAGCTTTAGCACCCAACGAGCTCAACAAAGCTCAGAAGGAAGAAGAAGCAGCAGAAGAGTACTTCCCGAAAGAAGAAGAAGAAGCCCGTAGAAGCCCTCGGCCTTTATACCGCGAAGAAGAAAAGTGAAGAAACTAGCCGCTGCATCGCAACTTAGAACACCGATCGGTCGCACCGATCACCCAGGCGCGAAGCCATTTGTCACTGATCGGTCCCGGATCGATCGGTGTCGCGATCAAGCCCTGATCGATGCGTGGACCGATCAGGAACCTCGATCGGTCCATAGACCGATCGAACTCCCTTCTCCCTCACTGATCGGTCCGCCGACCGATCAAGTGAGACGATCCACGGTTTTTTTCTCGCAAGGTTGCGTTGCCCTGATCGGTCTCCCGATCGATTGCAATCGATGAGCCATCTAATTACGATCGGTCACCGATCGTGGCAAACGCAGATCACCGGATCGGTCACTGCCGATCCAACTCGGTTTAGAGTGCCCTCTCTAACCTAGTTCGGAGAGCGAGCCACCGAGCCCTCTCCGACTCCATATGCCAAGCTTCACTCACTTGGACTTCTCAACACCGGATGTCCGATCACCCTTGATCCATCTGGATTTTCCCCGGCTTCACTCACCGGGACTTTCCACCGGCTTCACTCACCAGATTTCACACTGCCTAACATCCCAGTTAGGACTTTCTCATTCACCTAGCTTCACTCACTAGGATTTTCACCGCTTCACTCACCAGGATTTCCAATCTGGCTTCACTCACCGGGACTTTCCGTCTGGCTTCACTCACCGGGACTTTCCTTGCCTGGCTTCACTCACCGGGACTTCCCAACCGCCTAACATCCCAGTTAGGACTTTTCCACCGGCTTCACTCACGGGACTTTCCAACCGCCTAACATCCCAGTTAGGACTTCCCATGCCAGCTTCCTCACGGGACTTCTCCGTGCCAAGTCTTCATACTTGGACTTTTCCGTGCCAAGTCTCCATACTTGGACTTTTCCTGTGCCAAGCTCCTTTTCCGTTTCCAAGTCTCCATACTTGGACTTTTCCGTGCCAAGCTCCCTTCTTTTCCAGTGCCAAGTCTCCATACTTGGACTTTTCGCGTGCCAAGCTCCCCGCTTGGACTTTTCCGCTGCCAAGTCTCCATACTTGGACTTTTTCCCGAATCAGGTCAACCGGTCAACCTTGACCTACGGTTGCACCAATAATCTCCCAAACATCTATTCTTGTCCCATATCAAGAATAGAACTCTCTCACGAGTGTCAACATCAACATGCAACACAACTAGGTCAACCTTGACCTAGGGTTGCAAACAATCTTCCCAAGTCAAACATCAAAATACAACTCGAGTCAAGTCAACTCGAGTCGGGTCAACCAGTCAACCTTGACCAAGGTTGCACCAACAATCTCCCCTTTTGATGTTTGACAAAACCATAATCAAGTTAGGTTAACCGATAACCTAACTTAGATTTTCAACCATCTTCAATGTCCAATGTTCTTTCCTTGAACATTCTCTAGACATTCTCCCTTAGGTTAACACGATAACCTAACTTGGGTTCTCTAATAATTCTCCCCTTTTGACACACATCAAAAGTATTCCAATGTTCTTCCTCGAACATTCCTTGACAATCTTCCCTAGCTTAGGTTAAACCGATAACCTAACTTGGGTTCTCAATAATTCTCCAATGAACACTCTCCCTTTTGACACACATCAAAAGAATAAGGAGGGTATCAAGGTCAAGAGTTTCTTCCTAATGAAAGTCCCATACCTTTCATTGAAACTCTTATTTTCCCTCGATACTAAGCTCAACAATCCACTTAGTGATAATCCCATATCACTAATCCTCAAGGAGTAAAAACTCCCCTAAAAGTCAACTCCCTTGACTAATAGTTAAAACTCCCCTAAAGGCCAACTCCCCTTGACCATTGCACCAACAATGTCTTGGAGAGTTTCAAACCTTTAGAAATCTAAAAACCAACTTTCAGCCGAAATTTCAGACATGCAGTCGAATTTCAGCACATTGGCACGCTATCAGACCTCACTGGATCGGTCACCAGACCGATCCACAGCACTCTGGATCGGTCCAGTGACCGATCCATCCCTCCCTGGATCGGTCCAGCGACCGATCCAGACACTGATCAGGGATTTCTGATTTTTCCTCTCCCGAAATTCAGAAACCCCTAATAAATTCCAGAAAATTCGAAAAATTGTGAAATTTTGAGGATACATTCCTCATATCATACACTACCATGGAAAAATAATTTTCTATGAAAATAGTTTCCATTTTCAAATCTTGATACAAAGTTCAAAAACTTTGAAATAGTTCAAGTTTTAACTCAACTTTGTATCACAATGTTCAATGATGAATGCTATCACTAGGAAAGCTTCATCAAGGTTTTTCAAATCAATTTTAAAATGCTTTTAAAACCATTTGAATTTAGGACCATAATCTTAGGGCTAAATGTACATGACTTGTACATAAGCTTTCCCTATGATCCTCCATTTCTTGAATTAGGGTCATCTAGGTACAAGAATTATGCACCTTGATCCTAACTCATGATCCTAATATCTCACACACATCTAAAGTGTATCAAACCACATTCAAGTCAATTTGATGTGAGATATGGGTTAAGGTCAACTTAGGCTAAGTTCTCATGCATTTTCTAAACATCAATTTGATCTCAATATCAAAATGTGTTTTTCCTTAAATCAATTACATTGATTATAATGCAAGAGATGATGACATGACATATAATGATATCATAAGTAAAAACATGTGCCAATGTCATGATGTCATGGCATAAAGTTTGAAAACTTAAATAAAGCATGACATATAAACTAGCCTAGCACTATCATGACATTTCAAATGATGATAAAACTAAACATGATGTCATGACATGTCATATGGCAAACAACCATGGTAAGTTAACACAAATAAAATACCTAGATTACCTATCTAAGTATCCTTAATCTCTTAGTTAACTTAAATTCTAATCCTAGATTGCCCATATATCCCTAAGAGAAAACCAAAATCCCAATTATGGTTTTTCTCTAGGTTTCCTTAAATTGTGCCAAATAAGATTAAAATATTCTCACTTTGGCACACTTTACTCTTCCAAGGAGTGAATGATAAAGATTATCCCCTTTCATTTTCAAAGGTTCCCAAAAACCTTGAAAATGCTCCTTGAGTGTCAATTTCCTCAAAGTTGGGTTAACTACCCTTCTTATTGGAGTTGACACTCTCTAACCCATCTATGGGGTAGAGAAAATGCTCCTTGAGTGTCAATTTCCTCAAAGTTGGGTTAACTACCCTTCTTATTGGAGTTGACACTCTCTAACCCATCTATGGGGTAGAGAAAATGCTCCTTGAGTGTCAATTTCCTCAAAGTTGGGTTAACTACCCTTCTTATTGGAGTTGACACTCTCTAACCCATCTATGGGGTAGAGAAAATGCTCCTAGGAACCCAATACCTACTTGAGCTCATTGGGTTCACTAAAAATTCACTAGGGATGACTTCCCTAGCAACCCTCCTAATGACCCTCTTAGGCTTTAAAGCCTTGGTCATTTGGGTCTCATCAAGATCAACTCTAGGGGTGACTCCCCTTGTGACCTTGGTGGTGGTCTTCCTAGCCCTAGGTTTTGTTCCATAATCGAATGGAACATTATGATAGGTGGGCTTGACCATTTGGGACTTAGGTTTGTGACCCAAACCTTTCTTGTCCTTGGGCTTTGGTTTTTGACCCTTAAACCCTAGAGATGACTTCTCCATGTTTTTAAGAGCCTTTTCTAAATTATCAAGTCTTGACCTCAAGACTTGATTTTCCCTCTCTAATACCTCAAGTTTTAATTTGTCATTTCTCTTGAGATATTCCTAGGCATGTGTCTAGTCTTTTGGGATTTCTACCTAGGTTTTCCTTAACTTTAGAAGCGTTAATCCTAGGGTTGGTATTTCTAGTGTTATCCTTACCTAGGCTAACATGTTTAGCTCCTAAGCACATGTATTGGTTCCTAAAGTTAACATGCTTATCATTATTAACAATTGCAACAAAACTACTAGCATGAGTTTTATTAGAATTGCAATAATGAACCTTAGAGGTTACCTTAGGGTTTGCCTTAGCTCCCCTATCGTTGTGCCGGTCTCTTGCCCTTGTGAGGTTGCCTCCCCTCGGACAATGGCTCCTATAGTGTCCCCTTTGCTTGCATTGGAAGCACACGATGTGCTCCTTGCCCTTGCGTTTGGGGACTCCGGCTTCCTTGACCTTTGGCGCCGGTGGAGTCTTTCTTACCCTCTTTGGACACTTACTCTTGTAGTGCCCAAATTCCCTACACTCAAAACACATTATATGCAATTTACTTGAACTTAAAGTGTTTGAGTTACCTAGGATTGAGGATGAATGGATGTTCTCTTCTTCATCCCTCCCGGAGGTAGAAGCTTCTTCTTCGTGCTCCGATCTTGAAGAAGAACTCACTTCCTCTTCTTCCTTGGATGTTGAGTAGCCCTCAACTCCCAACTCGCTCCCTCCATGATGTGAGCTACTTGGCTCACTAGGCTCCTCTTCATGGCTTGAAGTGGAACTCTCCTCATGGTACTTGGCCAAGTTATCCCACAACTCCTTGGCATTGTTGTATTCACCTATCTTACGCAAAATATTAGTAGGTAATGAAAATTCAATTGTTTTAGTTACCTCATTGTTGATCGTTGATTGATGGACTTGTTCCTTTGTCCACTTGTTCTTCTCTAGAGGCTCTCCTTCTTTATCCATTGGAGGAGAAAAACCTTCTTGTACACAAAACCAGTTCAACATATTAGTCCTAAGAAAATACATCATCCTTACCTTCCAATATGTGAAGTTGTCGTTGTAGAAGGGTGGAATGGTGATGTCTTCTCCGAATTGATCCATCTCTAGCTTTGCTCCCACGGGTGTTGATCCGACGAAGAGCGTCCTCGCTCTGATACCACTTGTTAGGATCCTTTCGTACGGCTAGAGAGGGGGGTGTGAATAGCCGACCCCAATTCGCTCGTTTCTTTCTACAATGTCGAGTTAGCGCAGCGGAAATAAAACAATAGAAGCGACAAAGAAAGAAATCAAACCTCAAACTCGATGGATGTAACGAGGTTCGGAGATTAGGGCTCCTACTCCTCGGCGTGTCCGTAAGGTGGACGAGTCCGGTCAATCCGTCGGTGGATGAGTCCCCGGAGAACCGGCTAATAATATACTCCTTGTGGGTGGAGAAACCTCACCACAATCTTTGCAACAGCAATAGAAGTACAAATAGGAACAAGAAAACAAGAACAGAAATGTAAACAACACTTGCTTGCCTTCTTGAAGTCAGCAGGAACCCTGGTGAAGCAGCAGCTTCTCGGATCCAAGCCTAGCTAGAAAACCAGCAACGGGAAGAAGCTCACGCAAAGCTTTAGCACCCAACGAGCTCAACAAAGCTCAGCAGGAAGAAGAAGCATCCGATCAGAAGGTACTTCGGAAGCCCACAGATCGGTCACCAGACCGATCAGGGAACCTCCTGATCGGTCAGTAGACCGATCAGGAAGTGCGAAGCTGATCGATCCTCGGACCGATCAGGGAACTACCTGATCGGTCCGTAGACCGATCAGAGATCGAACAGTAAGCCCAAGTTAGAACCACTGATCGGTCCATGGACCGATCAGAAGAACCCTATGCGTATCAGATTATCCTGATCGGTCCCTGGACCGATCAGTGAGCCGCACAAACATACCCTGATCGGCCCCTGGACCGATCAGATTTCTGACAGCAAGGTTGCGAAGCTTCTGGATCGGTCTGTCGACCGATCCATCTGAGCTGATCGGTCACCGGACCGATCAGGGCAAACGCAGTATCACTGGATCGGTCACCGGACCGATCCAACTCCTCGGTTTAGAGTGCCCTCTCTAACCTAGTTCGGAGAACGAGCTACGAGCCCTCTCCGACTCCATATGCCAAGCTTCACTCACTTGGACTTCTCAACACCGGATGTCCGATCACCCTTGATCCATCTGGATTTTCCCTTTGGCTTCACTCACGGGACTTTCCACTGCCTCACCAAGATTTCACACTGCCTAACATCCAGTTAGGACTTTCTCATTCACCTAGCTTCACTCACTAGGATTTTCACAGCTTCACTCACCAGATTTCCAATCTGGCTTCACTCACCGGGACTTTCACTTCCTGGCTTCACTCACTGGACTTTCCTTGCCGGCTTCACTCACCGGGACTTCCCAAGCCTAACATCCAGTTAGGACTTTCCTAGCTTCACTCACGGGACTTTCCAACCGCCTAACATCAGGACTTTCCACTGCTGGCTTCACTCACGGGACTTCTCCGTGCCAAGTCTTCATACTTGGACTTTTCCAGTGCCAAGTCTCCATACTTGGACTTTTCCCGTGCCAAGCTCCCTGCTTGGACTTTTCCAGTGCCAAGTCTCCATACTTGGACTTTTCCCGTGCCAAGCTCCCTGCTTGGACTTTTCCAGTGCCAAGTCTCCATACTTGGACTTTTCGCGTGCCAAGCTCCCTGCTTGGACTTTTCCGTTGCCAAGTCTCCATACTTGGACTTTTTCCCGAATCAGGTCAACCAGGTCAACCTTGACCTACGGTTGCACCAATAATCTCCCAAACATCTATTCTTGTCCCATATCAAGAATAGAACTCTCTCACGAGTGTCAAACATCAACATGCAACACAACTAGGTCAACCTTGACCTAGGGTTGCACCGACAATCTTCCCAAGTCAAACATCAAAATACAACTCGAGTCAAGTCAACTCGAGTCGGGTCAACCAGGTCAACCTTGACCTAAGGTTGCACCAACACTGCGTTGTTTCTAACCTTATGTCTAAGTGTGCAGGAGCTTAGGAGCACAGGTACTCGAGCGGAAGACGCAGCTAGCGAGAAGGACGGCACGCTGTGCGTCCGAGGGACGAGGTGCTGCGGAAGAGTACACCGGCGGATGAGAAGGAAGTGCGCGCGGTGGTTCCGAGGTACGAAAGCCGGAGCGGAAGATTGCTCGGGGAGCAAGAGACGCAGCTAGCGGGGTGCGACCGAGGGACGAAGTCTGCGGATGAGTACGCTGGTGGACGAGAAGGGACACACGGTAATTCCGAGGGACGAGAAGCCGGAGGGAAGCACGCTCGAGAAGACCGGAAGATGGGTTCGGGTGAGCCCTATTCCGGATGTCAGAGATCACCCAAGCAAGTGGAGCCGGAGCAGAAAGACCCGGACCAGAGGCGAGCTGAACCAGAGAAGAGAGCACGGACCAAAAGTCAACTGGGTTGACTTTTGGCTCCGGGGCGCCCGGAGCTGTCCGGGGCGCCCGGAAGGGACTTTTTCACAGGATCGAGCTTTGACTCGATCCAACCGTTGGGGGATAAATTTTATCCCCCCCAGGGCGCCCGGAACCCATCCAGGCGCCCCGACCAAGGCTATAAATATAGCCTTGGTCCAGAAGCTTTTCAATAATAACGATCATTCTATTCCAAACACTTGTATGCTTTAGTTGTAGTTAAGCTTCTATATTTCTGTGCCTAAACGCTGTAAGAGGCTTCTCCGCCTGAAGGAGTTTTTGAGCTTAATCTTCCTTGGATTAACAACCACATCGGTTGTAACCAAGTAAACATCTGGTGCCTCGTTTTCTTCTTTTATGCTTTTTATTTATCTGCTTAATTCATTTTACAAGTGCTTAATCGTTCGAGAAAGGGCTTTTGTCTATTTTTAATTGACAGGCTATTCACTAACCCTCATAGCCAGCCCAACGGTCCTACAGAAACTTGCAAAGAAAAGAATGAGGCTTGGGTGGATTCTCATCTTGGTATATCGTCGCCCACACGACGTCCGAGATAAGAAAAGGAATATGACAGAAGATTGTGAGGTCTATAAGCTACAAAAGGTATAATTAGTTATTAGTTTTCGCATCATAACTAGTTCATTCTTTTGTTTAGATCATGAAATACCAAACACAAGAGGCTAACGATTCTAGGCTATCGAATTTATGTTTCGATTTTATGTTTCTTTTGTTTTTCGATCTTGTGATTCGATTATTCTTAGTGGTTAAACCTAGGGTTACTATAAGGATATTAAATATATTAAATTTCATTGAAAGTCTTTGTCTAGGAAGTGGTGGATGATCTCATACCCAAGAAGGCCTAGTGCCTCACCATGTTTAACCTAGAAGTCGATCTCCGAAATAAATATTTAATCAAATTTGTAACATGGGTGGATTTGGATTAATAATGTTAAGCATCGTTTGCGATCCAAGTCTAAACCTCTAAGAACAGATAAGTTGAATTTGGAATCAATAATGTTAAGTTCTGTTTGTGATTCCAAATTTAATTTCTAAAGAACACAATAAGTTATTAGGAGTGGTTCAAGACTTGTACAAAATTTTTGTACAGGAGAACCTGTATGATATTCCGAGTATCAACCAACAATAGGTTGAGAGGACGCGGCAGGTCGAGGAGAAGGTCTGGTCGGGACACTGGATATTTGTTACCGTCCCGAGTCAATTTCTTCTTTAACAGCCGGGGCCTTCCCTCGTTCAGCTTCAGCCCTAGTTCGAGTTGGCCTAATAGGATCTCTCGGGGGTTGGGGATCTGGAACGGACGTAGAGGCTAGTTAGGACAATGGAGCAGCGATCCAACTCCCACGGGTCCTGACTCGGATGTCAGGTCGGGTCCCACGGGTTGGCATTTAGTCCGTCGTGAGAGCGGCTGCTCATCTGAATCCGACTCCTCTGATGAAGTTTGGGGTCGACGAGTAGGAGGCACGAGGGGAGCATGCTTTGAGGACTTAAGAGCGAAGCGGACGTGCAGGGTTGTTCGGGTGGCCGACCAAGGAGCAGTTGAGGTGGTTCCTCCTAGGGGAAGGGGAGCCAGGTGCGATATACCCCTCCTATCCAATATTATGCGCCCCCAGCGTTGTATTTTCAAATTGCTCAGGGGAAGGGGCATGATCGGGGATGCCCGAGCCAAAGTGTCGGCTACAAGAAAAGCATCAAAATCAGAATAGGGAAATGAAGGTCAGTCGAGGTAGGGTAAGCCATACCTAAGGAATGTGATAACTCTGAAGAGAAGTGGCTCAGACGGAACAGAAACAATGCGTACTTTGTCAGCAATCTGAGCAGGTCCAAGCGCCAACATCCTAGTTGTGCGGAGGCTTCTATAAAGTCAGGGTCTGTCTGAAAGTCCCCTAGATATGGTGCTGGAGGAAGAGCTGAGCGCCACTGAGTAGGTCACTCCACGGCTAGGGGAAAGCTCAGAAAGAAATATTTTTCTTTCCACTCTGAGTCTGAGGATGGGAGGGGAACAAAAAAGGTGGTTCGAGTGCGGGCCTAGAGATAGAAAATGCCCTCAGTGTGATGGCGGGGGGTAAAGAAACAGTGGAATAAGTGGGGAGTCCAAGGTATGCTTCATATTTCGCAGAGGAGGACAAACCCAGACAAAATCCTCATGGAGTTAAGGATAAGTTGACAAAGGGGGATATGGAAATAACGACTCACTTGGGAAAAGATAGGATGAAGGGGAAGATGAAGGTCGACAACAAACTGTTCTTTGAAAAAGAGCACGTACCCTGCCAGAGGCGAAGAGACCCGGTGGACCTCAGAAGGTATGATGATATATATGTCCCTGGGGATTTTATAGGTGAAGCGAAGATCATCCAGATCTACGCCCGTAAAGGTCGAGACTCCAGGAGCATAGGTAGGTGCAGGGGAATCCATGGGATGATGCAAATGCAAAACACAAGGGGCAGAGCATAACCGGCACCGGAGACAAGAGGAAGGCTTACTCTTGAGACAAAAAGTTCAGTGAAGCGGAAGGGGAAGGATATTTATAGCTGCCAAGGGGGCCATAAAGGGCCTCATCATCAGGGCCCATCAAGCGGTTCATATTTAAAGTAGCTAGCATCAACCATAAATGTAGGAGCAACGCTAGCCGTAGGATCACTTGTTACGCTTCCGCAAGTACACGGATTCGTCGTCAGTAATAAAGATTATCGAACCACAGGGACTATTGATTAAGCACTAGAGATGTCACAAAATAAGTTATCTAGACAGTCGAAAGTTGGCTTTGACGCTTACGAACTAACGAGTGTGATTCAAGAGAGAGAAAGAAGGTTGAGATGAAGAGAGAGGAGAGAGAGAGAGAATTGATCTTGGAGGGAATGAGCTTTGGGAGATGGATTCTAGGATTTTGATTTCATTATAATACTAGGAGATATTACATAGATTGCTTAGTTTCTACCCTCTATGTCCATGCTCTTGCAGGAAGTTAAATTAGTCAATATCCCTAAGTATCAAATAGAGACGATTCTTGTGAAATCCTGTAATGGTTAACCCCTGTCACGAGGGTGCCTTGGTAGATCACAGGAATACATGTCTAGTAAATAACAATAAGGATAAAGGTAGAGATTTGGTACGATTTCCTACTTCCTTATGAAGGAATTGTCTCTCCTTTCAAGAGAATGTCCTAGACGTCTGTGAACGGGTTACCCTTGTCACTAGGGCCCCTCGGGTATACGATCTAGAGCACTCTTTCTACGAGTACAACAATTCCTAAGGGATTGTTTCTCCTTTTAAGGGAACGTCCTATCCGTCCGAAAAGGGTTACCCCTGTCACTAGGGCACCTTGGTCAATACGCTCTATCCCCTTTTCATTATTAACAATCCTCCACATCAATCAACAAAACATGTGAAGAAATATAAATATGTCACATACACAATTCATCGAGCATGAACAAGACATTAACAAGTCATTGAATAGAAATATGGCGAATCTACATAGCTACATCTCCATCATATTACAAATACTTCCTAATCCTAGAAGAGGATATCTACTCCATTGTGAGGGAAGAACAACCCCAAAATATAAAGTAAAGCATACTTACAACCCTTGATGTGAGAAGAAGGGGAAGAAGAGATGCTTGCCGAGGTTTCCGATGTCTTGGGGATGCCTCCTTGCTCTGGAGATGGACGGAATGTCAAGGGATGGCGGTGGATGAAGCTCTAGGGTTTCCCCCGAAGGGGAGAACCCTTTCCCAAGGAGAGGGGCGAAGTCCAAAACCAAAGACGCCCCCAAGAATAAGGTTCTTTGACCTTTTTATAAGTTAGGGCACGGGTTGCCGCACGGGCCGTGCCACGGCCGTGTGAGATCCGTACGGCCTGTGCCACGGCCGTGCCGGATCCGCACGGCCAACTTCCTCCTCCCTTCAGGTTGAGTGGCATGGTCGTGCAAGATCCGCACAGCCGTGTCCTCCTTCTGCACTGGTTACATCTCACGACCGTGCAGAATTGACACGGTCGTGCCTTCCTTCTGCTCTGGTTACGCTGCACGGTCGTGCCAATTGGCACGACCATGTGGATTTGGGGCACTGCTCCTAGGGCACGACCGTGCAGGATCACACGGCAGTGTATGGCTTGGTGATAACCATGATTTTACTGCATTATTTTGATTCATATATGCATGATTTAATGTTGATTTCATAGGTTAAAATCATAGTTACATCACATTTTGTGCATTGTGTGTATTTTTGGAATTAATTGTAAATTATCTTATTTTTGTGCTATTTGATGCTAATATTTTATTCTTATTTTGTAGGCATCAAAGGATCTTAGATTTGGATTTATTTGGACCGAAATTGTAACGACCCAATTTTCCCTATTTTGAATTCTGAATATCTTTAAAAATATTTGAAAATGCTTTTAAAATATTCTAGAGATTTTTAGGAATTTTTAGAGTATTTTTATGCAATTTTTGGAGTCCGTTTGGTATTATTACCGAGTGGAGAAAGTTTAAAAAAAAAAAAAAAAAAAAAAAAATTTGCAAGAGCTAGGATTCGAACCCAGCTTCTCGGGCCCAAGCTGTAATCGGCCCAACCAACCAACTGAGCTACACGATTTCTGTTAACCTTATATGGAGCGAATGATATCTAAGCAGTGGTTAATGAATAGAGAATAAATAGGAAGAAAAATAGTGGCAGCTGAGACTCGAACCCGCGAGCCGCGTATTAAGCAGAACGCAACCAACCAACTGTGCCAGCGGCTATAGTTAATTAAGGAGAGAACGGACAATATTTAAGGGTTAACAGAGAACAATTTACCTAAGTTATAAAGAGAGGACTTTAGTGATTTTCGGACAAAAACCTAAACTCCTCTTCTCTCTCGCGACGGCGCCGACTCTTTCGAGCGGAAACAGAGCCGAATCTAGGGCTCGTCTTCGGCGGCCGGCGAGGACTTCTTCCGACGAGATCTCCACACCTTCGTGATTCCCTCGTCGAGAAGAACAAGTAGATACCAAGAGATCGTTGAGGAAACAACTTCTCCGAACCCTAGCAGCCCTATCTCTTCGGTTGTAAGTCCAAGAAACCAAAGTAAGTGCTTCTCACCTGCGGTAGGAGTAGCTCTCGGGTTGTTATCTTGCGTTTTGTTGTAAAATGATAACAGTAGCCTTTCATCTTAGCATATGGTTTCGGATTTGATCCTTGCTCTAGCCAATTCGGTTTAAGTTGATTTTAATCTGTTAATGTGTTTTATTTAGGGCACGAACAGAAGTTTTGAGGGTTTTCCTTGATTACTACAGCATGCTAGTTAGGTGTATTTACCTTACACATTAAGCATGTTTAAGTAGATATATTCTAGTTTAAGCCTGTTGTGTTACCACTGGAATTATGCTATCTTGCATTACCTGGAATATTATTGTTGATAGAATTGGCTAACCTCATGTATTAGTACCGAATTAGAAATGCTAGTGCTGATGTAGTAGTGCTTTGTTTGGATGCCATCATCCTCAGATGTTTTCTATTGGAAGCAAATTTTAGTTCAATAGAAACTAGTTGTAGTGATGAATGCAGTAGGTTCGAACTTTAGTCTTCCTAGCAATTCAATCATGTTAAAGCATGCAAATTGATCATAATTGGTTATGGATAGTTTCGCAGTAGAAAACTGATTTCTTGAGATGTGATATATATTGAGTTGATTCAGCCATGTCTCATGAGGCTATATTTTTGGATTATTTCTAGAATTCTTACCTTTACATCTGTTAGGTATGAAAAGTTGGTATTGGAGTTAGTTCTGTAGCTTAAAGTGAAACAGGGATATGCTTAAATTGCTTAAACCCTTAATGTGAACGTGGCATGTGATTGAGCTGCTAAATGAGTTGCTTAAATTGCCTCTAATAAATGCCAAGGCATTTTTATTAGAAGGAGTATTAAAAGAAAGATATAAAGAAAAGTATTTTACTTTTAAAAGGCATGTACCGGACACAATGTCCAAGGGATGGGCTCCAAGTTGCCCCTAGACATAAGGTCTAGAAGTGTCTTAATGGTTTTGGGATTAGCTACCTCAATTCTCATTAAGAAAGGCGCGCAAAGTGGTACAATGCCGGGCCCAAGTTAAGTTGAATATTATTTTAAAGTATAAAAGTATAAATTTGGAAACAAATAGAACGAGTTCCTTTATCTAAGTTGCAAATTTTAGCAAGTTAAATTATTGTTTCCTTTAGAGATGCATGATGTAGTTTAATTGCTATTTTTCATGTTGAGCATGTATTTCCCTGCTTTCTTTTATGCTTATGCATTCCGTATCGGATTTTGTGAGTAGAAAGCACTTACTAAGCTTTATGCTTATAGATACTACTTTTTCCTCCTACTGCAGATATAGATAAAAATAAAGGAAAGGCTAAAATGGCATAGAAGAAGGCGACAAGGAGACACTGGTGATGTGTGTGTGGATGGCGGGGATGGAAGATTTGGGGACCTGGCTTTTAAATTTCTGCAAGTTAAGTTATTTAGGTTTCTTCATAAATAACTAGGAGGATTAATAAAAAATTCAGATTCTTTATGCTCTCCCTATTTTACTGTTTTGAAGTTGATTAAATACGTTGGTTCTGTTGAGTACAATATGAATTGTTTGAGTTATATGGAATTCGGTTTTGGTGCATTGCTTAAATCTGGAGTTTTAGTTTGTTGCCGTGGAGTTTGGTAAATTCAGATCCTTCATGTTGCTTAAAACTGTAAGGTTCTATATTATTGTAGCCTGATTTGCATTGCTTAAGCTTGGGAACTGTTTCGGCTGTGATACTTATCTGCTATTGTGTTATCTGTTGCTGCTGGAAATTTGTTTCTTTTTATTTGTAAAGAAATTTCTGTGAACACTGATATGCATGAGTTGCTAAAGATGAGTAATAGCCATATATGCTAATCTGTTAAAGGATTGTTAGATGTTGCTGAAAGTATGTCCGGACTTGATTGCTTTGGTTACATGCTAAAATTTGGTGCAGTATTGTAATTCCTTGCACTAATGGAGTTTAGTTATTTCTGAAATTTCTTGCATTTGAGCTGCCATGTACGTGTTGTTCTGTTATCAACGTTGTAGCATTATTTGTGTTGGGATACACTGCTGCTTAAATACAGGAAAATCTGCATGCTCATTTGCCATACCAAATAGAAATTGCATGATATATGTGTGCTGTTCGGTTTTGTTGGAATGAATGAACAGAAGGTTTAAGTAATTTCTTTTCATTCCTGTTAAGATTTAGAATGATATAAATGCAATATAGTTAAGGAAGTAATAAGCAGTAGAGACACTTGAGCATTAGTTGTCTATATGTCATACTTGCTGTTACACATGTTGCATGTTAAATCTTGGAAAAAAAAAAAAAAGTATCAAGAAATTTTATGCTACTAATAAGAGGCATGTTCTGATATGTGATATGTTCCCAATAGTTTAAATTTTCCCTAGTCTTAATGCAAGTAGTACAAGTTACAGTAGTTAGTAGCAACAGTAGCGGTCACCCTCAGAGTAGTAGGAAAGAAATTGGGTGGTTGTTACAGTTGGTATCAGAGCAGGTCCATTTTCCAGCAACACACACACATCAGCATCATCCTTGCCGCTTTCAAGTAAGAAAGTATTTAAGTTCTTTCTTTATTGCCTTCCTTTATTTACATTATTATTTGCAGTATGGATGGATAGTTATAAGTGAATGAGTAAGATAAGAATTTTATTTTTTAGCTATTTCCTTTCTTAATATATAAATGGGTATGTTTAGAAAGGGTAGAGAAATCATCAAATTTTCTTATTTGTTTAACTAGATGTCGAGAAGAGGACGTCCCCGTACCGCTCGTGTTGAGGACCATGTTCAGGAGAATGAGGTGCCAGGCTCAACTGAGCCCAATCTTTCTGAAGTTGTTGCCCAACTTCGAAACAAGTAGTGAACATGACAAGTAATTGCCAACTCGATGGCAAATCAACCTTGATCCCTCCTACTCCTCAAAGCAAGATGGTGGAGACTCCGATCGAGGTTCCACCATTGCCCAAGGAGTCGCCACAAGACCCCGAGACAAGAAGCCTACCTCATACAGTGGCTGAAGCTGAAACCAGAGAGCTTCTCAGGATGCCCAGGCTTGGTTCAAAACACTCGAGAGCACCATGGAGCTTCTTGGCCGCCAGAACTCGAGAAAGTCAAGTGTGCCTCCTTTTGCCCGATGCACGCATGTGGTGGGAGAGAGTCAAAAGCAAGAGGGCAGTCAATCAGATGAGATGGATTGATTTTGAGACAGAGTTCTACGACGAGTTCTTTCGCCAAAAGATCACCAACAAGCACTACGAGGAGTTTATGGAGTTCAGACAGGGGGATCTGACAGTGGAGGAAGCAGTTAAAAGATTCAACAGGCTAGCTCGTCTCTGCCCAGAACTAGTAAGTACAGAGAAGGAGCGAGTCAGACTAATGCTCAGAATGCTGAAGCCTGTGATATCACTTAATGTGAGCAGTGGGACTCATCAGCCCCTGACTGGAGAAGAGTTGGTCAGTAGAGCCTTAGTAGCTGAGCACTACCTGAGCAGCATGAAGGCACAAAGAGAGCAACACAAGCCAATCAAGATGGAGACCAAGACTGGGGGAAATCAGAAACCCCAGTCAAATAATCAGAACCGGAAAGGCAAGGGCACTAAAAGAAAGCGGTGGAATTCAGGAAGTAACCGGAAGGGAGGACCCGAAATCAAACAGACTAAGCTCCTTCCCTGCCCTAAATGTGGGAGAACACATCCAGAGCCCATCTCTTGGGCAAGACTGGATGTTATTCTTGTGGTCAAGAAGGACACATGGCCAAGAGTGTCCTAACAAGTTCAAAGCACTTCACCCCAGCCAATACAATATGGAGCCAAGCCTCAACTACATTATATGCCCGCAACTCAGGACCTCAGATCAGCCAAGGAAGGTTGGAAGCTCCACCGGTTTACCTTTGACAATGCCGAGTATTCTCCTTACAAAGAGGAAGCGCTAGTGCCTCCACGTACAGTCAAGTAGTTATTTTTCATATAGCTCTGCACTATTTGATCTTGGGCGACCCATTCTTTTGTATCCATACCTTTTGCCAAAGAATTACAGTACTACTGAAAGCATGAATTCCAAGTTCGACAACTACCTTCTGGGAAGTCATGGAATCTAGTCATGGTTTCGGGCTGTACCAGTCAGAATTTAGTGTTAATCTGGTAGTCCTCGCTATGCAGGATTTCGATATCATTTTGGGTATGGATTTCCTCAGCAAGTACAGTGCTTCAGTAGAAAAGTGATCTTTAGTCCAAGGTGAACCATCCTTTGAATTTACAGGAGTACCAAAGAGGAAGACCCGAAATTTCTCTCTTCTCTCACAGCTCACCGGATGTTAGCTAAAGGGTGTCTGGTTTTCTTGCATTCATTGTGAGTAAGGAAGAAGAAGAAAGACCCAAGGAGGAAGAAGTTCGGGTAGTATGTGAGTATCCGAGGTATTTCCTGAAGAGCTACATGGACTACCTCCCAATAGAGAGGTGGAGTTTGAGATTGAACTGGTTCCTGGTACCGGTCCAATTTCAAAAGCTCCATACCGCATGTCCCCAGCAGAGTTGAAAGAGCTACAAGAACAACTTCAGGAGCTACTTGACAAGGGTTTCATACGCCCTAGTCACTCACCATGGGGAGCTCCTGTGTTGTTTGTCAAGAAGAAGGATGGATCTATGCGGATGTGCATAGATTATAGGGCTCTGAATCAGGTGACCATCAAGAACAAGTATCCACTGCCCAGGATCGATGATTTATTTGATCAATTGAAAGGTGCAACAGTGTTCTCCAAGATAGATCTGCGCTCTGGGTACCATCAGTTGAAAGTGAAGGAGAGTGACATACCCAGAACAGCTTTCAGGACCAGATACGGACACTACGAATTTGTAGTCATGCCTTTTGGTGTGACTAATGCACCTGCAGTCTTCATGGACTTGATGAATAGAGTGTTCAGAGAATACCTCGACAAGTTCGTCATTGTGTTCATCGACGACATTCTAATCTATTCCAGAACCCCAGAGGAGCATGATGCGCATTTGAGAATAGTCCTACAGACTCTTCAGCAGAGACAGCTCTATGCTAAATTCTCAAAGTGCGAATTTTGGTTGGAGCAGGTGGCATTTCTAGGTCACATTGTTTCAAAAGAAGGCATTCAAGTGGATCCAGCCAAAGTAGAAGCGGTCAGCAACTGGAAGAGACCCAAGAATGCCAGGGAGATCAGAAGCTTCCTTGGTTTAGCTGGGTACTACAGGAAATTTGTGGAGGACTTTTCCAGGATAGCCTCTCCACTTACAGCCCTCACCAGGAAAGATAAGAAGTTTGAATGGTCAGATAAATGTGAGCAGAGTTTTCAAGAACTCAAGAAGAGACTGACCAGTGCTCCTATACTGACTGTTCCAGAGGGCGACAAGAGTTTCGACATTTATAGTGATGCTTCCAAGATGGGATTAGGAGCTGTACTCATGCAGGAAGGAAAAGTTATAGCTTATGCTTCGGACAACTCAAAGACTACGAGAAGAATTACCCCACTCATGATCTAGAGTTGGCAGTAGTCTTGCACTGAAACTCTGGCGACACTACTTATATGGAGTCCAGTGCAGAATCACAGACCATCGAGTCTTAAGTACTTCTTCACTCGGAAGGACTTAAACATGAGACAGCAGTGGTTGGAGTTGGTCAAAGATTATGTGTGAAATCCTCTACCACCTGTAAAGCTAATAAAGTGGCGGATGCATTAGCGGGAAGTCCAAGCATCCTTGATGTCCTTATCATCATTAGCCCCGCCACTACGGAAGGAGTTCTCAGATTTCGGACTTGAAATTATTTATGGGCAACTCTCTCATTGACTCTAGAGTCAACCCAGCTGAGGATATCTGAGAAGCAAAGTGAAGATCCGGATATCCAAAGATCAAGCAAGGGATACAAGAAGAAGGAAGTTCGGAGGTATAGACAGTGGAATTCTTTATCGGGGAATCGCCTTTGTGTTCCCAATGATGAAGAGGAGAAAGAAAATTTTAGAAGAAGCTCACAGTACACCGTATTCTATGCATCCCGGTTCTACTAAGATGTATCAAGACATGAAACAGAAGTTCGGTGGTCTGGACTCAAAAGAGATGTGGCTAAATATGTCAGTACCTGTCGAGGGTCAAAGCAGAACACCGAGACCGGAGGAGTTTTACAACCTCTTCCAATACCAGTGGAAGTGGGAAGACATATCCATGGATTTCATAACAGTCTCCCAAGAACCACAAATGGATATGATGCGATATGGGTGATAGTGGGAGATTGACCAAGTCCGCTCATTTTCTAGCGATCAAAGTGTCTCACTCTATAGAGCGATTAGCACATTGTATGTTAAAGAGGTGATCGACTTCACGGAGTTCCCAAATCTATTATTTACGATAGAGATGGGCGCTTCACCTCCCACTTTTGTGAGTGTGTACAGACTGCACTAGGCACCAAGCTCAAGTTCAGCACAGCCTTCCATCCTCAGACTGATGGACAGACAGAGCGAGTAAATCAGATCCTAGAAGATATGCTTAGGGCTTGTGCATTAGATTTTAAGGGCAGTTGGTGCAAGTATCTGTGTTTAGCTGAGTTTGCCTACAACAACAGCTACCAAGCCACCATCAGAATGGCACCATATGAAGCATTGTATGGCAGAAAGTGCAGATCACCTATATGCTGGCAAGAAGCTGGAGAAAGAAGAGAAATGGAGGTAGAGCTGGGCATTCAGACGGAGATGATAGAAGAAACCACTCAGGTTATTCAGAAGATCAGACAGAGGATTGAGACTGCCCAGAGTAGACAGAAAAGCTATGCTGACACACGCCGAAGGCCACTGGAATTCCAAGTAGGAGATTCAGTTTTTCTCAAAGTTGCTCCTATGAAGGGAGTGATGAGATTTGGCAAGAAGGGCAAATTAAGTCCTCGTTATGTAGGACCTTACCTGATCATGGAGAGGATTGGGAAAGTAGCTTACAGACTGGACTTACCACAAGACATGTCAGCAGTACACAATGTGTTTCATGTCTCCATGTTAAAGAAGTGTCTTCATGACCCTAGCCAAGTGATTGAACCTCAGTCAGTGCAGATCCAAGAGGATCTTAGTTATGAGAGTAGACCTACACAGATAGTGGACAGAGCAGTCAAGAGACTAAGGAACAAAGAAGTGCCACTAGTGAAGGTCGTATGGCAGAACCAGAAGCACGAGGAAGTCACTTGGGAACGAGAGGATAGCATGAGGCAAAAATATCCAGAATTATTCTAAGTTCGTGGACGAACTTTTTATAAGGTATGGGGAATTGTAACGACCCAATTTTCCCTATTTTGAATTCTGAATATCTTTAAAAATATTTGAAAATGCTTTTAAAATATTCTAGAGATTTTTAGGAATTTTTAGAGTATTTTTATGCAATTTTTGGAGTCCGTTTGGTATTATTACCGAGTGGAGAAAGTTTAAAAAAAAAAAAAAAAAAAAAATTTGCAAGAGCTAGGATTCGAACCCAGCTTCTCGGGCCCAAGCTGTAATCGGCCCAACCAACCAACTGAGCTACACGATTTCTGTTAACCTTATATGGAGCGAATGATATCTAAGCAGTGGTTAATGAATAGAGAATAAATAGGAAGAAAAATAGTGGCAGCTGAGACTCGAACCCATGAGCTGCGTATTAAGCAGAACGCAACCAACCAACTGTGCCAGCGGCTATAGTTAATTAAGGAGAGAACGGACAATATTTAAGGGTTAACAGAGAACAATTTACCTAAGTTATAAAGAGAGGACTTTAGTGATTTTCGGACAAAAACCTAAACTCCTCTTCTCTCTCGCGACGGCGCCGACTCTTTCGGGCGGAAACAGAGCCGAATCTAGGGCTCGTCTTCGGCGGCCGGCGAGGACTTCTTCCGACGAGATCTCCACACCTTCGTGATTCCCTCGTCGAGAAGAACAAGTAGATACCAAGAGATCGTTGAGGAAACAACTTCTCCGAACCCTAGCAGCCCTATCTCTTCGGTTGTAAGTCCAAGAACCCAAAGTAAGTGCTTCTCACCTGCGGTAGGAGTAGCTCTCGGGTTGTTATCTTGCGTTTTGTTGTAAAATGATAACAGTAGCCTTTCATCTTAGCATATGGTTTCGGATTTGATCCTTGCTCTAGCCAATTCGGTTTAAGTTGATTTTAATCTGTTAATGTGTTTTATTTAGGGCACGAACAGAAGTTTTGAGGGTTTTCCTTGATTACTACAGCATGCTAGTTAGGTGTATTTACCTTACACATTAAGCATGTTTAAGTAGATATATTCTAGTTTAAGCCTGTTGTGTTACCACTGGAATTATGCTATCTTGCATTACCTGGAATATTATTGTTGATAGAATTGGCTAACCTCATGTATTAGTACCGAATTAGAAATGCTAGTGCTGATGTAGTAGTGCTTTGTTTGGATGCCATCATCCTCAGATGTTTTCTATTGGAAGCAAATTTTAGTTCAATAGAAACTAGTTGTAGTGATGAATGCAGTAGGTTCGAACTTTAGTCTTCCTAGCAATTCAATCATGTTAAAGCATGCAAATTGATCATAATTGGTTATGGATAGTTTCGCAGTAGAAAACTGATTTCTTGAGATGTGATATATATTGAGTTGATTCAGCCATGTCTCATGAGGCTATATTTTTGGATTATTTCTAGAATTCTTACCTTTACATCTGTTAGGTATGAAAAGTTGGTATTGGAGTTAGTTCTGTAGCTTAAAGTGAAACAGGGATATGCTTAAATTGCTTAAACCCTTAATGTGAACGTGGCATGTGATTGAGCTGCTAAATGAGTTGCTTAAATTGCCTCTAATAAATGCCAAGGCATTTTTATTAGAAGGAGTATTAAAAGAAAGATATAAAGAAAAGTATTTTACTTTTAAAAGGCATGTACCGGACACAATGTCCAAGGGATGGGCTCCAAGTTGCCCCTAGACATAAGGTCTAGAAGTGTCTTAATGGTTTTGGGATTAGCTACCTCAATTCTCATTAAGAAAGGCGCGCAAAGTGGTACAATGCCGGGCCCAAGTTAAGTTGAATATTATTTTAAAGTATAAAAGTATAAATTTGGAAACAAATAGAACGAGTTCCTTTATCTAAGTTGCAAATTTTAGCAAGTTAAATTATTGTTTCCTTTAGAGATGCATGATGTAGTTTAATTGCTATTTTTCATGTTGAGCATGTATTTCCCTGCTTTCTTTTATGCTTATGCATTCCGTATCGGATTTTGTGAGTAGAAAGCACTTACTAAGCTTTATGCTTATAGATACTACTTTTTCCTCCTACTGCAGATATAGATAAAAATAAAGGAAAGGCTAAAATGGCATAGAAGAAGGCGACAAGGAGACACTGGTGATGTGTGTGTGGATGGCGGGGATGGAAGATTTGGGGACCTGGCTTTTAAATTTCTGCAAGTTAAGTTATTTAGGTTTCTTCATAAATAACTAGGAGGATTAATAAAAAATTCAGATTCTTTATGCTCTCCCTATTTTACTGTTTTGAAGTTGATTAAATACGTTGGTTCTGTTGAGTACAATATGAATTGTTTGAGTTATATGGAATTCGGTTTTGGTGCATTGCTTAAATCTGGAGTTTTAGTTTGTTGCCGTGGAGTTTGGTAAATTCAGATCCTTCATGTTGCTTAAAACTGTAAGGTTCTATATTATTGTAGCCTGATTTGCATTGCTTAAGCTTGGGAACTGTTTCGGCTGTGATACTTATCTGCTATTGTGTTATCTGTTGCTGCTGGAAATTTGTTTCTTTTTATTTGTAAAGAAATTTCTGTGAACACTGATATGCATGAGTTGCTAAAGATGAGTAATAGCCATATATGCTAATCTGTTAAAGGATTGTTAGATGTTGCTGAAAGTATGTCCGGACTTGATTGCTTTGGTTACATGCTAAAATTTGGTGCAGTATTGTAATTCCTTGCACTAATGGAGTTTAGTTATTTCTGAAATTTCTTGCATTTGAGCTGCCATGTACGTGTTGTTCTGTTATCAACGTTGTAGCATTATTTGTGTTGGGATACACTGCTGCTTAAATACAGGAAAATCTGCATGCTCATTTGCCATACCAAATAGAAATTGCATGATATATGTGTGCTGTTCGGTTTTGTTGGAATGAATGAACAGAAGGTTTAAGTAATTTCTTTTCATTCCTGTTAAGATTTAGAATGATATAAATGCAATATAGTTAAGGAAGTAATAAGCAGTAGAGACACTTGAGCATTAGTTGTCTATATGTCATACTTGCTGTTACACATGTTGCATGTTAAATCTTGGAAAAAAAAAAGTATCAAGAAATTTTATGCTACTAATAAGAGGCATGTTCTGATATGTGATATGTTCCCAATAGTTTAAATTTTCCCTAGTCTTAATGCAAGTAGTACAAGTTACAGTAGTTAGTAGAAACAGTAGCGGTCACCCTCAGAGTAGTAGGAAAGAAATTGGGTGGTTGTTACAGTTGGTATCAGAGCAGGTCCATTTTCCAGCAACACACACACATCAGCATCATCCTTGCCGCTTTCAAGTAAGAAAGTATTTAAGTTCTTTCTTTATTGCCTTCCTTTATTTACATTATTATTTGCAGTATGGATGGATAGTTATAAGTGAATGAGTAAGATAAGAATTTTATTTTTTAGCTATTTCCTTTCTTAATATATAAATGGGTATGTTTAGAAAGGGTAGAGAAATCATCAAATTTTCTTATTTGTTTAACTAGATGTCGAGAAGAGGACGTCCCCGTACCGCTCGTGTTGAGGACCATGTTCAGGAGAATGAGGTGCCAGGCTCAACTGAGCCCAATCTTTCTGAAGTTGTTGCCCAACTTCAGAAACAAGTAGCTGAACAGCAGCAAGTAATTGCCAATCTGATGGCAAATCAGCAACCAGTCCCTCCTACTCCTCAAACAGTAACTGTGGAGACTCCAGTGGTAACTGAGGTTCCACCAGTTGCCCAAGGAGTCGTCACAGCACCCGAGACAAGAAGCCTACCTCATTCAGTGGCTGAAACTGAAACCAGAGAGCTTCTCAGGCACGACTGAGCCCTGGGATGCCCAGGCTTGGTTCAAAACACTGGAGAGCACCATGGAGCTTCTTGACTGGCCAGAAGCCGAGAAAGTCAAGTGTGCCTCCTTCTGCCTGACTGGAGACGCACGCATGTGGTGGGAGAGAGTAAAGAGCAAGAGGGCAATCAATCAGATGAGATGGATTGATTTTGAGACAGAATTCTACGACGAGTTCTTTCGCCAAAAGATCACCAACAAGCACTACGAGGAGTTTATGGAGTTCAGACAGGGGGATCTGACAGTGGAGGAAGCAGTTAAAAGATTCAACAGGCTAGCTCGTCTCTGCCCAGAACTAGTAAGTACAGAGAAGGAGCGAGTCAGACTAATGCTCAGAATGCTGAAGCCTGTGATATCACTTAATGTGAGCAGTGGAACTCATCAGCCCCTGACTGGAGAAGAGTTGGTCAGTAGAGCCTTAGTAGCTGAGCACTACCTGAGCAGCATGAAGGCACAAAGAGAGCAACACAAGCCAATCAATGTGGAGGCCAAGCCTTGGGGAGATCAGAAACCCCAGTCAAATAATCATAACTGGCAAGGCAAGGGCACTAAAAGAAAGCGGTGGAATTCAGGAAGTAACCGGAAGGGAGGACCAGAAATCAAACAGACTAAGCTGTGGGAGAACACATCCAGGAGCTGTCTCTTGGGCAAGACCGGATGTTATTCTTGTGGTCAAGAAGGACACATGGCCAAGCAGTGTCCTAACAAGTTCAAAGCACCCCAGCCACGACCAATACAATATGGAGCCAAGCCTCAACTACATTATATGCCTGCAACTCGGAAGGACCGGATCAGCCAAGGAAGGTTGGAAGCTCCACCGGTTTGCCTTTGACAATGCCGAGTATTCTCCTTACCAAAGAGGAAGCGCTAGTGCCTCCACGGTCATGTGGTCAAGTAGTTATTTTTGACATATAGCTCTGCACTATTTGATCTTGGGCGACCCATTCTTTTGTATCCATACCTTTTGCCAAAGAATTACAGGTACTACTGAAAGCATGAATTCCAAGTTCACGACAACCTTCTGGGAAGTCATGGAATCTAGTCGATGGCTTCGGTCTCGGAATTTCGGACCGAGAGCTATGTGTTAACTGGTAGTCCTCGCTATGCAGGATTTCGATATCATTTGGGTATGGATTTCCTCGGCAAGTATCTGCTGCAGAAGAAAAGTGATCTTTAGTCCGGAAGGTGAACCATCCTTTGAATTCTACAGGAGTACCAAAGAGGAAGACCCGAAATTTCTCTCTTCTCTCACAGCTCACCGGATGTTAGCTAAAGGGTGTCTTGGTTTTCTTGCATTCATTGTGAGTACGAAGAAGAAGAAAGACCTAAGGGAAGAAGTTCGGGTAGTCAGTGAGTATCCGGAGGTATTCCGAGAAGAGCTACTGGACTACCTCCCAATAGAGAGGTGGAGTTTGAGATTGAACTGGTTCATGTACGGTCCAATTTCAAAAGCTCCATACCGCATGTCCCCAGAGTTGAAAGAGCTACAAGAACAACGGGAGCTACTTGACAAGGGTTTCATACGCCTAGTCACTCACCATGGGGAGCTCTGTGTTGTTTGTCAAGAAGAAGGATGGATCTATGCGGATGTGCATAGATTATAGGGCTCTGAATCAGGTGACCATCAAGAACAAGTATCCACTGCCCAGGATCGATGATTTATTTGATCAATTGAAAGGTGCAACAGTGTTCTCCAAGATAGATCTGCGCTCTGGGTACTATCAGTTGAAAGTGAAGGAGAGTGACATACCCAGAACAGCTTTCAGGACCAGATACGGACACTACGAATTTGTAGTCATGCCTTTTGGTGTGACTAATGCACCTGCAGTCTTCATGGACTTGATGAATAGAGTGTTCAGAGAATACCTCGACAAGTTCGTCATTGTGTTCATCGACGACATTCTAATCTATTCCAGAACCCCAGAGGAGCATGATGCGCATTTGAGAATAGTCCTACAGACTCTTCAGCAGAGACAGCTCTATGCTAAATTCTCGAAGTGCGAATTTTGGTTGGAGCAGGTGGCATTTCTAGGTCACATTGTTTCAAAAGAAGGCATTCAAGTGGATCCAGCCAAAGTAGAAGCGGTCAGCAACTGGAAGAGACCCAAGAATGCCAGGGAGATCAGAAGCTTCCTTGGTTTAGCTGGATACTACAGGAAATTTGTGGAGGACTTTTCCAGGATAGCCTCTCCACTTACAGCCCTCACCAGGAAAGATAAGAAGTTTGAATGGTCAGATAAATGTGAGCAGAGTTTTCAAGAACTCAAGAAGAGACTGACCAGTGCTCCTATACTGACTGTTCCAGAGGGCGACAAGAGTTTCGACATTTATAGTGATGCTTCCAAGATGGGATTAGGAGCTGTACTCATGCAGGAAGGAAAAGTTATAGCTTATGCTTCCAGACAACTCAAAGACTACGAGAAGAATTACCCCACTCATGATCTAGAGCTGGCAGCTGTAGTCTTTGCACTGAAACTCTGGCGACACTACTTATATGGAGTCGAATCTTCACAGACCATCAGAGTCTTAAGTACTTCTTCACTCAGAAGGACTTAAACATGAGACAGCGCAGGTGGTTGGAGTTGGTCAAAGATTATGACTGTGAAATCCTCTACCACCCAGGTAAAGCTAATAAAGTGGCAGATGCATTAAGCAGGAAGTCCAGTGCATCCTTGATGTCCTTATCATCATTAGCCCTGCCACTACAGAAGGAGTTCTCAGATTTCGGACTTGAAATTATTTATGGGCAACTCTCTGCATTGACTCTAGAGTCAACCCTGCTTGAGGATATACAGAAGAAGCAAAGTGAAGATCCAGATATCCAAAAGATCAAGCAAGGGATACAAGAAGAAGGAAGTTCAGAATTTCGAGTATCAGACAGTGGAATTCTTTATCAGGGGAATCGCCTTTGTGTTCCCAATGATGAAGAGCTGAGAAAGAAAATTTTAGAAGAAGCTCACAGTACACCGTATTCTATGCATCCTGGTTCTACTAAGATGTATCAAGACATGAAACAGAAGTTCTGGTGGTCTGGACTCAAAAGAGATGTGGCTAAATATGTCAGTACCTGCCTGACATGTCAGAGGGTCAAAGCAGAACACCAGAGACCAGGAGGAGTTTTACAACCTCTTCCAATACCAGAGTGGAAGTGGGAAGACATATCCATGGATTTCATAACAGGTCTCCCAAGAACCACAAATGGATATGATGCGATATGGGTGATAGTGGACAGATTGACCAAGTCTGCTCATTTTCTAGCGATCAAAGTGTCTCACTCTATAGAGCAGTTAGCACAGCTGTATGTTAAAGAGGTGATCAGACTTCACGGAGTTCCCAAATCTATTATTTCTGATAGAGATGGGCGCTTCACCTCCCACTTTTGGGAGTGTGTACAGACTGCACTAGGCACCAAGCTCAAGTTCAGCACAGCCTTCCATCCTCAGACTGATGGACAGACAGAGCGAGTAAATCAGATCCTAGAAGATATGCTTAGGGCTTGTGCATTAGATTTTAAGGGCAGTTGGTGCAAGTATCTGTGTTTAGCTGAGTTTGCCTACAACAACAGCTACCAAGCCACCATCAGAATGGCACCATATGAAGCATTGTATGGCAGAAAGTGCAGATCACCTATATGCTGGCAAGAAGCTGGAGAAAGAAGAGAAATGGAGGTAGAGCTGGGCATTCAGACGGAGATGATAGAAGAAACCACTCAGGTTATTCAGAAGATCAGACAGAGGATTGAGACTGCCCAGAGTAGACAGAAAAGCTATGCTGACACACGCCGAAGGCCACTGGAATTCCAAGTAGGAGATTCAGTTTTTCTCAAAGTTGCTCCTATGAAGGGAGTGATGAGATTTGGCAAGAAGGGCAAATTAAGTCCTCGTTATGTAGGACCTTACCTGATCATGGAGAGGATTGGGAAAGTAGCTTACAGACTGGACTTACCACAAGACATGTCAGCAGTACACAATGTGTTTCATGTCTCCATGTTAAAGAAGTGTCTTCATGACCCTAGCCAAGTGATTGAACCTCAGTCAGTGCAGATCCAAGAGGATCTTAGTTATGAGAGTAGACCTACACAGATAGTGGACAGAGCAGTCAAGAGACTAAGGAACAAAGAAGTGCCACTAGTGAAGGTCGTATGGCAGAACCAGAAGCACGAGGAAGTCACTTGGGAACGAGAGGATAGCATGAGGCAAAAATATCCAGAATTATTCTAAGTTCGTGGACGAACTTTTTATAAGGTATGGGGAATTGTAACGACCCAATTTTCCCTATTTTGAATTCTGAAAATCTTTAAAAATATTTGAAAATGCTTTTAAAATATTCTAGAGATTTTTAGGAATTTTTAGAGTATTTTTATGCAATTTTTGGAGTCCGTTTGGTATTATTACCGAGTGGAGAAAGTTTAAAAAAAAAAAAAAAAAAAAAATTTGCAAGAGCTAGGATTCGAACCCAGCTTCTCGGGCCCAAGCTGTAATCGGCCCAACCAACCAACTGAGCTACACGATTTCTGTTAACCTTATATGGAGCGAATAATATCTAAGCAGTGGTTAATGAATAGAGAATAAATAGGAAGAAAAATAGTGGCAGCTGAGACTCGAACCCGCGAGCTGCGTATTAAGCAGAACGCAGCCAACCAACTGTGCCAGCGGCTATAGTTAATTAAGGAGAGAACGGACAATATTTAAGGGTTAACAGAGAACAATTTACCTAAGTTATAAAGAGAGGACTTTAGTGATTTTCGGACAAAAACCTAAACTCCTCTTCTCTCTCGCGACGGCGCCGACTCTTTCGGGCGGAAACAGAGCCGAATCTAGGGCTCGTCTTCGGCGGTCGGCGAGGACTTCTTCCGACGAGATCTCCACACCTTCGTGATTCCCTCGTCGAGAAGAACAAGTAGATACCAAGAGATCGTTGAGGAAACAACTTCTCCGAACCCTAGCAGCCCTATCTCTTCGGTTGTAAGTCCAAGAAACCAAAGTAAGTGCTTCTCACCTGCGGTAGGAGTAGCTCTCGGGTTGTTATCTTGCGTTTTGTTGTAAAATGATAACAGTAGCCTTTCATCTTAGCATATGGTTTCGGATTTGATCCTTGCTCTAGCCAATTCGGTTTAAGTTGATTTTAATCTGTTAATGTGTTTTATTTAGGGCACGAACAGAAGTTTTGAGGGTTTTCCTTGATTACTACAGCATGCTAGTTAGGTGTATTTACCTTACACATTAAGCATGTTTAAGTAGATATATTCTAGTTTAAGCCTGTTGTGTTACCACTGGAATTATGCTATCTTGCATTACCTGGAATATTATTGTTGATAGAATTGGCTAACCTCATGTATTAGTACCGAATTAGAAATGCTAGTGCTGATGTAGTAGTGCTTTGTTTGGATGCCATCATCCTCAGATGTTTTCTATTGGAAGCAAATTTTAGTTCAATAGAAACTAGTTGTAGTGATGAATGCAGTAGGTTCGAACTTTAGTCTTCCTAGCAATTCAATCATGTTAAAGCATGCAAATTGATCATAATTGGTTATGGATAGTTTCGCAGTAGAAAACTGATTTCTTGAGATGTGATATATATTGAGTTGATTCAGCCATGTCTCATGAGGCTATATTTTTGGATTATTTCTAGAATTCTTACCTTTACATCTGTTAGGTATGAAAAGTTGGTATTGGAGTTAGTTCTGTAGCTTAAAGTGAAACAGGGATATGCTTAAATTGCTTAAACCCTTAATGTGAACGTGGCATGTGATTGAGCTGCTAAATGAGTTGCTTAAATTGCCTCTAATAAATGCCAAGGCATTTTTATTAGAAGGAGTATTAAAAGAAAGATATAAAGAAAAGTATTTTACTTTTAAAAGGCATGTACCGGACACAATGTCCAAGGGATGGGCTCCAAGTTGCCCCTAGACATAAGGTCTAGAAGTGTCTTAATGGTTTTGGGATTAGCTACCTCAATTCTCATTAAGAAAGGCGCGCAAAGTGGTACAATGCCGGGCCCAAGTTAAGTTGAATATTATTTTAAAGTATAAAAGTATAAATTTGGAAACAAATAGAACGAGTTCCTTTATCTAAGTTGCAAATTTTAGCAAGTTAAATTATTGTTTCCTTTAGAGATGCATGATGTAGTTTAATTGCTATTTTTCATGTTGAGCATGTATTTCCCTGCTTTCTTTTATGCTTATGCATTCCGTATCGGATTTTGTGAGTAGAAAGCACTTACTAAGCTTTATGCTTATAGATACTACTTTTTCCTCCTACTGCAGATATAGATAAAAATAAAGGAAAGGCTAAAATGGCATAGAAGAAGGCGACAAGGAGACACTGGTGATGTGTGTGTGGATGGCGGGGATGGAAGATTTGGGGACCTGGCTTTTAAATTTCTGCAAGTTAAGTTATTTAGGTTTCTTCATAAATAACTAGGAGGATTAATAAAAAATTCAGATTCTTTATGCTCTCCCTATTTTACTGTTTTGAAGTTGATTAAATACGTTGGTTCTGTTGAGTACAATATGAATTGTTTGAGTTATATGGAATTCGGTTTTGGTGCATTGCTTAAATCTGGAGTTTTAGTTTGTTGCCGTGGAGTTTGGTAAATTCAGATCCTTCATGTTGCTTAAAACTGTAAGGTTCTATATTATTGTAGCCTGATTTGCATTGCTTAAGCTTGGGAACTGTTTCGGCTGTGATACTTATCTGCTATTGTGTTATCTGTTGCTGCTGGAAATTTGTTTCTTTTTATTTGTAAAGAAATTTCTGTGAACACTGATATGCATGAGTTGCTAAAGATGAGTAATAGCCATATATGCTAATCTGTTAAAGGATTGTTAGATGTTGCTGAAAGTATGTCCGGACTTGATTGCTTTGGTTACATGCTAAAATTTGGTGCAGTATTGTAATTCCTTGCACTAATGGAGTTTAGTTATTTCTGAAATTTCTTGCATTTGAGCTGCCATGTACGTGTTGTTCTGTTATCAACGTTGTAGCATTATTTGTGTTGGGATACACTGCTGCTTAAATACAGGAAAATCTGCATGCTCATTTTCCATACCAAATAGAAATTGCATGATATATGTGTGCTGTTCGGTTTTGTTGGAATGAATGAACAGAAGGTTTAAGTAATTTCTTTTCATTCCTGTTAAGATTTAGAATGATATAAATGCAATATAGTTAAGGAAGTAATAAGCAGTAGAGACACTTGAGCATTAGTTGTCTATATGTCATACTTGCTGTTACACATGTTGCATGTTAAATCTTGGAAAAAAAAAAAAAGTATCAAGAAATTTTATGCTACTAATAAGAGGCATGTTCTGATATGTGATATGTTCCCAATAGTTTAAATTTTCCCTAGTCTTAATGCAAGTAGTACAAGTTACAGTAGTTAGTAGCAACAGTAGCGGTCACCCTCAGAGTAGTAGGAAAGAAATTGGGTGGTTGTTACAGAAATTGGGCTCGAATCAAAGTTAAAAAGAGAAGATCAAGCTTTGGAGCATTATGGGCCGTTCATCAAGAATAGGACAGATCTAGACCATCCGTTGAAGATCTGGCTGATCCAACTTAATGGGGAGTAGATCTAAGCCATTGATGAAGATCCAGAAGTTTTGATCCAGATCTGAGTTCATCCAGCCATTGATCCAGCCGGATTAATCAGGGCCGTTCACTGAAGACTGTGCAGATCTGGGCCATCCAGTGATGATCTGATCGATCCGACCTACGGGAGAGTAGATCCAGACCTTAGATCAACATCAGTACATCGGATCGGATTTTGGGCAAGCTTTCACCATTGATTTAGCCCGAAACATTATCAGCCATCCGATCAGATTTGAAAGGGGTATAAAAGCTTTGAGAAGCTACAGTGTACTCAGCTCGGCGTTGGCTCACGATTTTCCACTGTAGTTTCATCTTCCTCCGCCGACGCTCCCATCTCCACTTCAGATCCACTTCTCGGCGAGTTTCATTGGCGTTGACACTTCCTTCTACTGGCGTCCAGCTTCCGTATCTGAGCATCGCTTCAAGGTGGTCCTACGGCGACGATTCTGCTTCGGCGACTCTGTTTCTACCCTGCTCGGCGGTGTTCCTCCGATGCAGTGGCTCCGCTTCACAGTTGTTCACCAAGGTGGTCCTCCGGTGGTACCTGAACCCTTCCGACGATCTTCGATCCACCATCGACTCCACCACAGCTTAGAGTTTCCAGCACAGTAGAATTACAGATTTCTGGAGTTTTGGCAGCTTCAATCTTCGTTAGATTCGCTTGGAGGGGTGTCCGGTGAATCTGGTAAAGGTTGAGTTGAGCTAGATACTGAGATTGTCTCCTCCAATTGCCAAAGTGAGGTTTCACCGAGCTTCCTTGTGTGATGGCAAGGAGAGACTCGTTTGAGAAGTAATTTGATGTAGAGATGGTTTAGGGTTTAACTTTTGCATTCTTTTTACTATTGATAGATTTCCATTTCAGTTTATTATGTTTTGATTTAGTAATCATAGTTCTTTAGATTAATTGTTTTAATTCAAGTGCATTGGGTAATTTAGTTTCAATAGAGTTTGAAATTGTTCTTAATTCCGCTTTAGCTTAATTATAGCACTGTTGTGTGGTTTAGTTTCTGTAGTTAAGGTTTTAATTGTTGCTTAAGATTAGGTTTCATTATTGTCCAGCTATTTCATTCCTTAGTTTTAGTGTGTTGTTGATGAAATTCATTACGTAGCGTGACAATGCGTATTGGACTAATCGGTGACACCTAGTTAGGTTTACTTTATGCATTAGATTAGTTTCTTATTTGCTGTGCTTTTCATTTGTTAGATTTAAATTCAAGTTTAATTCCCCCCAATTCCATTTTTATATCGAAAACCCCAAAAATAGGAATAAAAAGACAATCCTAGATTACATTTTACCGTTGGTTCCTCAGATCGATCCTAGGCTCGTTACTACAACGTCATTGCAAAATTAAGGGGTTTAGTGAAATATACATTGTTAATTTGATAAGCCTATTTGTGACATTTAAAATAGATTTTAGGCCTTATCAAATTTTGGCGCTGTTGCCGGGGATTTTATAAGTATTGTAGTAATTTTAGGATTGTTTCTATCCATGTGTTTGATTATATTTGTTCCTGAGTTTTCTGATTTTATTTTCTAGTGTTTCAGTGTAAGAACAGGACATTTATGTGATCATGGATCCATATCAGTATTTTGGAGATTGGAGGGAAAGTTATCAGCCTCAGACTCAGTCCTATCAGTCCTACCTACCTATGGAGCAACGGAATAGGTATGAGGATGCACACGAACAAATTGAAGAATCAATGTGGAAATGTAATGAAGTTATGCAACAAATGAGAGAGCATCAAGAGCAACAATTTGCAAGGATACAGTATATACAGAGTCAGTTAGATCATATTGCATCATCCATCAGCAAGTTACAAACACAAAACGCCAGTGAAGAGGTGGATTGTGGAGATCTTGTCAGGCCTGACACTGCATCTATTTCTTCACAAGAATTTTCTAGTTTAATTTGTGATGATGATGTAGTTGAACCTATTTTTGATTCTACTAATAATGATGTTGCTCTAGATGTTGTGAATGATGCAGGTATAGATGCAGAAGATGATTTAAGTGTAGGGGATTGCTTACTGGAAGCATTACCTCAAGAATCATCAAGAATGGAGGATGTAAGTGTAGGGACTTGTGCTATGGAGCCAAGCACCCAAGAATCACTACATGAAGTTGAACATTCGCCAGAACTGGAGTCTGAGCATTTATTTGAGGAGAAAGAGGTAACAAACACCACTCCTGGTACCTTTCAAGATGACAAGGTGAGTATTTTGTGTAATTTTTCAGAGAATTTTATTGAGGTACCAATTATTGATTTTATTAGATGTGAATCATTTCTTGAAATATCTTTTACCCACACTAATATTCTCCTATTTTCTTTTAATCCCACATGCTTGTGGGAGGTGTTTTCTTTGATTGATGTTGTAGGAGAACATAAGCTCCCGGAATGGGTGCTAAAACTGAACCGATTAAGACCTCTAGAAAGAATTTTGAAAGGAAAAATGAGTAATAAGACGAATTTGTGTGGAACTATGATTACTCCACTTCCGGGGTGGATTCTACTTCTAAACCTTCTTCAACCACCGGGAATTAAAGGGGAGTTAGTTCCAATTTTGCTTACTCTTGCATTTAAATTCATGCTTTATGTTTAGTTTTTTTTCTAATAAATTCTTTATACGTCTCTTTGGTTTCATACTTTGCATTTGCACTTTGTTTTTACACTTTGCATTGTATTAGTTCATAGCATTTCATTTAAATAAAAGGCACCATGGGAATTTTCTAAGTAATATTTGTAAGATGGTAAAAGTCTCTTAAATTTGACCATCAATTTTAGGTCATTTAACATGATTGGATGATTTTCTTGCATGATATTAGTTAATTTGGTGGTGGATTCTAATGTGATCAATTGAGCTTGATTGCAATAAAAATACCTAGTGAGGTCCACTTTAAGCCTAAACACTATTTTATCCTTGTGTGGCATGCATTCATAGCAATTGAAACTCTAGAACTTGCTTAGTTTCTTTTCAAGGTCACAATAGCATATGTATGCATGGTGATAAAGGATATTTGTCATTTTGTTCCCTCATAATTTTCAATTTCTTTCCACACAATTTCCTTTAAGCATTCTCATCTAGCATTTTAATCTTTGAACATCTTTGCTTGTCTTCATTCCATTATGAGTATTGGTTGAATTCTTGATGATTTGGATTGTTTGAGATGGATTAATTTAAAGTGTGGGGGAAGGATTTGAACATAATCAGAGATGGTTGAAGCTACAGACTTTGAAGAAAGAAGGATATTAGGAAGAGCACAACAGAGGCTGCAAATGAATTCAAAATTGAGTCATTTAATGCTATTAAAGTTCTTGAAATTTTATTGTACTCGAATGATATTATGAGCTGCAATTTCATAAGTGGTCTCTGAAGCTCTATTCAAGTTACACAGAAATCAGCTTTATAGAAGTTTTAGAAATTCCTTCATTTGAGCAACAATATAATTCTAAGAATCTGAAGTATAAAGAGGAATTGAAGTGATCATTGCACAGAAAATTTTAGAAACCTGTAATGTGTAGAAACATAGATGGATTCCTGAACCATATTCAAAATTCAGATTCATTTCTTCTGGCTATTCTTGATCAGCAGTCAAGATGTGTTGGTCCAAAGAATTCTGATGTGTATGCTGTGGTGTTCTTGATCAACAACAATCTGATTTAAGACCCTGAGTTAGCTGCTGTGATGCAGGATTTGAGGAACACGTTTTAAAAATGAAGTTGTTAGGGCAGTAACCTGGCAATGAGGAGTAAGTTTCAAGTTGTGCAAATAGTGAGGAAAACTGGAAAACAGTTCAAGCCAAATTCCAATTTTTGAAATTCTGTACCAATTCTGATCTAAAGTTCTGTGAGTCCACTTAAAATTAGATTCTGAATCACTGAGCTGGAATTGGAAAAGAGGAAAGAAATGGAGGTTTAGTTGTCATCAGTGAGCTATTGTGAAGACTGGAGTAATAACAGAAAAGAGAATTGAAATGAATATGAAAACAGAAAAGCAAGCTGAAAACTAGGACTGTTCTGAACCTGTTTTCTGATAACTAAAATTACAGTTAGTAGGAATTCAGCCAAGGGATTCCGGAACTGTTGTGTGCCAAATTGTGGATGCAAGTTCTTTATCAGGTGGAAGTTGTGCAACCATTGGAAGGCAGAAATTTGCAGGCAGATACAGAAACATAAATCTGCAGAAAGCATGGCTGAATATGGAAGTGGCTGGGAGCTGAGTTTTTAAGTTGTTGTTGGAGCTCACTGGTGTACAAATTTTCTTGGACCAGATTTTTATTGTAAGGCTTAGCTTTTGTGTTAAAAGAATTCAAGAAATAGAAAACGAATCTGGGACATGATTTGTTGAAAATGAAGTTGTATAAGGGTCAAGTTGAAGGGCTGTGCCAATCTGCAATTTGACTTGTTGGAGCTGGAATTCAGAAGCTGCAACTAAATATCATTGATTCACTGAAATCAGATTGTTGAAAAATAGGTAGTGAATTCTAAAATTTGATTCAGCAGGAAATCAAAATAACAAAGTGCCAAGCCCCTTATGTAGTTTCTGAAAAGCTGTAACTGAGCTTTAGAAATCCAGAAACAGAAAAAAAAAAAAAAAATTGGCAGCAGCTGTCAAAATATAAGAAGGAAGAAACAGAGAAACGCCGCAAGTAGAAAACGCGCCAGAAACAAGGGAAGGCTGCAGAAACATAAATCTGCAGAGAATGGAAGGCTGCAGAAACAAGGGATCCTGAAATTGAAGTATCAATTGTGTGCCAAGTTCTTCTTGTAACCCTCTGATCAGTAAATGCTGCACATGAAAACCTTTATTCCTCATTCATGAATGGTATTCGAGTTCTTCCATGATTTCTACAAGCTTTATATTTTAATAGCAAGAATTTGATGTTCTACAGTCCAGATAATCTAGAGGAAGGAAAACTTAAATTCTGAAAATCTCAAGTTGCAGGAAACCCAATTAAGTTTCTGAATTCTATTCATTGGGCAGCATTCTATGCCAATTCCAATCTGTGGAGTATCATTGCTTTGTGTAGTACTCTGTACATGAAGAAAACTCAAGTTAACTTCTTATCTTCTATTTGACAATAGTTTCCCAGGATTCAAAATTCAGAATCAGCTGCACTTTAGAGATGGAATCAGTGAGGTGGAATCTGGAATCTGGAAACAAGAGAAATCAGTTGTATTTCTAATTTTGACATGATTCTTGAGTACCCGAATTGCAGAAATTAATTGGATCCTAGAAGTATTGCAATTGCTGAAGGAGTTCCTTGAGAATTAGATTGGAATCTGATCTTGGCAGCTGCAGTTGAACACAATATTTTTTCTTGCTGCGTAATTGCTGAAGAATAGTTTGAGTTTCTTTAAGTATATGTGTCAATTCTTACTTGCTATTTTTCAACAGCAACCTCAATTGCTCAGCATTTAATATAAATTTTGAATCTGCTGAAACTGAGGTTTGGAATCAAATGGTTTGGTTACTCGTGTTCCAAAAACCTGCAGCAGGAAGAAATACACAGACACAGAGAAAAGTATCAGAGTGGATACACCTTTTAAGAGGTTGAGGGAACAAGTGCTAGTAACTCCAATGGATTTGGAAGCTGAATTTCTGAAGGCAGAATCTACAGTGAAGAGCTCAAGTCAAGTGTTACTTAGATTGTTGTTTTTATCCGGAACACAAATTGAATTCTATCCTTTTCAATTCAATGCATAGCTAAGTGTGCTATATCAGCTTCATTTGAACAAACAGTAGCTAACACATCTTAAAGATCCAGTTCTTTAACTTGAAAAGAGTATAAATTGTGGTTCATTGTGTGCCAATTTGATCTACAGATTTCTACAGAATTCCATATTACAGAATTATCAGCTTGAGTTAGAATTCAAGAGCCCCAACCAAATGTTTGCAATCTTCTATTACAACACTCCTGTACCATAATGTAGAGCATGCATTTCCAAAGAGGCAGGACTTGGAATTATATAGCTGCATTTTAGTTTTTAAATCGGTTTATGGCATTTGCTGTGGGAAAAAAAAACAAAGAAGATGTAATTGCATTGCATGCCTTCTAATGCTTGTAAGAATTCTATGTGCCAGTTCTTGTCAGTGATATCTATCATGGAGAGTATTCTCTTGAAACTGAACTTTTTATGGGTAAATATCTGAACATCTGCAGAAATGAAACTAAGTATCTGCATAAACCAGTCCAGTAAAACCAAATATCTGTAGCAGAATGGGTGAATTCAAGGTCTGAATTCTAATTTTGTTGCTGAATTCTGTTCTTTATCTTGCCCGTTCTGATGATTGCAGAATTCAGAATATAATGGAATGCTGGATATGGATTCAGAGCCATGCAATTGTGTCAACCTTTCAATACATTTGTTGATCAGGAAAAAACTGTAATGATCTGAGTTCTTGCTGGTTTTGAGGTTCTGATTTAAGTTTCTTAGTTGTTTTGAGTTTTAAAAATAGAAAAAGGAAAAGGGACTACTGAAACAGAGAAGAAGATGAAAATTTGCATCATGTAGTGGCTAGAAGAGTGGCAATTAATTTGAAAGCATGATAAGTTTCATTGTCCGAGACGGACAACACTTTAAGTGTGGGGGAGGGAGCTATTTTTCATTAGCTAATGTGAGTTTGTTTTTGTTTCAAAATGCTAGAATTGAAGTGGAAGAACAGTGATAAAAAAAACAGTGAAGAAGAGAAGAGAAAAATGGCACATCCAAAGAGTGTATCAAAAGAGTATCAAGATTCTTTGTTTGCCATCAATTGAAGGGGAGGTTAGCTTGATATGCTGAATTGTTAAAACAAATGGTATTCATCTCTTTTTACATCAAATTGGTCAACTCATCAAGTATATTCCTCCAATACTCTCATCTTCTAAATTTTTCATGAATTCTTTTCTTTTGCCTATTTCATTCACTTTCATTGTTATTCTTACTTCCATTTCAATTCTTGTTGATAAATCCTTTTGATTCATGTATGCTATGTCTATAGTGGTGGAGAATTAGAAAATAAGCAAGCCTATGGTAGTGAAATGTTGTGAGTTGCATTGAGTGAGCTCCACATATATGCAATTTTGAGTGTGAGAGCTAGAATATGTAAATTCCTTGTGAGCTTGCAACTTGCTTAATTTTTCAATTGGATTGAAACTACCATACCTACTGATTATTGTTTGGATTATATTCATGATTGTTGGTGATCTTTAGATGGTTTTAGTTAAATTCTTTTTACTATCTTTTAGATATTGCTAGGGAATTTTCTATGGAGATGATTTTGAGTTTTCTTTACTTGCACGGGACGTTCAAGGCTAAGTATGGGGGATTTGATAACCATGATTTTACTGCATTATTTTGATTCATATATGCATGATTTGATGTTGATTTCATAGGTTAAAATCATGGTTACATCACATTTTGTGCATTGTGTGTATTTTTGGACTTAATTGTAAATTATCTTATTTTTGTGCTATTTGATGCTAATATTTGATTCTTATTTTGTAGGCATCAAAGGATCTTAGATTTGGATCTATTTGGACCGAAATTGGGCTCGAATCAAAGTTAAAAAGAGAAGATCAAGCTTTGGAGCATTATGGGCCGTTCATCAAGAATAGGACAGATCTAGACCATCCGTTGAAGATCTGGCTGATCCAACTTAATGGGGAGTAAATCTAAGCCATTGATGAAGATCCAGAAGTTTTGATCCAGATCTAAGTTCATCCAGCCATTGATCCAGCCAGATTAATCTGGGCCATTCACTGAAGACTGTGCAGATCTGGGCCATCTAGTGATGATCTGATCGATCCGACCTACGGGAGAGTAGATCCAGACCTTAGATCAACATCAGTACATTCTGATCAGATTTTGGGCAAGCTTTCACCATTGATTTAGCCCGAAACATTATCAGCCATCCGATCAGATTTGAAAGGGGTATAAAAGCTTTGAGAAGCTACAGTGTACTCAGCTCGGTGTTGGCTCGCGATTTTCCACTGTAGTTTCGTCTTCCTCCGCCGACGCTCCCATCTCCACTTCAGATCCACTTCTCGGCGAGTTTCATTGGCGTTGACACTTCCTTCTACTGGCGTCCAGCTTCCGTATCTGAGCATCGCTTCAAGGTGGTCCTGCGGCGACGATTCTGCTTCGGCGACTCTGTTTCTACCCTGCTCGGCGGTGTTCCTCCGATGCAGTGGCTCCGCTTCACAATTGTTCACCAAGGTGGTCCTCCGGTGGTACCTGAACCCTTCCGACGATCTTCGATCCACCATCGACTCCACCACAGCTCAGAGTTTCCAACACAGTAGAATTACAGATTTCTGGAGTTTTGGCAGCTTCAATCTTCGTTAGATTCGCTTGGAGGGGTGTCCGGTGAATCTGGTAAAGGTTGAGTTGAGCTAGATACTGAGATTGTCTCCTCCAATTGCCAAAGTGAGGTTTCACCGAGCTTCCTTGTGTGACGGCAAGGAGAGACTCGTTTGAGAAGTAATTTGATGTAGAGATGGTTTAGGGTTTAACTTTTGCATTCTTTTTACTATTGATAGATTTCCATTTCAGTTTATTATGTTTTGATTTAGTAATCATAGTTCTTTAGATTAATTGTTTTAATTCAAGTGCATTGGGTAATTTAGTTTCAATAGAGTTTGAAATTGTTCTTAATTCCGCTTTAGCTTAATTATAGCATTGTTGTGTGGTTTAGTTTCTGTAGTTAAGGTTTTAATTGTTGCTTAAGATTAGGTTTCATTATTGTCCAGCTATTTCATTCCTTAGTTTTAGTGTGTTGTTGATGAAATTCATTACGTAGCGTGACAATGCGTATTGGACTAATCGGTGACACCTAGTTAGGTTTACTTTATGCATTAGATTAGTTTCTTATTTGCTGTGCTTTTCATTTGTTAGATTTAAATTCAAGTTTAATTCCCCCCCAATTCCATTTTTATATCGAAAACCCCAAAAATAGGAATAAAAAGACAATCCTAGATTACATTCTACAGTTGGTTCCTCGGATCGATCCTGGGCTAGTTACTACAACGTCATTGCAAAATTAAGGGGTTCAGTGAAATATACATTGTTAATTTGATAAGCCTATTTGTGACATTTAAAATAGATTTTAGGCCTTATCACTTGGCTGCTGGTCATGGAGGCACGACCATGCAGGTTTGCACAGTCATGCACGGATCCATCTCTGTTTGGTCGCACGGTTGTGCAAGAGTTGTACGGTCGTGCACTGTCCTTCCTCTGTCTGGCCACACGGTCGTGCAAGGTTGTACGGTCATGTTCTCTGCCTCGTTCCGGTGCATCGACAATCGTTATTTTTGCTCGGCAAGTTATCCCTGTCAACACAAAACCAAACAAAGAACAAATCTCTGAACAAAAGAGTATTTATGATGAGTATATGATAAACGAGACGATCATGCAAAGAATATATACGTATAAAGCAAGTGAATGTGCGTTAAAACATGCATAAACAATCATAATATTTATGCACATCACACCCCCAGACTTAAACCTTTGCTTGTCCTCGAGTAAAATCTGCAATCTAGATTTATGTGTGTAGATGACATGTAATAATCCCTAATGAATCAATATAAACCTATCATATAGTTTCATTGATGAGCTTGATACAAAAATTGTTTGAATATGGCCTAAGTAGAAGTTCTCTGTGCTCAGTGTAATAAATGGCTTAACTTTTTCAAGTGTCAATCTCTAAGCCTAGTCAATTTTTCATTTAACCGTGTTCCTCATACTTCCGACGATAGACACTTACCTACCACACGCAAGGTTCATTCCCCTCAAAAATGCTATGCATCGTCTACATAAGGTCTCAAAGGAATACTCAGTATCAAGAGAAACTTAGCATTCATTTTCCCAGTAACCTAACTTGGTCTCAAAGGGGTGAATTGCTAGTTTCCACTCACGATAACTATTTTTTATCCCTTATTATTTTTTCCTTTTTTTTTCTTTGAATGTTTGCAAAGTATCAAACTTGAACAAACTTTCATTTTTAAATTTTTTTTTTTGGATTGATTTTATCAAATGAGTTTACTTGATCTGAATTTATCCAGTAACCAAAATGTAGTTGAGAGATCACCAAAGAAGCAAGAGTACTAGTCTAGTTGTATGAATCATGACTATTTTCAAAAATATCTACCATCAAAGTCAAGCATAATGTGAAGAGATCCTAAAACTAGGCCAACATTCAAATTCTTTTAATAATAACAATGCTCACTTCATGCTGCTATGGATAGGAAAATATAGATCAATAGACATACTAGCATGTCAAATCACACAACATAAATATCTAGATGAAACGTGCTATTATTTTACATTAAGAAATAAACGATCATGATGTGATGAATGATGCAACTAGGAAAAATTTATTATGCAAAAGAAATAAGCAAAAACTAAACTAAACCAAATGCATCTTAATGCATCCCCCCAGACTTAAACTTTTCATTGCCCCAATGAAAACTAAAAACAATGTGGAGGATATTAAGAGTAAGAGAAGTTTCCAAATGATGCGTGCCATATGTCCATGTCATTAACTTCTCCATCATGTAATTGCACTCCTCCTAATCTTTGAGTCCTATAAAAGAAAATTGACAACAAAAATTAAGTAGAGGATACGTGCTTATTATGAGGAAAGAAATTAAATTGGAAAGGAACTAAAAACATGAATGGAAACAAGATTGAACTTGGGTTGCCTCCCAAGAAGCGCTTGTTTAAGGTCATTAGCTCGACCACCTTATTAGATTCATCGAAATCTTGCTCTTAGAGAGGTAAGATATTTCATCACCCTCTTACCAAGGGCTCTTATTATGGAGGGAGCTTTCATCAAAAAGTGAAGAATCGCTCTCTCCATCTTCGTCTTCTTGGAAATTCTTTCAGGAGGTCAAAGACGGTTCATATTGAGCTTCCAATTATAGGCCCCATAAAAATCTGCACACCCAAAAGAAAAATATATCTCTCCCAAGCATGCTATATTAGATAGAACTAAAACCTTATTAAGATGAACTGAGTATGTATCACAAATTGAATCACATCCAACAAAATCTACTATTGGTACATCTATGAAATTTTCCAAAAGATCACAAACAATACTAACCTTGCTTTGCTGAGAGATACCTGAAAGTTCTAAACATGTGGATGTGACTTCTGAATCTTGTATTAGCTCTAGCTCAAGTAGTGGTGCCTCTAAAAGTGGTGATTCTTAGGGATTTGCTTCTATCGCACAAGTCCCTACACATTGATCCACAACATGTTCAATCCTTGCAACTCTCATAATCTCAGAAGGTTGTGTGGATAAAGGAGGTGATTCTTGAGATGCTGCTTCCACAACACAGCTCCCTACAGTTCTTTTCATAACATCATCATCAACACAAGCATCAAAAAATAAACCAACATCAATATCCTCAGTGGGAGAATCATCTATAGGAGGATCACTAACTTCATTTGTAATTTTAAGTTGATCTACCATATCACATTCATCATCTGAAAATTTAATTTCATCATAACACCCTATAAACCCAGAAGGTAAATCTGAAAACTTGTTATCCATTGCATTATTATCACAATCCTCATCTGAAGAGTCCTCATCTTCATATACATCCAGAAATCTACACTCAACCTGACCGGTCAAGTAAAACCTGACCGGTCAAGTAAAACCTGACCGGTTACATGCCTTGACACCTACACAGAGACTAAGTTAGCATAACCTAGGCAGGAGGGATAAACACTTAGTAAATTACACAGTGAGAAATAGTATGGGCCATAAAAGAAAGTACTAAAAAAACTATACAACGACACATTACAAAAATAGTTTGCCCAAGCACAGGTCCTTCACAACGCTCAAATTAAAGTCAGAAGAAAGGAAGCGCAAACTAGTCGTCGAAAGAAGGAAAGACATCATCAGGGAGCTCCCAGAGAAGGTGACCCCTATCCAGGAAATCATCAGGAGGGGTTGTTCAGACGAATCCTTTCTCACAAAGTTGTAGAAGGGCCCCCACACCACCGTAGCAGACCATCCGTTCGATGAGACTGTCTATCTTTGCTCCAAATACTTCAGAAGCAAGGTAGGTGGCCTTATACGCTCCTAGATGGGCAGCCTCACCGGCCTGATAATCCTTCAACGCGTTCTTGGCCTTATCTGCAACAGCTCGGACCAGGGCCAGCTCTTGGTGTGTGGTGGCGACTTCATCCTTGGCCTTTGAAAGGTCCTCCTGCAAAGACTTGCGGGTAGCCTTGGCTACCTCCTATTACTTCTGAAGAGCAACTTCCCGATTGGTGCTAGTGGACAGGTCTGCCTTTTTCACCTCTAGATCTCTCGCCAGAGCAGCATGCACTTCTTGCAATTCCTTCAGCCGCGAAGAGAGGGTAGCCACCTCAGCTTCCTTCTCTTCCAGATTGGCCACGATCTGGGCATGGCACATCCCCTCATACTTAAGCTTGGATTCGCTCGTCTTCAGAGCGTTCTGCAAGGTCTGCACTTTCTTTGACTCTACCTGAGCTAGGTCCCTAACAATTTGGGATTTTTCCCTGATAGTTTGAAGATAAGATTGTATCGAGTTATCAGAGATGGTTAAATAAAAAATGTGGCTGGTGGTGGCAGGAGATTCCAACTCTTGAAGGCGAGCCCTCAAGGACTCGTTCTCTCACTGCAGGCCAACCACGTACTGTGATATGCTCAGACCCATGCCACATGCCTGTTAAAAGTAGGGAAAGTTTAGCATTATCCCAAGGATATGAAAAAGAGGCAGAGACAACTCACCGATACTAGTCGATTGGAGAACACGTCAGCTAGCTCCAGAGGGGGGTCTTCTAAAATCTGGTCGACAACAGTCTTCCATGACCCAACCAGGGCCCCATGAAATTTCACCTGGTCATAGTGAGGAGAGGCACTGGACGATGGGATAGGGCCCTGCACCTGTAGAGAAGGCAGCTGGAAGGAAGATGTGAATGCATATTTGCCCTTAAGGCACTCCTTGGGGCGCGAAGAAAAGGCAAGTGCCGAAGTAGGAGCAGGGGTGGAAGAGAGGGGGTCTCGGAATCCCTGGGTTGGTCTCCCGCTCTGGAGATGATTTGCTCCAGGACCAAAACGGGGACAGGAGAGGGTGCAACCTCTGTTACTGGAGAAGGGGTTACCCGGGCAGGGGTTTTCACCTTGGTCTTGGAGGAAAGAGGAAGCCTCGACGGAGAAGATTGAACTGATGGGATGACTCATTTCCTTTTGCGCTGGAGGCGCAGACGCTTCTCTGGAGGAGGAGAGGAGGCCCTCTCACTCGCGGTCGCTTCAGTTCCAAGGGTCTCGGGGTCCCCGAACGGTTGAGAAGAGACCTCTGCTGAGGTGATGGCTTGTGGGGCATGAGGAACCTCATGTTCCTCCAAAATCTCTGGGCCCAATTTCTTTAAAATATCGTTGGACAGCTTGGAAGAGTCAATGGTATAGGCACGAAACATGGCTGCTTTTGTAAAAAATAAAGAAAATACCTCAGTTAATGAAGAACGGGAAGTGAGGGTATTGGATCTTAGCAAAAGGAGCGTACAAAGACGTCTGGATGGCGCTGAGCCCAAAAGTGTATAACATGCTCTCTTGCAGTAGAAAAGGGAGCCGCAGTTATACGCCCTCCAACTTTTCGGATGTTGTGTGGCAGGGTGATGTTGGTGGTCGTGTACCTCAAAGGGAGTGGGAAGAGTATAGCACCACTCAACTGGCCAGGATGCTGGCTCGGGCAATTGGACATAAAAAAATCTAGACTTCCAACCTTTGTTGGAAGAAGGCATGCATCCCGTCAAAAAACTTGTACCCGACCCTAGACTACACTATGAAAACACTCGGCTCCAAGCGTTTGAGGGTGTAAAAATGATGAAAAAGTTGTAGGGTCAAGGGTATTCGATATAGGCGGCAATGGATCACCATTTCGCACATGGCGCGAAAGGCGTTGGGGTTGAATTGGGACAACGAAACGCCAAAGTACACGGATGGATAGGAAAGCGAAGACCGCCAAGGAGATGGTCCTTAAAAAAGGTCACAAAATCGACAGGAGGGGAGGAAGGATGGTCATCCGACCCCGGAGGACGGAGCTTGTAGGCCTTAGAAAGTTCCAGACTCGACCGAATTGCCCTAAGATCACTATTATCCATGTCGGAATGGAAATATGCATACAAGGGCACCTCCATCTCACCAGCCATTACAGGATCAAAAGGAGTGAGAGATGAAGATGGAAGAGTACTTATGGAGGACAAAGGAAATGCACGAAGGAGGAGGCGAGCAAGCGAAAGCAAGAAGGAAAAGAAAGCTCGAAGGAAGTCAAAGCGATGAGGGACGACGGTGGATGACCTTTAGGGTTTTTAAATCAAAACTCTTATGAAGCATCGGGAAGCGAGCCAGACAACTAAAATGGCATAACACACGTCAGCCGTCAGATCGAGAAGCGAAAGTGACTTGGGGTCGCGTGCAAAAAGCGTGCGTTATACATTATGACGAGTTAAGTTTATGGGGCACATGTCATCTCCCTAGGAATGAGCATTTATGATGGAAGTGATAGGAAAATCATGGAAAGGGATATGTGAACAAGAAAGCCTTACCTTGTGAAGACCATGCCTCAGAGACTGAAAATTCCATGCGACTTCCTCGGTAAACGAAGAAGAAGACGACGGGAAGTGTTTCTCCAAATTCGGCGCCTTTATGCTTCCTCGAAATCAGAGTAAGGTTTAAATTTACCTAAAACCTTATGTATTACCCTTTGTGGTCGCGGGGGCATTAAGCTAAGTCCTCGAGCACAATCCCTTCAAGCCACACATGTTGCTCTCCAGATCCCTTCCTGATCAGACCTCCAGATCCTTTTCTAGTCAGATCTCCAAATCCATTCCTGGTCAAATCACCAGATCTATTCCTAGTCAGACCTCCAGATCCATTCCTGGCCAGGTCTCCAAATCCATTCCTAGTCAGGTCTCCAAATCCATTCCCGCTCAGGTCTCCAGATCCATTCCTGGTCAGACCTCTAGATCCATTCCTAGCCAGGTCTCCAAATCCATTCCTGGTCAGGTCTCCAGATCCATTCCTGGTCAGACCTCCAGATCCATTCTTGGTCAGGTCTCTAGATCAATTCCTGGTCAGACCTCCAGATCCCTTTATGGCCAGGCCCCCCGATCGCTTCCTGGTTAGGCTCTCAGTCGGGGTTTCAGACTCTCGCCCCAGTGCGAGTTATAAGTGAGCATGCTCTCACACCTCCATACTCTCGTCCCAGCGCGAGTTATAAGTGAGCATGCTCTTATTGGATCGTGAAAGTCGATAGAGGGGGGGGGGGGGAGTGAATATCGATTTAAAAGGTTGAAAAGGAGATCGAGTACGCAGCGAAAAAATCAAAATTAGAACAATGCTAACACAAGTAATTTTTTACTTGGTTCGGAGCCATGATCGACTCTTACTCCAAGACCCGCACACGTTGAGTGCTTTTGTTGGGCAATTACTAATAATTCACAAAGTTATTACAAAAACTAAGTATAGGAATTATTAGAAAGGAATACCGACAACACTGAAAAGAAAAACTTGGCCTTTTGTTGTCGGAGTAGCTTCGCAGTGTCGTAGGAGCACAGCAGGGCAGAGCAAGCATTGGAGGATCTTGTTGTTCGTTGTTCTTTGCTCCACGGTGCATCCTCCTTATATATGAGGCTCCGAGCGCCCGGATCCCTTCCAAGCGCCTGGAATGTGACGTAGCTCGTCCAAACATGAAGCTCCACGTGGTGACGTGGCGAGGGGATAAAATTTGCATCCCGAGTGCTGAGATCCCTTCCCGGTGCCCGGACCTTCGGGCGCCCGGATCCCTTCCGGGCGCCCCGACCTTTGTTTTTTCAGCAACCTGCAAAAAATATTAGTCCAAGGTAAAATGTAAAACTACCCTGTAAAATAAAGTATTAGCATACTATAGTTATAATAGTAATAAAATCAATAATTAGATTCCGTCTCCTCGAGACCAGAATCTAGTCACGCTCTCAACTTAGATTTCTGAAATGGATCTAAGTTGGATCGACGCCTAATGTTCCCTTCCCAGGAACGCATCCTCATAGTCACTCTCCTCCAGTGACTTACTTTAACTTACCTGCCAGACGTCCGGTCAGCCCTTCGACCCGTCTAGACTTCGTGTCAGCTACCTGGTCAGCCCGTCGACCTAGCTAAACTTCCCTGCAACACTGAGTTAGCACAATAGATAAAAATAGTATTAAGAAAATTCAAGTATAACCTAGGGTTACCTCCCTAGGGTTGCCTAGCTTCACTCACTAGGGTCCGGCTTCACTCACCGGGACTTCCTCCACCTAGCTTCACTCATTAGGGTCCAGCTTTACTCATCAGGACTTCCACCACCTAGCTTCACTCACTAGGGCTCGACTTCACTCACCGGGACTTCCACCACCTAGCTCCACTCACTAGGGTCTGACTTCACTCACCGGGACTTCCACTACCTAGCTTCACTCACTAGGGCCTGGCTTCACTCACCAGGACTTCCACTTTGCCTAGCCTTTGGTTAGGACTTACCTTTGCTAGTCATCTAGTCCTGACTAGACTTCTCTCTCCCAAACATCAAGTCCTGTTTGGGTCAACCCTTGGTCATATTATGAAACATCGAAACACTAGAAGTCAATTGCACCAACAGTTCTCACGCCTCCAGACTCTCTCCCCAGTGCGAGTTATAAGTGAGCATGCTCTCACGACCAATGACCTTATGGTCGGGATTCCAGACTCTCGTCCCAGTTCGAGTTATAAGTGAGCATGCTCTCACGCCTTCAGACTCTCACCCCAGTGTGAGTTATAAGTGAGATTACTCTCACGCCTCCAAACTCTCGTCCCAGTGTGAGTTATAAGTGAGCTTGCTCTCACGCCTCCAGACTCTCGTCCCAGTGCGAGTTATAAGTGAGTATGCTCTAACGGCTCCAGACTCTCGCCCCAGTGAGAGTTATAAGTGAGCTTGCTCTCACGCCTCCAGACTCTCGCCCCATCGCGAGTTATAAGTGAACATGCTCTCACGCCTCCAGACTCTCGCCCTAATGCGATTTATAAGTGAGTTTACTCTCACACCTCCTGACTCTCATCCTAGTGCGAGTTATAAGTGAGCATGCTCTCACGACCAACGACCTTGCGGTCGAGATTCCAGACTCTCGCCCCAGTGCGAGTTATAAGTGAGCATGCTCTCACGCCTCCAGGCTCTCACCTCATCATGAGTTATAAGTAAGCATGCTCTCACGCCTCCAGACTCTCGCCCCAATGCGAGTTATAAGCAAGCATGCTCTCATGCCTCCAGACTCTTGCCCCAGTGTAAGTTATAAGTGAACATGCTCTCACGACCAACGACCTCACAGTCAGGATTCCAGACTCTCACCCTAGTGCGAGTTACAAGTGATCCTGCTCCCACTATCAATGATCCCTCGGACAGGATTTCAAACTCTTATCCTCGCATCCCCAGTACGAGTTATAAGTGAGCATCTTCTCACGACCAACGACCTTATGGTCGGGATTCCAAACTTTCGCCCCAGCGCGAGTTATAAGTGAGCATGCTCTCACACATCCAGACTCTCGCCACAGTGCGAGTTATAAGTGAGGTTGCTCTCATAGGGGTGAGAGTTATAAGTGAGCATGCTCTCACGCTTCCAGACTCTCGCCCCAGTGCGAGTTATAAATGAGTTTAGTCTCACGCCTCCAGACTCTCGCCCCAACGCGAGTTATAATTGAGCATGCTCTCACGCCTCCATACTCTCGCCCCAGCACGAGTTATAAGTGAGCATGCTCTCATGCCTCCAGACTCTCACCCCAGCATGAGTTATAAGTGAGCATACTCTCACGCCTCCAGACTCTCGCCCCAGTGCGAGTTATAAGTGAGCATGCTCTCACGACCAACGACCTCGTAGTCGGGATTCTAGACTCTCACCCCAGTGCGAGTTACAAGTGAGTCTGCTCCCATAACCAATGATCCCTCGGGCAGGATTTCAAACTCTCGTCCTCGGATCTTAGCACGAGCTATAAACAAGCACACTACCACTCTTAGTAACTCACGGGTCAGCCTTTTACACTCTTTTTCCTAGGAGGGTTATCAGCAAACAAAGAAGTACCAAAGAAAAAGGAAAAAGAAACAAAGGTTGAGACCCGACCAGATTTACATTTATTTAATAAAGTATTTAATGAAGTACAGGGGACACTCCTCGAAATCTCATTTCCACATTAGGGACATCTAAGTAATCAGAGTTCCTTTTCGGTACTAGTGGACGATCGGCACCTCGAGCAAAGGTGTTCTGTATGAGCTGCCTGCCCCGAGTAAGATTGCACTTGAACCAGCTCTGCCTTGGTAAATTGAATAATACGACGTTGATGAGCGATAGTTTCGTATTTGAGCCAGTTCTCTTCTTGAAGAAGGGCTATGGAAGCGACATGTTTCTCTTTTAGATAAATCAGGAATTGGGCCTAGCTCTCCAGATCTGCATAAGCTTTCTGCTTCAATGCTACTTTAACCCGAGTCTGAGACTTAGCGGCTAACCAAAGTTCCTCAATATCTCGACGGAGAGAAGATTGAAGATCTCTATCATGCGGCATCTCGGCTAAAGCAGTATCCTTTTGGGCAAGTAGCTGAGTCAAATGGGCTAGCTGTTGGTGCATGAGTGACACCTCATCAGCTTTAGAGGTTGAGTCCATGGTTAGAAGAAGTCAGTAAGAAAAGTACAATGGTGTGGGGGGACTCAGCCCTTTTAAAGAGGGAGATATTAAGAGTCGGCTTCGGAGGGTTAGTGAGGTCCTTCTCCCGAGGTGGATTGGGTGAATAAACCAATTGCGTATCCGAGGATCTGGGAAAAGGAGTAGCATTTAAGGGTGTCATGGTGGAACAAGTAAACTAGAGGACGAGTCTAGTCAGTTGTACTTGAGTCTCCTTCGACTATACTTGGGGGGAGGCTTGTGATATGATGCATGATGGTGGGGTCTGATAAAGTTGGACAGTCAAAAGTCAAGGGGACGTGGTAGTCAGAAGTCAAGGAGACGTGGCAGTCAGAAGTCAAGGAGACGTAGTAGTCAGAAGTCAAGGGGATGTAGCGGTCAACAGGTATAGAAAGAGGAAGTAGGACCGTGTGACGACATCAGCAACATGATTCCCGGTCGAGTTTTCACAAACCAAGACTCCATATCTAGGACACCTTGGTCTAAGACCTAGTAGGTAGTTGGGGTGATACCTGACCTAGATCTGACTGTTCGGGCTCTCACGACCTGGTTGTACCTAGGCCTAGTACTCTCAGTAAGCTAAACTCCCGGGCATCCAACTCCCGATCAGCTCTTGGACGATCTCTCCACAGCTCCCGGCCCCCCACGGTTTAGGCCAGGTGGTATACCCGACTAATCATCTCGAGCTGCCCTATTCATACCCGGTCGGGACAGAAGGCGTTACGTGACAACAAGGTCAGGGAATCGTAACTGCCTACTAGGGAATAACTGCAAAATGTCAAGGAATATTCCAACGGTCTACAGCCACCTGCGAATGGAACCTTCCTTCAGTCTACAGGAGGATGCTACGTGTCCTCCATCACCCGACAAGTCCTGACACCCGACATTCTCTGACATCAGTCAGGCTCCAAAAGGTGTGCACTATCATATAAAAAGGGAGGTCCTCTCCCTTACACAGGTATGCTCTCTCGCACATTCGTACTTGTATTCTACTTTCTTTCTCCTTCGTACACTATTCTTCTGGGGAAAAAGTACCTGACTTGAGCGTCGGAGGGCCTGCTCTAGGGACTTTTCCCTAATTTTTGGCCTCTAACGTCCGTGTGCTTGTCTGAGTGTGCACTGAGTTCAGGTATCGCCGGCTCAGTCATCGTTGTCCGTCAGCACCACGTGGGAGTCTATCCTTGTACGCGCATAAGAGAAGGGTGTCTCAGCCCCCCCCCCCCCCGCGTCAACGCCAGCAACAGCTCATCCGACCTTTATCTGACTTAGATTTCGGACAGGATCAAAACTGCTGAACCCCGTGGTTGTTTTGATGTGACCAACCAAGTTAGGTTGGGTCCTGTTTGTTATCTGATCCTTGTGTCTAAGTGTGCAGGAGCTTAGGAGTGTAGAAAGTCGAGCAGAAGATGCGGCTAGTGAGAAGGACGACACGGGAAGTGAGCCGACGGGCTCGGTGCGCCCGAAGGACGAAAAAGCTGCGGAAGAGTACACCGGTGGACGAGAAGAACGTGCACGGTGTTCGAGGGACGAGAAGCCGGGTTAAAAGCCTGCTCGAGAAGAAGGCCGGAAATTGAGTTCGAGTGAGCTCTATTTCAGTTGGTCGCAATCACCCAAGCAATCATAGCCTCGGAAGAAGAAAAGAAGTCAAAAGGAGATGAAAAAGCTAGCCGGAGGTGCCTTCAACGAAGTGTTGAAGGCGTCTGCGCTGCCTGCAATCTTGGAGGTGCCTTCATTGCCTTAAAGGCACCCTCAACCTTGTCCAAGGCACCTTCAAGGCCATTAAAGGCACCCTCAACCTAGTCTAGATGACTGTTGCAAGTTCGGATAAAGTTTTATCCGTTGACTCGACTGGAGGCACCCTCAACCTCGTTGGAGGCGCCCTCAAGGCTCGAGATAAGTTTTCTAGGAGTTATATAAAGGCCCCTGGAGCTAGGGAATAAAACAATCAACTCTGTAATCAATTCCTAGCAACTTGTAAGCTCTCTAAGTGTGTAAAAGGCTTCTCTGCCTTCAGAGAAGGAGACTTTTCTAGTGTGCTTTTCAATCACCTTGGATTAACAACCTTCTTGGTTGTCACCAAGTCAATTGCTGAGTCATCTTTCCTGTATTGTTTATTTTATTATTGTTGCTATTCTTGAGTTGAAAGAACGAGGAGGGTTTTGTTTTATTTGCAGGCAATTCACCCCTCCCCTCTTGCCGGCCCCGCTGCACCAACAAGTGGTATCAGAGTCAGACCGCCTCAGAAGGACTGACCGCCGACTGAAGCATCAAGATCAAGATGATGGCGGGAATAAACATTCATCCCCCTAAATTCGACGGAGACTTCGCTACATGGAAGCGAAAAATGGAGGTATTTTTTTAAAATAGATTTCGATATTCTTATAACTATGAAATATGGTTTTACAGCTCCAAAAGACAAAGAAGAATACCAATGGACGAAGAAAGAGCAAGCTAATTTCATGGCCAACGGAAAGGTAGAGTTCCATCTGCTCAGCGTGTTGCTGCCCCAGAAGGTAAGTCAGATCGAAAGCTACGATTCCGCCAAAGACTTCTGGGAAAAATTCTTGGAGCTCCACGAAGGCACCTTAGAAGCGAAATTAGCAAGGCGCGACATCCTCCAGACTCAGCTGAAGAATCTCCGGATGAACAACGGCGAAAAGGTAGCGCAACTCCAAGTGAGAATCAAGGAACTGATAACTCAACTGACCAATCTCGGAGAATCGATAACAAACCGAGATTCTATTCAGTATGCGCTCAACGCCTTCCCAAGAACTCCAGAGTGGGCGTCCTTAGTAGATGTTTACTACATCTCTAAGGACTTTGAGGTAAGTACTTTAGAAAACTTATTTTCTACTTTCGAACTTCATGAGTCTCGAATTGCATAACCAAATCAAGTGAAGTCAGATCTCAATGTTGCCCTACATGCCAAGATGGATGATCCCGACTCTAAAGCATCAATCGATGAAACTGAAGCGACGCTATTGGTAAGAAAGTTAAATAAATTTATTAAAACTAATAAATTTATATCGCAGTCGAAAAAGCTTTAACACAACAAAAGGACGGTCTGGTGCTACAACTACAACGTGGAAAGGCACATCAAGGATGACTGCCCAAAATTAAAGAAAAGGGACAAGGAGAAGATTCAAAGATCGACGTCCTCTAAACGTAAGAGTCTGAAGGCTACATGGGATGAATCATTATCCTCTGAATCAGAAGTCGAAGCCTTCTCGGGACTAGCGCTAATGGCCAACCATCAATTGGAAGAAGAAACCAGCTCAGAGATGAGCATAGATGAAGGGGATGATCAGAAGAAGAAAGCTACGATGAAGGGGGAGCATCAGAAATAGAGATAAGTGAGGTACGTGCTTTAACCCCTAAGCAATCTTTTCGTTTTATAAAAGTGCTTACTAAAGATTTAGTTAAATTAAAAAAGGTAAATAATGAGTTAAAAATGAATTTAGCTAAGGAATGCCCTCTAGAAATGTTGATAATCTAAAATTAGATAATGAAAAATTAAAAATTGAAAAATGATCATGCATGCTTAAACAAATTTCTAAAATCAAAACTTAGAATTTATGGAAAATTGAATTGGTACATTAGAAAACATCAGGGACAACTTAGAAAAGTTCTCAAAAGTTATATACCTCCTAAGTTTTTGATTAATCCAGTAGGAAGGAACCTATACTGGGTTCCAAAAACCTTTCTAGATTAAATTTTTCTAAGTTAGCGCTTTCAGCAAGAAAAACTAAACAGTTAATTTCTTTTGAGGCTTTGTCTAAGAAAGTGGTTGTTGCTCCAATAACCAAGAAGGCCTAGTTCCTCGCCACTGCCTAGAAGCCAAAATATTGAAATAAAATGTTTAATTAACTTATTGCTAAAGCATGAAAATAGAAATTAGAAAATGCTTTAAAATATTTTTCAAAATTGCTTAAGTTAGAATTTTTTTCTTTTAATTAAAAAATTTTTCTTGCTTAAATGGTTTTTACTAAATTCTCAAAAAATATTTTTGCAAAAACTTAAAAAAAAATTAGAAATTATGTTGAAAATGATTTATTTTAAAACTTGAACTTTTACTTAGAAAATTTGCATTTGAAAAGTATTACCCTATTTTTTTTTATGTGATCAAAGGGAGAGAGTTAGTATAAGTTAAGGGGGAGTTATAGTACAAGTTTAGGGGGAGCTAAAATTTTTTTTAAGTTATTTTATTTTTTCTGAATTTTGATAGATAAATTCATTCTATACTTAGTATTGCAATTTATTTTTAATTGCAAACTTTATGCTTAAAATGTTAGTTTTGTAATTTCTTGAAATTACTTGTTTGGTTTACCCTAACTTGAACTTGGGTTGATGCATATCAAAAAGGGGGAGATTGTTGAATCCCGTGGTTGTTTTGATGTGATCAACCAAGTTAGGTTGGGTCCTGTTTGTTATTTGATCCCTGTGTTTAAGTGTGCAAGAGCTTAGGAGCGTAGGAAGTCGAGTAGAAGACGCAGCTAGCAAGAAGGACGGCACGGGAAGGGAGCCGACAGGCTCGGTGCGTCCGAAGGACGAAAGAGCTGCGGAAGAGTACACCGGTGGACGAGAAGAATGTATGCGACGTTCGAGGGACGAGAAGCCGGGTCGGAAGCCTGCTAAAGGAGAATGCCAGAAATTGGGTTCATGTGAGCCCTATTTCGGTTGGCCGCAATCACCCAAGCAATTGGAGCCTCTGAAGAAGAAAAGAAGTCAAAAAAAGTTGGAAAAACTAGCCGGAGGTGCCTTCAACGAAGTGCTGAAGGTGCCTGCGCGCCCTGTAGTATTGGAGGCGCCTTCATTGCCTGGAAGGCGCCCTCAACCTTGTCTAGGGCGCCTTCAAGGCCATTGAAGCTGCCTTTGATCCAGTCTAGATGACTGTTGCCAGTTCGGATAAAGTTTTATCCGTTGACTCAGCTGGAGGCGCCCTCAACCTCGTTGGAGGTGCCCTCAAGGCTCGAGATAAGTTTTCCAAGAGTTATATAAAGGCCCCTGGAGCTAGGGAATAAAACAATCAACTCTGTAATCAATTCCTAGCAACTTGTAAGCTCTCTAAGTGTGTAAAAGACTTCTCTGCCTTCAGAGAATGAGACTTTGCTAGTGCGCTTTTCAATCGCCTTGGATTAACAACCTTCTTGATTGTAACCAAATCAATTGCTGAGTCCTCTTTCCTGTTTTCTGTATTTTATTCTGTTTTATTTTATTATTGTTGCTATTCTTGAGTTGAAAGAACGAGCAGGATTTTATTTTATTTGCAGGCAATTCACCCTTCCCCTTTTGTCGGTCCCGCTGCACCAACAAAAACTTTTGACATATCCAAATCATTTGATACGCAAGTGTCTTTGGAAGAAGGCCCAATGCAACAATTATCTATGCCCCTACTCGAAAAGAAACTTTAAGGATAGCAGATTATCTTTGTAAGTTTAATGTCAAAGCTGCAGCATATCATGCAAAGGTACTTGTAGACTGAAGTCATCAACAAAAATGATTTTTTTTCATGCCTCATGTTTGTCCACTATTCACTTTTAAGCCATGATTGAATGTGAATATGTTTTCATCTTTCAAACGACAAATATTCGTTCAACTAAACCAGTTTTCCAGTCTAATAATTGAACAAGTGCTTTTTTCAAATTGCTTCTTTCTGTTGGTTTATGTTCAATTTGGAATTCAGAAAAGGACTCAGATGAATTTGCATCAATAACAAACTTATTTCTGAAACAAACAAATTTAACCTACAGAATGTCTTCCGTGCTTTACCCTCTTGTTGGGCTAAAGGAGAGACTGCATCCCTTTATTTCAATAGTTCATTTTATTTCCTCAGTATTGCTTGGTAGTTGTTGCAGTGTCTTCTTTCTTTGCTACATACATAAGAGAGAAATTCATTGTATAAAATGTTTTTTATTCTGAAAGTGGAGACCACATTGCCTTATCAAGGCAGGTAGAGTTTAAAAATATGAAACAAAGGCATTCTTGGAGTTGGTGAGTAGAGAAAATCAAAGTCAAAGTTGAATTGATCTTTGCATCACATTCACTAGACATGGCGTTCGAGAGAAATTATGCATTATTATGAATATCTGTTGAATAATAATTGATTATTTTTCTCTGACTTATAATAGAGAAGAAAACTTTTATCATATTTAATTTTAACTTCCTTGACTTGGCCAATAATTGATTATTTTTTTCCAATCTTTCTTAAAGATGGTACTTTCACAAGTGTAAATGATACTTTCATTTATTCTAAATATTTGACACAATCTTCAGGTTCCATATGAAGTATTTACAAAGATTCAAAATATTTACTTCTATTATTAAAAATCTATCAGCATTTTTCTTTTAATTTTTAGCAGCAGTATTAGAGAGTTCGTGGACAACAAATCGGCCTAAGTTAGTGTAAGTTAAAAAAATTAATTATTTATTATTTTTTCATTACATCATGTGTGTATATCATTTGTTTGTTTTTATATTTATTAGACTAATATATGTTATTGTAATATGAAAAGGAACAATAAAAATAGATAAAATGTTGATGATCATACTACTCATTCTTCATTCAATCTTCAACTATGATGTCATGTGGTGGGTGATAAATTTGCTAGATGGTGATAGATAAGCTACAATGTGATGTGGGTGACTCATGTAAGGGGAGGGTGTATAGATTTCAATATGATCAACAGTTTGGAAGATCAAAAAAATAAAATTTTAACATATCTGCTCTAATGAGAAGAACAAAGAATTATCACAAGAAATTGAAAACATGCATGTTACTAGCAAGAGGAAGGAGGAAGAAATTATTAAAAGGAAAAAAAAATTAGATTCGTAATGTGTGATTGCATTTATCTCAAGATGGATGTGAATATTTATTTATCTCAATGGTAATTATATTGTACTTTTGGATTTAGAAATTAGTTATTTTTAATATTTTTGAAATTTATGATTGTTTATTGCAAAATAATATGTAGATATGAAGTATAGATAAAATTAATGATAAATTTGGAAATAAAGTTTTATGTAGATCTATAAACAGAATTATAAATGGATTGATAAATACGTAATTTGAGATACACTAATGACAGATTTAAAACAAAATTTATATTTGAAGTTAATTTTATTTTGTCAAATTAAAAACAAATTTGTAATAATTTTTTAATCTATTTTTGAAATTAGAGATGGGATATTTCTGTCTCAAAATTAGTCATGGGGCTTTCACTAACGGATTTTTGAGACGGAATATTCTATTTCAAATATTTTTTAAAGATAGAAAAATGACTTTTAGAGATGAATTTTTTTTTATCTTTGAAACCTTGTTTTCTTGTAGTGAGTTATTTGTTTTAGGGCCTATCTAAAGAAAATTCACAAAAATTTGGATTGTACGAGATGAAGCACCGTTCTTAAAAAGTCACTATTGAATTCATAATATATGTTACAAGGAGAGTATTACAAGAAGTAGAACTTCAAAAGAGGGGAATATTGTCCTTCTTGTTAGAGAATAAGAAATGTAGAGAAGCAGAAGCTTTGTAAACTTCCCGTAGGAAATAGAAAATAGAATTTCTTATATACTTATCTCAAGGAGAAATGCAACCCTCATTTTATAGGAGATGAGATGATTATTTAGCCATTGTCAACTAGTCAAATATTAGTTGTATTATAGCCAAATAATGGCAAGTAAATCAAGCAATCAACCAAGCAATGGTTGGTCGGCTAGTCAAATAATGATATGGATTCTAGTTGGATAAAGATTGGTTTCCAACTGTATTATCTTCCTTATTTTCAACACTTCTCCCTCAAGTTTGGCAAATAGATATTCATGGAGCCCAACTTGATAAGGATGTTCTACATATGGTTAACTGTAGTCCCCTTAGTGAAGATGTGAGCAAGCTACTCATGACTTTGTATTTAATGAGTAACTACGGTTTATCTTCTATCTTTTGACACACAAAGTGACAATCAACTTCGATGTGTTTGGTTTGCACATGAAAGGTTGAATTTGAAGCAATATGGATGGCTGATTGATTATCGCAATATAGTTTAATAGGAGTTGTGACCATAAATCCAAGTTCTTCGACTAAAGCCTTCAACCAGACTATGTAACGGGTTGCACTTGTCATAGCCCTATATTTCATCTCTGCACATGATCTGGACACAATTGATTTCTTTTTTTCTTTTCCAAGATATTAGATTTCCTTCGACAAACATGCAGTATCCTATAATCGATTTTCTGTCTTGAGTGTCTCTAGCCAGTCTGCATCATAGTAGCTCACAATCTCTAAGTTTTTGTTATTCTTCATGCATATTCCTCTTCCTGAAGATACTTTAAGATATCTGAGGATTCTTTCAGTGACCTTCTAGTGACTCATCTTAGGTGAGTGCATATGTTAGTTGATTTGTCCAACTGCATATGCAATATCTAGTCTGGTAATAGTCAAGTAGATGAATCTGCCAACCAACCTCTAGCACTTTTGTATGTCAGCGAAAGACTCATCCTTATCCTTCTCTTCATTATATATAGAGAATAGAATGTTGATTAGATTTGCTCCCAACTTACCTATCTCCTGTAAAAGGCCAAGAGCATATTTTCTTTGGGATAAAATTAGCCCTTTAGGAGAATAGACTAATTCTATACCTAGAAAATACTATAATTTTACTAAATCTTTAATTTCAAATTTAAACATTAAGAAATGTCTAGATTAATTAATGCAGTTCATGCTACTTCTCGTAATAATTATGTCATCTATGTATAAATGTTTTTGACGTCCATTTGATACTTTAACCATCTGTTGTTGGTGGCTAATGATAAAAGAACCCTTACTGTGTTCATTTTAGCTACGGGGATAAATATTTTTGTATAATCAACACCGCGAGCTTGAGTGTGTCATTTGGCCACTAGTCTAGTTTTAAAGTGATGTATTGAACTGTCACTCTTATATTTGACTTTGTAAATCCATTTACATCCTACTACCTTTTACCCTTGGGTAAGATTGTAATTTCCCATTTTCTATTTTTTATAAGAGCGTCTAGCTCTTCTTGCATTGCCTTTTTTCATTATGGATGTTCATTGGCTTCATCAAAATTCTTGAGTTCCTGTACTTGATCAATGCCACTCAAGAATATTTGACGACTTAAGGAAGTATTATTAGTAGTATAATAATTAGCAATTGAATGGGATATAGCTTTAAGGTTGTAATAATCTACTCATTTAGATGAAGGGAACCTTTTCCTTGTGGATCTTCTAAGGGGAGGTAGAGATGAACTAGAAGTTTCATTTTTTGGTGGAGTTGAGACGATTTGAGACTGATCTCCCCTTACTCAATTCTTGTTTCAATATCTAAGGAGTTAGGTAGGGGTGCAATCGAGCCGAGTCGAGCCAAACTCTTGAATATTTGAGTTTGACTCGTTCATAATCAAGCTGAGCTTGAGCTTTATTTAACGAATATATTCATGACTCACGAGCTTATTCGAGCTTTTATCGAGCTTAATAAATATAAATTATAAATTTAAATATGCATTAAAAACTAAATTATATATTTAGATAAAATTATAATATTCTTATTAAAATTTATAATTTTATGCTAATAAATAAATTTAATATATTTATCTATATTTTTTATAAGTAAAGTTAAAATCTATAAATTCAATATTAAAACTATTATTTTTTTCATTTAAAAGTTATTCATGAGCTTACTAATGAACATATTCACAAGCTAACGAGCCGAGTTATGAAACTTAAGTTTGGTTTATTTTTCTTAACGAGTCTCATTAAACGAGCTTTTATTGAATCGTGCTTCAAATAGTTCATAAGCGACTTGGTTCATTTACAACCCTAGAGTTATGTTCATCATGTTCTCTTTGTTCAAGAGAGTTGTGTCCTCATTCCTCAGAGTTCATAATATTTTCCTCCTCACTTGATTGTAGAGGAAGAATAGTTGACTCTTCTGGAGTATATAAGAACATTTGTAAGTCCTCTTTTTTCGGTTCTTGTTTCTTTTGTTGACCTACAAAGTAAAACTCACTTTCTACAAATATCACATCCTTCGATGTGTATACTTTATTAGTACTAAAATCAAGATATATATATTATTTCTGACATAAATCATACCCTATAAAAGCACAACGTCTATGTTGGGTTGCAAGTTTGCAAATAAAATCCCACATTAAAAATACATGGAAAAAATCATGGATTTATAAGGAAAAAATATCTTCATTGGTATGAGACCTTTTGGGTAGAGCTCAAAAATAAAACGATGAGGGTTTTGACCCAAAGTGGACAATATCATGCTATTGTGGAGATATCTAAAATCTTTTGATCCTAATAATTGGTATCAGAGCCCGGACTATCAGAAGGTCTAACCACCGACTATGCACAAGAGTTATAGTCTAATTGAGTCATGTGAGTAAAATATTGACCTCAAACAAATGAAGTGGGGGGCTCCCATGTCCGAATCAAGAGGACCAGATATCAGGCAGGAAGTTCTAGTTGCGGCTAGACAAGGAAGCCCTAGTAGGTCGGGTGGACCGAAATGCAGGAAGACTTGGTAGGTTGAGGATCAGACGTGGGAAGCCTGTGGTCCTTCATTTAAAGGGGGGATTGTTAGGTTGCAAGTTTGAAAATAAAGTCCCACATTGAAAATACATAGAAAAGATCATAGATTTATAAGGGAAATGTATCTTCATTGGTATAAGGCCTTTTGGGTAGAGCCCAAAAATAAAACCATGAGGACTTTAGCCCAAAGTGGATAATATCATACTATTGTGAAGATATCTGAAATCTTTTAGTCCTAACAATCTGCCCTTTTTATCGAGTGTGTCCCTAGGTTGTTCAGTTATATATACATAATAAATACAACCAAATACTTCCAAATGTGAGATGCTTGGTTTAATGTTAGTGAGTAGTTCCCATGGAGATTTTCCTTTGAGTACTCTGGAGGGTAAATGGCTTATAAGATGAGTAGTTGTACTAACCGCATCGTTCTAGTAACTTTTTGAGATGTTTGTGTGAAATAGTATGGTTTCAAGTAGTTCTAATAGCTGTTGATTCTTTCTTTATGCTACGTCATTTTGTTGTGGGGTATATGGACAGGATGTTTGATGCATAATTCTCCTTTCTTATAAGTAGTTTTCAAATTCATGACTTATATATTCTCCTCCATTACAGTTCTAAATATTTTGATATTATCATTGTATTTCTTAGAAGTCTATTGAAAGAAATATTGGGACCTTAACGTCCACTAGAGGGGGGGTGAATAACGTCTCACCCAAATCGTCACTTCCTACACTTGTTAGTACGCAGCGAAAAATAAAAGTACAAACTAACAAGAAGAAAGCTAAATTCTATAAACAATAAGGAAAGACAATAAACCAAAAATAAACAGTAACACAAGGTGTTTACATGGTTCAGAGATTAATGCTCCTACTCCACAGCTGTCCGTAAGGTGGACGATCCCAATCTGTCGATGGATGACTCCCCGGAAACCTCCGGCTAACTCAAACCTCCTTCTCAGTGGAGAAATCTCACCACAACCTTGATCCAAACATTCTTAGATCACAAGAAGAGCTTGGAGGCTTTGGAAGACTACTAATAGGGGTTAACCACCTCTATTTCGTCAACCATTCCTAAGCACCCCGAGCTCTATTAAATAGATCTCGAGAGGATAACACTAACCTATTTTTCCGCTAACAGTCGACTGGTGTATGCACCAGTCAACTGGTGCATACACCAGTCGACTGGTCCTTTAAGTGAAGTTGATCGTTACCCAACGGTCGACTACCAGTCTACTGCTACAGTATCACAACAGTACTGCTATAATGTCGCTACAGTACTGCTGCAGTAAATCCTAAAACCATAGGATTTTACCCCGAGTACAATCACTCAGCACTCGTCCTCGCCCGACCAACCTAGACCTAGCCTTCTAGCCTCCTCCATCAGCCTCGCGTCCCTCGGATGTCTCCCCATCCTTCACGTCTTGCCTTCTGGAGCTTCCTTTGGCCTTGTCCTTATTGTCGGGTCTTCCTTTGCCAAGAGGCTCCTCACCTCCGGGACTTCATCCATTGTCAAGTCACACTTGGACTTACATTGCCAAGACTACATACTTGGACTTACACGGCCAAGACTCATCCTTGGACTTTTCTCCTCTGCCAAGATTACACTTGGACTTTTCTCATTGTATCTGTATCCTGCACACTCACAATGCATATCAAATACAATAATAAACCTAACTTAAACCTTTGCCTAAACATCAAAACCTAGGGTACCTAGATTGCTCCAACAAGAAATGCTTAAATACCTCAAATGCTTGTCCTTTAAATGTAAGCATGTATGTCCAAGTGTATCTAGTTACATGATCAATAAAAGATATTAAATATTTAAAACCTCTTCTAGACATAACTAGGGAAGTCCGTATATCAGAGTGAACAAGATCAAAGGCCTTTTTATATGTTGTTTTAGAAATAGGATAATACATTCTAATCTCCTTTCCAAAAATACAAGCCTCACAGGATCTTTCTTCCTAATTTTTAGATGGGAACAATTTTTATAAGGCTTGTTTATGTGGGTGGCCTAATCTAGTATGCCATAAAGAGTAACTATCTCTTTGATATAGTGTGAGCGCATGAATGTGTTGGTCCAAAAAATAAAGGTTATTTCTTTTGGATCCCTTACCAATCACCTTATTCATTTTGAGATTCTAAAAGGTAATGAAGTTAGGATCAAAAATAACCTTACAATTGTGATCTGTAATGATTCTGCTAATGGATAGTAGATTAGAATTGATATAAGAAACATTTAAAGCATTGGTATTTAAAAAAAAAAATCTACCTCTACTAGTTCTTTAATTTTTAAATTATGTCCATTAGCTACTTTCACCGTCTTATGGTTAACTAGCGGTTTGAGATTATTAATTTTATTTTTATCCCTAACCATATGATAATCACAACCTGAATCAATTATCCAACTTTAATAACTAAAAAGTTTAGAAGAGTTCGAGCAATTACCTTGATCATTTATGGATGTTTTTACTTTCTAAAGCAAATTTGAGATGTTATTGATGGTGATTGCTAGAGTTGCAATCTTGGCCGAGTTATGGGATTATTGATCCTTTTTCTTTAAGTGATTAGGCCTTAGGTGTGGATGAAGTTGCCAACATCTTTCCTCTGTGTGATTCAACTTTTTACAGAATCCACATACAGCTTTGGATTCTTGAACTTTATTCATCTTGTGTTCTTCTAGATCTACAATGAAGTCATGGCCCTTTGATTGTGAGGCTTCAAGTCTCATGTTTACTGTAGCTCTCTGAATCATAGCCCTGACCTCTTGATAGGGAGGAAAAACTTTCATCCTCAAAATCTCTTGACATAAAGGAGCATATGATTCTTCTAAGGCCAAATATCATATCTTCCTCTCTTTATTGTTATAAAACTCTAAGGTTGGTTGTAATCGGCCTTAAAATATTATATCTCATAGATCTTCGTAGTCACCAAATAACTGGGAAAGAATCTTTTCTTCCTTTTTGATATCTACAATTTTTCTTTTGATCTCGAAGATTCTTCCCATATTTGATTTTTGTCTATACAAATTACTCATTTGCTCCTAGAGGATCTTTGAGGCACACAAGTTGTTAGAATTTGAGGGATGTCCTAAGGTAAATCGTCTTACATTTTTTTTCTATTTATTTGATAAGTATAGATTCACTATTTGAGTGCATATTATATTTTTGATTGTCTTAAACTCATTTACTGAATGTCCATAATATAATTCATAGCATGAGAGAATTTGTGATTGGATCGTAACTAGTGATTATCTATATATGCGTAATTATGAATATATTGAAATTTTCTTAGTCGTCGAATTGATGTATTCGGACACCATCAACTCTGTAAGATTAGCACGGGTTATACTCCTTGGTTCGGCCAAGCAGCTATCTTCTCACTGGCTGGAGACATTGGGATGTCGAGAGTTAAATATGGATGATGCTTATGGTAACTAGTTCATTGGAGTAACTCGTTGTAAGACTTCATATGGTTCTCTACATATATATAGATATGTTTGTGAAGTTCTTACTGCATCACGAGTGCAAGTTTCCTTCAACTTGAGGTATACAAGTCATCTTGGTCATGGAGATTTATACTTTGACATCTTAAGTAAACATCTCATTGAGGTGTGGACTCGGGATGATTGGGTATAAGTTGAAGTGCCCGAAGTGTTAGAGTGTATACTAAAAGCCTAGCTTTTGTAAACATTTATTTTGAAATAAAGAATCACATTGGTCAAAAATGTCTACATTTATATGTTAAGTGTAGTTGTTCAATTAATTTATATTGCAGATAACATGGTGTGTGGTGTCACACACAGAAGATCATGTTATCGGTTCTTTATAAATTATAAACGGTAGCTCACGACTAAGATGGATAGGAACAAACTATTGGAATAGTCGTAGTGTAATTTGGTATTAGTTTATCTTAACTATAAAATTACACTAGTACACTCTGAGTGTATTAAGCAGGATCATTTAAGATAAGTTCTTTTTATACTGACTTAATAAAAGAACAAGACCTTAGTTATTATGGAAGTATGTGCTCTTAATCCTAATATAATAACAAGAAGATATATTTAGTATTTATTTCTTTTACTTATCAAAGGGTGAGATTTAGCTCGATAAATCAAAAGGCTCGATAAGTTGAGAAATAATATTACTTATAGTGTGTGTTATTGATTATAGAAGGAAACTGTGTCCTAGTAATCTAGGTTGATAATGTCCCCAAGAGGAGCTCATAAGGATTGTCATGTTAAACCCTGCAGGTGGACTTAGTCCGACATGATGATAAGGTTTAGTGGTACTACTCTTGGACTAAGATATTAATTAAAGAGAGTTGTCAGTAACTCATTTAATTAGTGGGCATTCGACATCTTAAACACAGGGAGACTAACACACTCATAATAAGAAGAAGCCCAAAATGTAATTTGGGATTAGTGCGGTAATTCAATAATAATTCTTTAGTGGTATGAATTATTATTGATGAAATTAAGTTGGGTGTTCGGGGTAAACACGGGAAGCTTAATTTCATCGGGATACCAAAATCAATTTCTCCTCTCGGTCCCTATCGTAGTCTCTTATTTATAAAGTATTATACCCACCTTTATACCCATCCTAAGGTAGCCAGCCAAGCAAGCTTGGGACGGCCAAGCAAATAAGATGAGCCAAGTTGTGTGGCCAGCCCTAGCTTGAACCCAAGCTTGGCCGGCCACATCAAATTAAAAGGATTTTAATTTTTTAAAAATTTTCTTATGTGGATTCCATGGTTTTAAAAGAGAATTTTAAAATTATAAATCTTTTCTTTCTACAAAAGATTAAGAAAAGATTTGATATCTTTCCTTATTTGTAGATTGAAAGGAAGATTTTAATTTTGAGAAAACTTTCCCTTTTTGTAACTATGTTCATGATTTAAAAGAGAGTTTTAAAATTATAAATTTTTTCCTTTTATAAGTTTCTATAAAAGATTAAGAAAAAAATTTGATATCTTTCCTTATTTGTAGATTGAGAGGAAGATTTTATTTTTAAAAGATAACTTTCCTTTTTTGAAATCATCCACATGTTTTAATAGAGAGATTTTAATTTATAAAATTCCTTTTATAACCAACCATGAAGGAAAAAATTATTAGAGAAATTTTTATTTTAAAATTTCCAGAAACAAATTAGGAAGTTTTAATTTTGTGTTAAAACTTTCCTTGCTTAGAGCAATGAGGTGGCCGGCCATGTGGATTTAAGAAAAGGAAATTAGTTTTAATTAATTAAATTTTCCTTTTCATGGTAAAGAAAATAAGGAAGTGTTGATTTAAATTTTCCTTATTTGCCAAGATCAAGGATTATAAAAGAGGGGGTAGGAGTGCCTTCATGGGTAACAACTCTATTCTATTTTCCTCCCTCTTTTCCTTGGTGGTGGTCGGCCCTAGTCCTTGCTTTTCTCCTCTTCTCTTCTTCTTTGGTGGTCGGCGGCATCATCCCTTGGAGCTTTGTGGTGGTGGTCGGATCTTGCTTGGAGGAGAAGGAGAGAAAGGATGTTTTGTTTCTAGCATCCCTTAGAGCTTGGTGGTGGTGGCCGAAACTCTTCATCTCAAGGAGAGGAGCTTGGCCAAAACTTGCAAGGAGGAAGAAGAAGGGTTTGGGTGGTTCTCATCTCGGTAGATCGTTGCCCGCACAACGTTCGAAATAAGAAGAGGAATATGGTAGAAGATCAAGAGATTGTTGCATACAAAGAAAGGTATAACTAGTAATTGTTTTCCGCACCATACTAGTTTTTTTTGTATGAATTCCAAACATAAGAGGCATATAATTCTAGGTTTCAAATTTGTGATTCGAGTTTGTGTTTTTTTTTATTTTTTGAATTTGTGATTTGATTGTTCTTTTTGGTTAAACCTAGGGTTATATAAGGAAATTAAATTTTAGATTTCATTGAAAGGTTTTGTCTAGGAAGTGGTGGTTGCTCCCATATCCAAGAAGGTCTAGTGCCTCGCCATGTTTAACCTGGAAGTCAATTTCTGAAATTAATATTTAATTGAATTTATAACATAGGTGGATTTGGATCAATAATGTTAAGCATCGTTTGCGATCCAAGTCTAAACCATTAAGAACAGATAAGTTAAATTTGGAATCAATAATGTTAAGTTCCGTTTGCGATTCCGAATTTAATTTCTAAAGAACACAATAGGTTGTTAGGAAAGGTTCGACACTTGTACAAAATTTTTGTACAGTGAAGCCGGTATGATCTTCCTAGGACCAACCAACACGAAGGTGTTTGGATAGCCCACAGAGGATTCACCGCTTCTTGCGAAGAGACGTATACCCTATGGTCACTCGTTAGGATTATTACTTAAAATCTTTGGCCAAAACATCACATGTTAAAAGTGCAAGACTCTTGTACACATGTATGAGTAATTTGAATCCGCAGAACGAGAAAATATTGCTTGGGATAGATGTGATGTACTCAACCTAGTGGGGACAAGACACATAGACCATGTCCTGAATCAAGTGGATATAAGATGAGTGAAAGGAACGAGGCATGACTCACTGTAGCTGTTGAAGGGTTTAGAATTAATTCTAAGATCAACTATAATTTTATGACTAATTGGGGATCATGATGACTACTAGGTGCCACTCATGATCGTTCTATAATTAAGTAGTTAATTATGGACGGCTAAAATAAACCGAGAACCTAGTGGGCCACACGCACTAACAAGTCTTTGAAAGACGTAAATCAAGTTAAAGAATAAGATTCTTAAATCAAGAGATAAATATTTGGTTGAACCATACATAAGATAAATATGGAAATATTTGTCGTAATGGAAGCGCGGATGGGTCACATCTCGTATGGAAGAGTTGGATCATATTTGATTTAATCATGAATTAGTCATGAACCAACTTGGTTTAGTTGTGAACTAAACCAAGGGGTTAATATGCTAATTTTTTGTTAAGGGATAATGGGTTGGATTTGAGTTTTCTAATCCAACTCATTAATGAGGACTATTTATTAATATGGTTGAGAGAAAATTATACACATGAGATCATTAATAGGCTTGTAATATTTTTGGAAAAACTTAACCCAATTTTTCTTCTCCTCTCCCTCTCCCCTCTCTCTTTGCCGCCGCCAATAAGGGGAAGCCCTTCCCCTTGTTGTCGTGACCACCACAAGGAAGAAATATCTTCCTTGTGTGCTTCTCTTCCTCTTCCTCTTGATCCCTCTTCTTCGTTCGTGGCTAGTAACTTCCGAAAGAGAGGCTTGTACTCAAGGAGTTGTCTTGAGGAGCTCGGCATGAATACAAATAGAGGCGAGGTTCGACAACGTCACTAAGATTGATGCCCTTCTCGTTATAAGTCATCCGTAAGGTACACCTAGCGTAAATTTACTTTCCGTAAAAAAATTAATTATGCGATCATGTTTGGCATATTGTATCCTTGTATGCATATAATGCGTGTGATGTAATAATTTAGAAATTATTATTATTTTATTTTCTTCTGTGCATATTTATGAAATGTGTTTTAGAATATACCGCATTGAGCATATCCCAACACAAGTAACCATTGTTCTATGGATTTTATCCATAAAATTTGATAGGAAAATAAATATTTCATCATCCTTCTCTTTCCAAGCTTCGAAAGAAAGGTCTGACTTTGCAAGAGGATCATTTGTAATATACTTCAAGAGTCTTGAGTTTAAGGATCTTTTAATATAAGTGGCCCAAGAGAAATAATTAGATAAATTGAAAATGATAGATGAAAAGCAATGGGGTTGTGCTGAACTTGTTGGACAATCTTATAGTCGAAAATAGAGGAAAAAGATCTGAGTTCATAAAAATTAAATTCAGACTTATCTATTGAGTTGACTTGAGTTGATAATTTTACACTGCCAAGTAGGGAAAGAAGAGCTACTTGGGATGGCTAAGTTGGTTGGACAATTGGGTTTCCTTGTATACCTGACTCCTGACTCCAAGTGTAGACTTCCAACCACCAAGTCTGAGTGGAAACTCCCAACTTCTGAGTGTAGACTTCTGACTGCTGAGTCTGAGTGCCAAGTTTAAGTGCAAACTCCCGACTTCCAAGTGTAGAGTCTAGACTGCCAAGTCCGAGTACCGAGTCCGAGTGCAGACTTCATAGTGTAGGCTCCCAATTGTCGAGTCCCAAGTGTAGAAAAGAATATGTCGATTCTTGCTTTCAAGTAGTTTCCTTTAATTAGATTCATTCTCCTTTGACTGTGCTTTGAGGTTATAATGAATGTCTATTTTCTAGGGCACAATTGCAAAACTACATACACAACCGAACATTAGTTATTCGTGTTAAACTAAGAAAGTACTCGATTGCTATCATGGGCAAACCACCGAGCATAAATACACAGTGGAGAGAAGATTTGGGGAACAAAGGTGGATGAAGATTCTCTTCTTTGCTATAGTTTTCGCTTCTGCATCACTCTCTACTCAAGACCATTGTCTCTTTATATAGGAGCATCATCCCTCATTTGCATTGAACACCGAGTAAAGGTCATTCAATGCCCAAGGCTTAATGATAGTCGTCAGCCCTCAATGGTTGACAATTACTATTCGGGAGATTACAAAATCGCCATGAACAATAACTAATGCTTCTGTTACCCTCTTAAGCAGCAAGCAAAAAGAATTCATGTGGCAAGATATTGATTGTTGTACTTGGGCAAATTTTATCCTGATTAGCCCATCATTTGTCGCGTGCAGGTCGTACTTGCATACGAGTCAACATAGTTAAATGCAATCTAGGCCCTAGATTTACGCATGAGAGAGAGTCTCTCTCCATGCATTTGTTCACATCATACATGCATGTACAACAATATAAACCAACACTAAGGCCATGAAACTTCTAATGTGAAACTAAAAATTCATTCACAATGAAATCTCCTTCTTCCATCTCTTGTTTTCCATTGACATTTCTTACCGAACTTGCTTGTAAATCTCTCATATTTATAGATTGTATAAAGGTTCATCAAGGTTGATCAAACTAGTGCCCAAAATAAACTCGAAACATCCTATCGGAACCAACCAACTTGCTCTGATACTATGAAAAAAATTCACAGAAATTTGGATTGCGCGAGATGAAGCACCGCTCTTAAAAATTCATTCTTATATTCATAAGATATGTTACAAGAGATTATTATGAAGAGTAACAAAACTTCACAAGAGGAAAAGATCGTCCCTCTTGTTAGAGAATAAGAAACGTATAGAAGAAGAAGCTTTGTAAGCTTTATGTAAGAAATAGAAAATAGAATTTCTTACTTATCTCAAGAAGAGATGCAACCCTCATTTTATACTAGATGAGATATTATTTATCTGTTATCAACCAATCAAGTATTAGTTGTATTATAGCCAAATAATGACAAATAAATCAAACAATTAATAGTTGATGTGACAACTAACAATAGCCGGTCGATTAACCAAATAATAATATAGATTTATAGTTAGATAAAAATTGATTTTCAACTCTATTATCTCCCTTATTTTCAACACTACCTGTTCTATTAATGCGGTTTTGAACTTCCTTTATTTTATGGTGCAACTGGGTTTTATATATATAATATTAGGTGATAAGCAATGTACTTATATCTTTTTTGTTATGTGAGAAATCTAAAACTGAAGATCCACTAGAGACAAAATGGAAATACACTCATAAAAGAACTAAAAATGAGTCACAGTACGTTGGGTGTAGACTTCTGTGGACAAGATTCAGGCACTTGTTTTCTGGTGGTAAATTGAGTCAGTGCTATCTCACTAGTTCTGAATCTGTCTTAACTGTTATGTATTGATAAAGTACTAAAAATGAGAAAATCTTATCTCCTTTGAGGTTTACATTTTTGATGTTATGACATTTTTCTGGATTTTGGTGTAGATGACACTTTGGTAGCAATTAAATTGTTTATGCCTTTAGGTTCCCAGTTTCAAACTGTAAAATAAAACACAAGTTGATGTAGCCATGGCGGGCATAGTTAAGGCTTACTTGAAAACAAATTTCTGAAAAGTGATAGCTAACAATATTACTATTCCACTAACACTTGTTTTGCATTATTATTGCTCAATGAAATTCCACAATAAGAGAACACACCGTCATGTTACTTAATTGTGGTGGCCCTTTCTCAGCCCCTGCTACGATTTGGTCTTCTAGCAGAGGAAGAGTCAACTGTCAAGTCAAAGGTCAATAAATGTTGTAATTTTTTATCTAGACAAAAAAAGTGATTGAAAGTAGAGATCAAGAATCTCTAGATCCTTAATGATCTCCTACCAGAAAAACGAGTGTTAAAGAAATTAAATTAGTATGGAAGACTAACTTTAATTTGTGGATTTGTTGAAGCGCCAAGTTAGATAGGAAAAAATTTGTGACAAAAAGCATTTGTATATGGCAAATCGTATTTAGAGGTTGCAACGGAAGTGTTTTCTTTAATTATAACAAGTATATTTATTCAGTTATAGCATATATTCTTTTTAAGTTATATTAGATGTCTTTTTTTAATAAAATAATTAACTAAAAATTTAATTGTATTAGATCGCTTCATTTATCATAACATTTGCACGACAAAAAAAAATTAATAACAATATAAATGCACTCATAGTATGCTTTCAATTAGTTGAAAAGATGTACAAAAATGTAGGTAACTTTGTTTAATTATAGTTAGATTTATTTTTTTTTGTTTTATGGAGTAGGTGCCTTAATTTTAATTAAAAATTACAATAGACATTTTCTATTTTCATTTATTTTTTAATAAATATTATTTTACAATTATGACACATTATCATGTGCAAATCGGTATAAGCTCCTTAGATATAGATGAGTATTCCATTAAAATTGAATCCAACTGAATTAATTGAAATCGAATAAATTAAATTTTTTGAAACTAATTAAATTGACGGAATTTTCTAATAAAAATTGAACAAATAGAATTAATAAAATATTGATTTTTTGATAAAAAAATAAATTAACTGAATTTTTCAAATATTATGGAAGATTTACCGATTAGTTAGATATTTATAGATTAAAGTAGGGGTGAGCAGTCAACCCACTAAAGCGACCAACCTGCTCATATCGACCCAAATCGAATCGAAAAAAAATTCCTACCGAATATAGGGCCAGATGTAGTGTCCTGATATTATATTATCTGATCTAGTAAGACCGGATAATTTTTGACCCCAATAATCGAACCAACCCAATCCATGATCACCCATATTTGTAGCGGCTATTGTCAATAAACTGTTACACGTAGTAGCTACTGTCGATTAGCTGCTACAACATGTAATGAGTAATGTCTATTATCATTTGAAAATATTTTTATTTTTTATTATATTTATATTTTATATTTCATTGGATATATGGTTGAATATCCAAATAATTGATAATCTGTCGGATATAGGGCCGAATGTAGAGTCCTAATATTATATTATCTGATATAATAGGATCGGATAATTTTTTATCCCAATAATAAAATCAACCTGATCCACGATCACTATAGAACGGTTGTATAATCTTAACCATAATTGCAAACCTAAATTTGCATGACTATTAATTATAATTAAGGTTAAGAACAAATTGCATATGAATATATGATATAAAAATATTACATATTCCACATAAAAAGTATTTTCTAGAGAATTAATAACTTCGTTTCTATTATAATATATTATCCTTTTGCTAGTTTTTAGTTTTTGCGCTTAATTACCATAAGACTATATATAATGTATAGAAGGTTTTTAATTTTTATTTCCAAACTATCAATCTAATTAATAAATTTACATTAAAAATAACAATTTGCTCCATATCTCTTAACAAATTAATTGCCCATCCACTAGACACACATGCAAAGTTAACTGTGCTTCCAAAATGGTTGTTGCACTTGTTGTATATCACCGACATTCATAAATAAAGATTTGATTGTTCTATAATTTTGTCCAACAATAGCTTTGATTCAAGCAATAAATCAACATCCAAAAATTGTCAAATTCGTGAAAGCAGACAGACACTGATCGACCATGGCGAAGTCTTCCCATTTTCCTCCTCTTCTTCTCCTTGTTCTTTCCGCGTGGTGCATTAATTTTCACGCAGCGCAGAATCCGATCAAGAACGTGGTGGTGCTGGTGATGGAGAACAGGTCGTTCGACCACATGCTGGGGTGGATGAAGCCCAACCTCGGCCTCCCCTTCGACGGCCTCACCGGCGAGGAGTGCAACCACAGGAACGTCTACGACCCCGCTTCACCCACCATCTGCGTCTCCCCGACCGCCCAGTATGTGGATCCCGACCCCGACCACTCCTTCGAAGCTATCCGCTTCCAGGTCTTCGCCAGCGACAACGCTTCCTCGCCCCCCACCATGTCCGGCTTCGTCCAGGACGCCCTCACCCTCTCCGAGGAAACTGCTGCCGCCGTCATGCAGGGCTTTCCCCCGGCCAAGCTTCCGGTCTACGCCACCCTGGCGAGCGAGTTCGCTGTGTTCGACCGGTGGTTCTCCTCCCTGCCGGGGCCGACGCAGCCCAACCGCCTCTTCGTCTACTCCGCCACCTCCCACGGGGACACGAGCCACAACAAGAAACATCTCATCCAAGGCTACCCGCAGCGGACTATCTTCGACTCTATCCGCGACGAAGGCCGCGACTTCGCGGTGTACGCCACCAGCTTGCCCACCACTCTGTTCTACCGCAACCTACGCAAGCTCAAGTACGTGTTCAAGTTCCACAGGTTCTCGACGTTCGCCAAGCACGCGGCGCGCGGGGATCTGAAGACCCTCAGCGTGTTGGAGCCTCGTTACTTCGACCTGTTCGGCAAGGAAGCCAACGACGACCACCCGTCGCACGACGTTGCCAATGGCCAGTGGGTGGTCAAGGAGGTTTATGAGGCGCTAAGGGCGAGCCCGATGTGGAACCAGAGCCTCTTGATCATCACCTACGACGAGCACGGCGGGTTCTACGACCACGTCCCCACCCCTAACGTCGGCATCCCCAGCCCTGACGGCATCGTCGGGCCGGAGCCCTTCTTCTTCAACTTCGACCGCCTCGGCGTCCGGGTGCCCACCATAATGGTCTCTCCATGGATCAAGAAGGGAACAGGTGACGCATGCTGCGGTGTTCTGTTTTTTAAGTTTCTGTTAAGGTAGGATTCAATTCGATCTGCTGATGACTGTTGCTAATTGCTTCTACAGTTGTGTCGCGGCCAAACGGACCGACGCCCACCTCCGAGTACGAGCACTCTTCCATTCCGGCAACCATCAAGAAGATCTTCAACCTCAGTTCTGATTTCTTGACGCAGAGAGATGCTTGGGCTGGCACCTTTGACAACGTCTACTCCGAGCTGACCTCTCCAAGAACAGATTGCCCTGGTAATCCATTCACAACCGGTCTCCTCTGTTTCTTCCCATTAAAATGACTCGATGCAAGCTCTCACTGCAGAACTGCTCCCCGTTGTGCCACCTCTGAGGGTAACGGAGTTGAACGAGAACAGAAGGATATCTGAATTTCAAAGTGAGCTCGTCCAATTGGCGGCGGCTCTCAATGGCGATCACCACATGATTGACTCGGGTGTGATTGAGGGAATGAGTGTGAAGGAGGCTGATGCGTACGTGAACCATGCAGTTGCCAGGTTCTTCAAAGCGAGCAAAGAGGCCATCAGGAAAGGTGCTGATGGAAACGAGATAGTAGACTTGACTACAAATGGACAATGAAAACGAAAAAACATGGCCGATTACTTGTAAGAATGAATAATGTTTATTCATGATGTAATCAAACTGTTTGCAATCCAATTTGCATACGAAATGTCCCCTACCAACTCCGCCGACGCTGCCGGAGAAGAAGGAAGAGGATTAGAAACCTATTAGAGAGGAAAAGGTCGAGGCCCAAGAGCCGGTTCTTTTTTTGACCCAACGAGCCGGTTCTTTTTTTTATTGTAAATAGAATATATTAACCCACTTTAGATGAATAGATGCCCACGTTCACATATGGATCCGGATCCGCTTCTCATTCCAGTGACTCCTCCCACTCTGTCTCCGCCAGAGAGGCAATCTCCAACGACTCCGACTCCGACTACGACTCCTCCGGATCCAACTCCTTCTACGCGTGCTATTCCTGAGACTTCCATTCTTTTGCCGCCGGAGGAGCAAACTACGACGACTCCGGCTCCCACAAGTCAGCCTCTATCCCCAGCTCCGCCTCCTCCGTCTCCACCTGCTCTGTTTCCGCCGGAGAGCGAGACTCCGACGAGTCCAGCTGATTTTCCAATATTAGATGATCTTGATTCTGTACATTTGGAATCGAAATCGAAATGAAAATCTGAATCAGATTCAACAAGGCCGGCACAAGGCATAGCCATTAAGGCCTATGCCTAAGGGGTCCTATTATATTGGGACTCACAAATTTTATATATATATAAATCAAATATGAATATTAATTTAAAAACATATAAATTTAGATATTAAATATTTAAAATTATAGTTAAAATAAATTTTAGTCAAGATTTATTTTTATCAAAAATTTTAATTTTTTACTAGCTAAATTATATTTGATCAAAAATTTTAAATTTTTTATAGATTAAATCTGGATCATTTTTATTTTTTTTACTTTAGATTTAATTGATAATTTTAATTTTTTACTATTAAAATTAAATTTAGTTGGTAATTTATTTTTATTTTTTTATTAAAATTTAATTAGTAATTTTAAATTATTTACTGTTTAAAATTTAATTTATTAATTAAAATTAAATTTTGTTAATAAATTAAAAATATTTATTGATTATACTTAATTAATATTTTTTTATAAAAATACTTTTCAAAGTTAAAAATATATTTAATATTGTAGTATTATTTCTTCCTTAAATTTTATTTTTCTTTCACTTTTTTGAAGAATTCATCATCGATATTTTCTAGTTAAATATTTTTCACTAAATAAATTTTATTAATAATTTATCAAAGTTAAAATTGATAAAAATACAGTTTAATTCACGAATCTCCCATCAATACGGGATTTGATTTCGAGGAAGAGTATATTATAAGTAGTGACTATATCTAGTACTCAAACATATTTCCTCTAGGTCACATAATAATTTTACTGCTATGTCAAGAGTTTCCTTCCTCGGAGTTAAAAATAATTGATATTTTTTTTTCAAAAAAAATATAATTAAAATATATATTAATAGTATTACAATAATTTATTACTTAGTTCTAAATTAGTTAATATAAAATATTTTTTATTTTTTAGGTTTTACATAAGATAAAATTATTGTTACGTGGCCTAGTTGGCTACTGCTTCCAATTGTATAAATAATCATTGACAATATATAAAATTGTCCTTTTAAATTTTACTAATAAAAATAAATGTCGTCCCAGGGACATAGTTGAGTTGACTAATACGTGATAGATATTGTTACAATGGACAAAGGTGTCGAATCTCGGCAAAACCAAGAAAAATGCTCTTGCCACAACGACCAATTGCAGCTTCCCGATTTATCTCCTTACAGATGCTTGTAGGGTCGATCGTATTGGACTGTTAGGGTGGCAAATTCCACATTTTGCTATAACTAATAAAATTAAATATTTCTAATAATATTTATTTAAAAAATATTAATTTTTTTTCATGGTTTAAAGTGTCATGTCGAAACGGTCAAAACGGACGAACCATCTCGTTCCACTTGGCAACCAGCACCGGCACGACCCCCGCACCAGACCCACGACAGGTGCGACGTGTTGCGCGCCCTCGTGGTCACAGTGGAGGGGTCGCTCGACCCTGCAACATTAGCGGAGGGGTCGCATAACCCTTCTGTTGCCGCCGCGGAGGTATCGTGCGACCCTGCGATCACTATAGAGGGGTCGCACGCGCCAACGTGGTCGCGCTGAAGGAGTCACGCAATCCCCCCGGTCATGACCGGTCGCGCAATCCCGCGACAGTGCCGAAGTCGTGCAGGCTCACAAGTGGTGCTGGATTTCAATTTTTTTTAATTAAACTTAAGTTAATTATTTTAATCAACTCCTAGTTATGATAGAGATAATAAAGACTTTATTAAACCCTAATAAAATTATCTAATTAATTTTATATTTCATTTATTTTAATTTAAAATTTATAATAAAATTTTTATTTTTTTATTTATCTATTTTCATATCTTTTCTTTTTTTTTAAAGATTATTTTCCATCTTATTTATTTTTCGAATATTTATGTTAAATTTGTTAATTTTTAATTAATATATTTTATATTTAAAAAATACTGAAACTATATCGACACGACACGATATGGTATCAAAATTATATCATTCTAGTCCAGGACTGAAACTTCGGTACGGGTCAAAATTTTAAACCTTGATTTTTTTTCCGCCTAGGGCCTAAAAAATGATTGAGTCGGCCCTGAGATTCAATCTGGCGTTTGCTTTCTGAAATTGCGAGAGAAGATCTCGCAAACGTGGATTCACTGTAAGTTAGTCTGTTTATTGGTTTGTTTGTTTTATTGAGGATAGGGGTTTTAGATTCTGTGTACCGCCGCAGGAGGGACGGAAAAAGTAACCGGAAGAGGTGGAGGCGTTCTTGTGCCTCTTCTTGATGATCTTGACGATGATTTTTCTCTGCAGGCAGGTTTTCCCTGAAGTTGGCGGCGTGGCTGCCGCTGACGTCGGCGATGTGGCCGGCTGGACAGTTGACGTTTCGGCCGCCGCAGAAGACGGAGCTGACGCGGAAGGCCCTGAAGTCCCAGGAGAAATGCTTGGGGGAAGCTTCGCTGCAAAGGCAGCTTGAAGTCGAGAATCCATGGCGAACGCCGCCTGATCCAAAGAGTTGAAAAGTCAGCGGATCACTAGATCTTCTTCCATGTCGACGAGAGTAAATTGGGTGAGACTTGGGTCATTACTCCTTCCAGGTGGGAAATCCTCTTTAGGCGGGAACTTTTAGGTGGACAATGTCAATAACGCTAAATCTAGTAATCTACCCTCTTTTTGGATAGGAAATCGTGCTTAATCAATTATTGAGGCACAAATTCCATAATTACTATGGATTTTCACTCATTAGATGGCTATTACATTTTCCTTATATGCTCACATTAGGGTTCGTCGAGCTGGTCAGCTGCGTTTTCTTTCTCGTCCGCCTGAGTATCATTGCCGCTCTTCACGTGTTTTCTTATTTCTTTCTCCCCTTACTACTATCATCACGCGTTCGACGACGGTTAGGGATGAGAGTCGGAGACGCTTCAGACCTTCAAGAGAAGGGCCTAGTGAGAGCAAGCCTTCCGATCCTCTTCCCCTTGTTCAAAATTACCCCAGCCAGATACATTGAAATTGAAACCTTAGCCCTTCATTCGGCCTAGCTATGAGATTCCCGATGGCTTCCAGGTTATCATCCCTCATCCCTCTTGATACGGTGCATGATTGTGGGGACGGTAAAATGATATGGTTATGAGTCAAGACCATGAAAGGGTCAAAAGTCAAACTGACCTAGAAGTCAGGAAGGTCAGAAGTCAAGCCTTCGTGGCCGGTTAAGAGTCAAGCTGACATGGAGATCAGGTAGGTCAGAAGTCAAGCTTACGTGGCTAGAGTCAAAGTCTCAGCGGGCGGGGCGGTTAAAGGAAGCAGGACAAAGACCAGCCCTGATAATAGGTAATAACCGGGCCCGCGGGCCAGATATAGCTGAGGACTGAGACTACAAGTTAATTAAAGGTAAAGGAAAGAAGGATCCTAGCGTAAAATAAACCCAACGAACAGACTGAACGTTCAGGTCGGGACATCCCAGTCATGGATAACAGGTATACATGCAGGTCTGGACACAGACCTGGTTTACAGGTCAGGACGTACAAGTCATGGATAGTAGTAAACAGTAAACAGGTCTGGACATAGACTTGGCGTACAGGTCGGGACATTAAAGCCAAGGATCTCAGATATACATGCAGGTTTGGACACAGACCTGGTTTACAGGTCAAGACGTACAAGTCATGGATAGTAGTAAAACAGTAAAACAGTAAACAGCAGGTCTGGGCGTAGACCTAGCGTGCAGGTCGGGACATCCAAGCCAAGGATCATAGGTATACATGCAGGTCTGGACACAGACCTGGTTTACAGGTCAGGACGTACAAGCCATGGATAGTAGTAAAACAGTAAACAGTAGGTCTGGGCGTAGACCTAGCGTGCAGGTCGGGACATACAAGCCATGGATATCAAGTATACAGTAAACAACAGGTCTGGGCGTAGACCTAGCGTGCAGGTCGGGACATACAAGCCATGGATATCAAGTATATAGTAAACAGCAGGTCTGGGCGTAGACCTAGCGTGCAGGTCGGGACATATAAGCCATGGATATCAAGTATACAGTAAACAACAGGTCTGGGCGTAGACCTAGCGTGCAGGTCGGAACAAACAAGTCATAGATATCAAGTGTACAGTAAACAGCAGGTCTGGGCGTAGACCTAGCGTGCAGGTCGGGACATATAAGCCATGGATATCAAGTATACAGTAAACAGCAGGTCTGGGCGCAGACGTAGCGTGCAGGTCGGGACGCATAAGCCATGGATATCAGGTATACAGTAAATAGCGGATCGGGACACGGACCTAGCGTGCAGGTCGGGACATACTAGCCAAGGATATCAAGCATGTAGAAGCAGGTCGGGGTACAGGTCTCAGAATACATACTCGTCGTCCAGACACTACAGGACAAACAAGCCAAGGAATCGTAACCACTTGTCAGAGAATGTCAGAGAATAATCAGTGTCAGGGAATATGCTAACAGTCGGGGCTCAATACACCTTTGATTTGCCGCCAGCCTATTAAGAAGAGACACGTGTCAACCACCACCAGACAAAGCCTGACAGCCGACATTCCCTGACACCCGTCAGACTCAGAAACTTCCGTTGCAGTATAAAAAGGGATGTCTTGTCCCTTATGCAGGTACGCTCACTCGTCATTTCTCACTGGTATTTACTTTTCGTCCTTTCTCTGTGTTTTTTAGGAAAAAAGTACCTGACTTGAGCGTCGGAGGGCCTGACCCCGGGGACTTTTTCCCTGATTTCTGGTCTCTAATGACTGGGGGACTTGTCTGAGTGTGCGCAGAGCCGCAACGTCATCGTCTTGGACACCTGCCGCCATCAGCCGCCCGTGGAAGCCTTCCCGAGGGGTGCCAGGAAGATCTGACTCTGCGGTGACTTTTGGTCAACTTTCCGCACATCAAGACCCGCCTTCATCCGACTCAGCTTCCGGACGGGATCAAATTTGGCGCTGTCTGTGGGAACACAGCAACCTGTTCTGGAACGTGACGATGGAGGAATATGGCCGCATTAATGTCACTATGACCCCCGGAGAGTACAAGCTCTTCAAGGAGGCCAAGAGGCGAGCCGCCTCCGAGAAGCAAGCGACTGTCTCTAGACCACGCCAAGTTCCTACTGAAGCTTCGAAGGAGCCCCTTCCTGTTTCAGATCGGGGTTCTAAGAGAAAACAGCCTGAGGTATTTCCTCAGGTCCCTTATAGGGAGCCTGGCGTGGGGTATTACCAGCCAGAGCCCCAGGGCCATAGCCTCAAGAAAGAGCAGCCTCAGGCCTCTATGGCTGAGAGTTCCTTGCCACGAGACTCGAAGAAAGGGAAGACCCTTATCGTACCAGAGGTATTCCCTGAAGATCCGGACGAGATAGTACCTTTCTCGGCCAGGATCTTGAGTGAAAGATTGCCTAAAGGCTACAGAGCCCCGTCGATCGGAGAGTATGATGGGAGCAAAGACCCAGAAGAGCACCTACGAAAATTCAAAAATGCAGCCCTGCTGCATCAATACAGTGATGCTGTCAAATGTAGAGTTTTCTTGAACACTTTAGCTGGCTCAGCACAAAATGGTTTGATGGGCTACCTCAAGGATCCATCACTTGTTTCTTAGATTTCAAGACGGCCTTCCTGCGTCGATTTGCTAGCAGTAAAAAGTATCAGACGACAGATCATTGTCTCTTCGCTCTGAAGCAAGGGCCGACTGATCCCTTAAGAAGTTATATCAACCGCTTTAATCAAGTGGCTCAGGATATCCCCAGTGCCGCTTCAGAGATTCTGATGAGCACATTCTCTCATGGATTGGGAGAGGGAGAATTCTTCAGAGATCTCATAAAAAATCTTGCTCGGAATTTTGATGAAATGGTGGAAAAGGCTGCCTCCTACATCAAAGTGGAAGAAGCACAAGCCGCTCGGAGGAAAGCTGAAAGACCACCTCCCTCTACCAACAAGCAGGAAAGAAGGGTACCTCAACCACCGCCTCAACCTCTGCCACGTGCCCGGGAAGCCAGACCTGCTTTCCATCCCGGGCTAGAAACCAGACCCGCTTCTTGAGTTGCAGCTGTGCATGCTCCCAGACCAGGACCATGGAATAATCGGTATTGTACTTATCATCGGTCATGTACACATGATACTAATCATTGTTTCCAGTTTGCTCGAGATGCCAAGCGGGCTACCAAGATGGGCTTACTGCCGCCTGAGCTAGCTCCTCAAGTGATTAAAATGATGGAGGAACAACGAGCCCTGGCTGGACAGGCCGGGCAATCCCGCCCCGACCTAGCAGGACCCAGCGCTCATCAACCCGGTCGAGGGAAAGAGCCAGAGGGATCTCAGGAAGCCGAGAATAGAGGCAATCCTGCTGTCAGAGAGATTGGCATGATCTCTGTGTTGGAGTGTATACTAAAAGCCTAGCTTTTGGTATAAACATTTATCTAGAAATAAGAATCACATTGGTCGAATGTCTACATTTATGATAAATGTAGTTGTTCAATTAATTTATATTGTAGATGACATGGTGTGTGGTGTCACACACAGAAGATCATGTTATCAGTAGCTTATAAATTATAAACAGTAGCTCACGACCATGATGGAAAGGAACGAACCATTGGAAGGTCGTAGTGTAATTAGGTATTAGTTTATCTTGACTATATAATTACACTAGTACACTCAGAGTGTATTGAGTAGGACCATTTGAGGTCGTTTCTTTTATACTGACTTTATAAAAAAAACAAAGACCTCGGTTATTATGGAAGTGTGTGCTCTTAATCCTAATGTAATAACAAGCACATATATTTGATATTTATTTCTTTAATTTATCAATGGGTGAGATTTAGTTCGTTGAATCAATAAACCCGATAAGTTGGGAAATGATATCACTTATAGTGTGTGTTGTTGATTATAGAAGGAAACTGTGTCCTAGAGATACTAGGTTGATAATGTCCTCAAGAGGAGCTCATAAAGATTGTCATGTTAAACCCTGCAGGTGGACTTAGTCCGACATGATAATAAGGTTGAGTGGTACTACTCTTGGACTTAGATATTAATTAAATGAGTTGTCAGTAACTCACTTAATTAGTGGACATTTGATATCTTAAACACAGGGAGACTAACACACTCATAATAAGAAGGAGCCCAAAAATGTAATTTGGGATTAGTGCGGTAGTTCAATGATAATTCTCTAGTGGAATGAATTATCATTGATAAAATTAAGTTGTGTGTTGGCGAACACGGGATGCTTAATTTTATCGGGAGACCAAAACCAATTCCTCCTCTCGGTCCCTATCGTAGCCTCTTATTTGTAGAAGTTTTATACCCACCTATACCCACCTTCTATACCCACTAATAAGGGGCCGGCCAAGCTAGCTTGGGAACCAAGCTAGGGCCGGCCTAGGTATATTATTGGGTGGCCGGCCCTAGCTTGAACCCAAGCTAGTGGGGCCGGCCAAATTAAATTAAAAAGGGATTTTAATTTTAGTTTTTATTATGTGGAAGAAATAATTTTTTAAAGAGAATTAAAATTAAAATATCTCTCTTGTAAAAGATCTACAAAAGATTAAAGAAAGAGATTAGATCTCTTTCCTTATTTGTAGATTGATGAGTTATTTTCTCTTTAAAAATTATCCACATGTTGATAAAATTAAAATTATAGAAATTTCCTTTATCAACCATGAAGAGATTTTAAAGAGAAATTTTATTTTAAAATTTCGGAAACAAATTAGGAAGTTTTAATTTGTTGATTAAAACTTGTCTAATTTATTCCTCTAAGTGGCCGACCATTAGAGATTAAATTGGGAAATTTTATTTAATTTTTCTCAATTAAATCATGTCAAGGAAATTAAGGAAATTTTATTGTAATTAAATTTCCTAATTTGCTAAGCTAAGGAATATAAAAGAATGGGTGAGGGTGCCTTCATGAGACACAACCTCTATTATTTCTCTCCCTCTTTTGTTCCTTGGTGTGGCCGGCCAACCTCTCCCTCTCTTCCTCTTGTGGTGGCTGCACCCTACCCTTCTCTTGGAGCTCTTGTGGTGGCCGGATACTACTCGGAGAAGAAGAAGAAGAAGGAGAGAAAGCTAGCATCTCTTGGAGCTTGGTTAGTATTTTGTTTTTCTTCCTTGGTGAAGCTTCCTCTTTGTTGGCCGAACCTAGCTAGGAGGAGAAGAAGGTGATTGGTGGTTTCTCGTCTCGGAAGATCGTTGCCCACACACCGTCCGAGGTTAGAAGAGGAATACGGTAGAAGATCAAGAGGTTTTTCTACAAGGTATAACTAGTAAATTTTATTTCCGCATCATGCTAGTTATTTATGGAAATAATACCAAATACAAGAGGCTTACGTTCTAGAATTTCGAATATGTTTTTCGAAGTTGTGTTCTTTTGTTTCTTTCTTTTCCTTGTGATTTGATTGTTCTCTTTGGTTAACCTAAAGTTATTTTAGGAAATTAAATATTAGCTTTCTATTAAAGGTTTTGTCTAGTCGGTGGTGGTTGCTCCCATATCCAAGAAGGCCATGTGCCTCGCCACGTCAGTACTGGGAACCTTTTATGGAAATTAATATTTAATGGAATTAATAACTTAAGGAGACTTGGGTCGAACGTGTTAAGTTCCGCAGGAGATCCAAGTCAAAACCTAAAAGAACAAATAGATTAAGTTTTGGATCAAACGTGTTAAGTTCCGCAGGCGATCCAAAATTTAATTTAAAAGAACACATGGTAGCTAGGAAAAGGTTCAGACCTTTGTACAAAATTTTTGTACAGTGGAACCTATAGGTTTTCCGAGTAGCAACCAACAATTGGTATCAGAGCTAGGGTTTTGCCTTTGTGTATTTGGTTTTAGTTTAATTATGCACATGTCATACATAATTTAGGCAGGTTAATAGTAGGATGTGCTAACTTTGTGGATGCAGGATCCAACTATTATGGCTTTTAGTTATTATGTGTGTGATTGGACCCTTGGACATGTCAAGGGCATTTATCTGTGTGTGCATGATTGTATTAAAATACAGCAGGAGCTGTATTTAGTTTTATTAGGATTTTATTTTTGATCTAGATACATGTACATTCCTTTTATGGAATATAGGATCAAAATGTAAAATTCTATGTATGTCGCGGATCGAATCTTGCAAAGCGTGGAACCTTCTAAGGACCAGAGGCGCAGTGGAACTAGTAGCAAGATGGATGCGACAGCTAGACCCGGTGGCAGTGGCCAAATATGGCAGCAGCTTGGGATGACAACACACGGAGGACAACTAGAGATAAAAGCCATAATAGTTGAAAATTAGATTTTCTATTTATTGCTTTTATATTGTGCTGTGTGTGAATGTTAGTATACATGACTAGTAGGCTAGCATAGTTAAAATTCCTCGTTTATAAATAACTAAGTGGAAGAGGGATTTTTAAATAAATCCCATGATCTCCATTACTGGTTTGTAAGTGATGCAAACAAGCTTGCGCGTTGGCTCTGAGTGCCTTCCTCCATAACGGATGAGCTTGTTTGTGGATCACTAGAACAGACTTCCATTTTTGGATGACTATAGGAAGTTAATTAAGAGCGTGTGATCTTCCCCAACGGAAGGGGCATAATCTTATTAATGGACTTAGTGTCAAGTAATGGTATACACTTAGACACATCTAATAGTATCCTCCCCATCGGAGTCACTGCTATTATTTGTGTGACCAAATGAAACCAACTATTAATTTGTCATAAAACTAGGTTGACAAGATAATAAAATTAAAGGGTTAAAACCCCTCTTACAAATGATTGATTTTGTATACGTCCACACTAACGTGGCATACAAAATTAACGGTGTTGAGATAATTTTATTTGTCATAAAGATACGTTGACAAGATAGTTAATGGGTAAAACCCTCCTTTTACAAATGTTGAATTTGTATACGTCCACACTAACGTGGCATGCAAAATTCACGGTGTTTGAGGTGTTGGTGAATTTAAATAATATTGTTTGAGGAATCAATATTTTATTTTAAATTCAAAGAGTTTTGACCAAATATTTGATCAAAGACGGATCAACTATTAATTTTATTCGTCATAAAGTAAAGTTGACGAGATAATAAAATTAATGAATAAAATCTCCTCTTTGATTTTGTATACACAAAATTCATGGAGATTTTAAGGAGTTGATCTTGACCAAATATTTTGTGATTCTTAGGATGTTTGTCAATCCTAGTAGTCATACTATAGAAAAAGACTTATTAGTCCCAATTGTAATGATTGGAAATAGGACTTGGACATTAAGGTAGTCTTCTTAGAACTAAGAACAATTTAGATGTATTTAATTCATTAGTTGAAACATGTCTAGTGGTGTTATCTACCAGAACCTGGAGTGTAGATACAAGATGCCATTAATCATGTCTGCAATTCAGGGTTCCAGGAAACCCGACAACTAAATGAAAGGTAAATCACCGTCCACATGGGCACTACTGTAAAAGTGGTAGCTTGCGATGGGAGATGTTTATCCTTTGATAAGAATAAAATATGGATTTTAAGTAATTGTCTTTACGTACCAAGTTTAGAAAGAACCTGATTTCAGTTTCTAAACTATTATAGATATTGTGTCTATTTTGATAACAAAGTTGTTATCAAGAAAAATAGGGAAGTTATCTATTCTGGTATGATGGTTGATAATTTATAATCCAATAACTCCCACGATGCAACAAATGGAAATTAGTAACACATCTTCTAATTTTAAGAGAAAGCAACCTTCAGAAATGAACCAATTATATCTTTGGCATCTAAAGCTAGGTTATACTTGAGTAGGATTCATTGGTAGCTGATGAACTTTTGGGTTCATTGGTAGTGGAAATCTTTCCAACCTGCGAGTCTTACTTGGAAGGAAAATAACCAAGAAGCTTTTAAGTCCAAGGGGTATGGAGTCAAAGATATGTTGAAATCGGTTCATTCTGATTTGTGTGATCCTATGACTATCCAGACAAGAGGTAGTATTGAATATTTTGTCTAATTTATAGACAACTATTCAAGATACAAATAAATTTACTTAATGTACCGCAAGACTAAGTACTTTGATTAGTTCAAAGAGTACAAGGTTGATGTGGAGGAATAAAGTAAAAAGTCACTATGGAAGATCGTAGTGGCAAGTACCTCTTGAGAGATTTTAGGAGTCACTTATCAGAAGTTGATTTCAATCCCAACTAACTGTATCTGGTACACCCCAACAGAATGGTGTAGTAGAAAGAAGGTAAAGAACTCTTATGGAATAATTAGATAGATGATGAGTTATTCAGAAAATTACCAAATTTGTTTTAAGGATAAACTCTGAAAATGAAAGTGAACATGTCTTCCAAGTCATAAATCTCTACTCATATAGAATTGCTGAATAGGCGTAAGCCTATTTTGAAGCATATTCGGATTCAGGTAATCCAACATATATGTTAAAGAGAGATAATGATAAGTTGGATAGGAGTTCACTTGTTTGTAAGTTATCCTAGATAAACAAAAGTAGGTTTATAGTCTTAAAAATCAGAAGGTCATTGATAACATCAATGACTGATTTTTAGAAAAGGACTATATAATGAACCACGTGCTCATAAGTAAATTTGTTCTTAAGAAAATAATAAAAGACATGTCTAATCTAGTACCAACTGTACAAGATGAGATACCACAAGAAAACTGCAACACGTATCACAAATGATACACAATTGCAGAAAATGCCTTGTCGTAGTGGGAGGGTTGTTAAGCAACCTTAAAAGATTCATGTTTTGGGAGAGTTTTGAACTCGATCCACGAAGGACATGAACCTGATCTCCGGACATATAATGAAGCACTCCAAGATAAATATAAAGCATCTTGGCAAGAGTAATGAATAATAGAATTAGAATATATGTATTCTAATAAAATGGAAGCTTGTAGAACCACCAAGTGGTGTAAAGCCTTTGGGTGTAAAGGTCTATAATAGAAAAGAGGGATAGACGGAAGGTAGAAACCTTCAAAGCAAGGTTTGATGAAAAAGGAAACTTTTTCTTTGGTAGCCATGCTTAAGTCTATCCGGATTCTTTTATCTATTTGGCAAGTGGATGTCAAGACAGCATTCCTTAATAGAAGTCTTGAAGAAAGCATCCATATAAAGCAACCAGAAGGGTTCATTGCAAAGTGCTAAGAGCATCTTGTGTGCAAGCTCAATCAGTCTATGGACTGATACAAAGCTTCAAGGTCTTGGAACATCCAGTTTATCAAAGTAATCCACACCTATGGATTTATTGAGTAAACGGATAAAGTTTTGTATACAAAAATGTGATGGAAACGTGGTGGTATTTCTTGTACTATCGTAGATAACATTTTTGGTAGTTGGAAACAATATCAAAATGTTGTCAGAAGAGGTATGGTTGTCCAAATAATTCGATATAAAGGACTTGGGAGAATGTATATATTTTTTAAGATCAAAGTAATAAGGGATCACAAGAAAAAATATATTTATTCCAAGCTTGATACATCGAAAAAATCCTTGCTCGTTTTAAGCATGCAAAACTCCTAAAAAGGTTTCTTACCTTTTAAGCATGGAGTGTCTTTATCTAAAGAGATGTCTCCGATGACATTAAAGGAGATTGAGGACATGTAGGCAGTTCTTTATGCTTCGGCAGTTAGACAACCTAATGTATGCTTTGCACGAGATCAGAAATCTGTTTTGCTAAGAGCATAGTTAGCAGATATCAAAGTAACCCTAGACAAGGACATTGGACTGCAGTAAAGTATATATTAAAGTACCTTAGAGGCACTAAAGATTATATGCTAGCTTACAAGGCAGTTAATTTGGTTCCTATGGGTTGTATGGATTTTGACCTCCAATCGGATAGGGACAATAATAAGTCAACCTCAGGGTTTTTGTGTTTATTTTAGGAGGTAAAGTCATAACTATGGAAGAGTGATAAGCATAGGTGTTTTTCTGGACTCCACCATAGAAGCTTAGTATATGGCAAGCCTCTGAGGTAGCCATTAAAAGCTGTATGACTCAATAACCTCAAGATAGACTTAGATATGATTATTACAATTTATTGTAATAATGTTGGTGCAGTAGCAAACTCGAAGAAACCATAAGTCTATAAGGCAAGTAAACACAATAGAGCGCAAGTACCACCCAATACGAGAAATCGTATAAACGAGGAGAATTTGTTGCCGCCTAGATTGCATCAGGTGATGACCTATTGATCCTTCCACTGAGGTCCTTAAGGCAAGAGCTTTTGATGGGCATGTTGAAGGGTTAGGAATCAGATGTATGGCAGCAGATATAGCAGCTTAGTCTTTTAGAATAAGTGGGAGATTGTTGGAGTGTATACTAAAAGCCTAGCTTTTGGTATAAACATTTATCTAGAAATAAGAATCACATTGGTCGAATGTCTACATTTATGATAAATGTAGTTGTTCAATTAATTTATATTGTAGATGACATGGTGTGTGGTGTCACACAGGAAGATCATGTTATCAGTATTATAAATTATAAACAGTAGCTCACGACCATGATGGAAAGGAACGAACCATTGGAAGGTCGTAGTGTAATTAGGTATTAGTTTATCTTGACTATATAATTACACTAGTACACTCAGAGTGTATTGAGTAGGACCATTTGAGGTCGTTTCTTTTATACTGACTTTATAAAGAAACAAAGACCTCGGTTATTATGGAAGTGTGTGCTCTTAATCCTAATGTAATAACAAGCACATATATTTGATATTTATTTCTTTAATTTATCAATGGGTGAGATTTAGTTCGTTGAATCAATAAACCCGATAAGTTGGGAAATGGTATCACTTATAGTGTGTGTTGTTGATTATAGAAGGAAACTGTGTCCTAGAGATACTAGGTTGATAATGTCCTCAAGAGGAGCTCATAAAGATTGTCATGTTAAACCCTGCAGGTGGACTTAGTCCGACATGATAATAAGGTTGAGTGGTACTACTCTTGGACTTAGATATTAATTAAATGAGTTGTCAGTAACTCACTTAATTAGTGGGCATTTGATATCTTAAACACAGGGAGACTAACACACTCATAATAAGAAGGAGCCCAAAAATGTAATTTGGGATTAGTGCGGTAGTTCAATGATAATTCTCTAGTGGAATGAATTATCATTGATAAAATTAAGTTGTGTGTTCGGGGCGAACACGGGATGCTTAATTTTATCGGGAGACCAAAACCAATTCCTCCTCTCGGTCCCTATCGTAGCCTCTTATTTGTAGAAATTTTATACCCACCTATACCCACCTTCTATACCCACTAATAAGGGGCCAGCCAAGCTAGCTTGGGAACCAAGCTAGGGCCGGCCTAGGTATATTATTGGGTGGCCGGCCCTAGCTTGAACCCAAGCTAGTGGGGCCGGCCAAATTAAATTAAAAAGGGATTTTAATTTTAGTTTTTATTATGTGGAAGAAATAATAATTTTTTAAAGAGAATTAAAATTAAAATATCTCTCTTGTAAAAGATCTACAAAAGATTAAAGAAAGAGATTAGATCTCTTTCCTTATTTGTAGATTGATGAGTTATTTTATTTTCTCTTTAAAAATTATCCACATGTTGATAAAATTAAAATTATAGAAATTTCCTTTATCAACCATGAAGAGATTTTTAAAGAGAAATTTTATTTTTAAAATTTCCGGAAACAAATTAGGAAGTTTTAATTTGTTGATTAAAACTTGTCTAATTTATTTCCTCTAGAAGTGGCCGGCCATTAGAGATTAAATTGGGAAATTTTATTTAATTTTTCTCAATTAAATCATGTCAAGGAAATTAAGGAAATTTTATTGTAATTAAATTTCCTAATTTGCCTAGGCCAAGGAATATAAAAGAAGGGGTGAGGGTGCCTTCACAAGACACAACATCTATTATTCCTCTCTCTCTTTTGTTCCTTAGTGTGGCCGGCCAACCTCTCCCTCTCTTCCTCTTGTGGTGGCCGAACCCTACCCTTCTATTGGAGCTCTTGTGGTGGCCGGATACTACTCGGAGAAGAAGAAGAAGAAGGAGAGAAAGCTAGCATCTCTTGGAGCTTGGTTAGTATTTTGTTTTTCTTCCTTGGTGAAGCTTCCTCTTTGTTGGCCGAACCTAGCTAGGAGGAGAAGAAGGTGATTGGTGGTTTCTCGTCTCGGAAGATCGTTGCCCACACAACGTCCGAGGTTAGAAGAGGAATATGGTAGAAGATCAAGAGGTTTTTCTACAAGGTATAACTAGTAAATTTTATTTCCGCATCATGCTAGTTATTTATGGAAATAATACCAAATACAAGAGGCTTACGTTCTAGAATTTCGAATATGTTTTTCAAGTTGTGTTCTTTGTTTCTTTCTTTTCCTTGTGATTTGATTGTTCTCTTTGGTTAACCTAAAGTTATTTTAGGAAATTAAATATTAGCTTTCTATTAAAGGTTTTGTCTAGTCGGTGGTGGTTGCTCCCATATCCAAGAAGGCCATGTGCCTCGCCACGTCAGTACTGGGAACCTTTTATGGAAATTAATATTTAATGGAATTAATAACTTAAGGAGACTTGGGTCGAACGTGTTAAGTTCCGCAGGAGATCCAAGTCAAAACCTAAAAGAACAAATAGATTAAGTTTTGGATCAAACGTGTTAAGTTCCGCAGGCGATCCAAAATTTAATTTAAAAGAACACATGGTAGCTAGGAAAAGGTTCAGACCTTTGTACAAAATTTTTGTACAGTGGAACCTATAGGTTTTCCGAGTAGCAACCAACACTCTGGTGGGCCAACTGACGGAGATTCAGGGAGGGCACGCAAATCTTATGTGCGTCGCTTGGAGGTTCATACCGTTGGATGCAGTCAAGAGCACGCTGCCAGCCCTGTTATTAGCTTCGGACCAGCAGATCTGGAAGGGCTGGAGTTGCCTCATGATGATGCCCTCATCATCAAGGCTATCATCGCCAATAGCCGAGTGGCTCGGGTTTTCATAGACACCGAAAGTTCGGTCAATATTCTATTCAGGACTGCATTCTAGGAGATGCAGATTGATGCTGCTGAACTCCAGCTGATGGCCACATCTCTATATGGATTTACAGGCAATGAAGTGAAGCTGATGGGTCAGATTAAGCTGGTCATATCTCTAGGCACCGAGCCATTGGTGCGCACACGGAGGAGCACTTTCATAGTAGCAGACTCCCCTTCTTCTTATAATGTCATTTTGGGAAGGCCCGCCCTGCATGAATTTAGGGCTGCTGTTTCGACCAGCCATCAGAAAATCAAATTTCCCGTGGGCAAGCAGGTCAGGGAAGTTAAAGGGGAACAGAGGGTTTCTCGCCAGTGCTATATTGACATTGTTCGAGTGGAGGCTCGGAAAAATCAAAGGATGCAAGATGGAAGTGTCCATGCTGTTCAAGAAGAGCCTTTGTCTATAGCTGAAGAACCCATCCCTTGGGAAGAGGTACAACTACACGTCGAGTGACCCGAAAGTTTGACCCGTGTGGCAAGCGACCTTCCTTCTCCTCTCAAGGAAGAGTTAATTCAATGCTTGATTCGTAACTGGGATGTCTTCGCCTGGTCTACAGAGGAGTTACCCGGGGTTAGGCCGGAGGTAGCCGAGCATAAATTACATTTACTATCAGACTCCAGACCTGTCAAGCAAAAGAAAAGGAACTTCTCGGCTGACGAGAACAAAATAATCAGAGCTGAGGTGGACCAGCTCAGGAAGGCAGGCCACGTTAGAGGAGTACAGTTTTCGTCCTGACTCTCTAACGTGGTTCTAGTAAAGAAGCCCAACAATAAATGGAGGGTGTGTATAGATTTCCTAGACCTCAACCGAGCTAGTCCCAAAGACTGCTATCCTCTACCCCGGATTGATCAAATGGTGGACTCCACGGCCGGCTGCGAAAGAATTTGCATGCTGGATGCATATCAAGGGTATCATCAGATACCTTTAGCGATGGAGGACCAAGAAAAGGTTAGCTTCATTACGGCTGACGGTACTTTCTGTTATACTGTCATGCCCTTTGGTCTCAGGAACACTGGAGCCACATACCAAAGAATGATGGATAAAATCTTCCGGGAGCAGATCGGGCGCAATGTGGAGGTTTATGTGGATGACATACTCATCAAGTCCCCGTTAGCCGCAAATCTGGTCGAGGATGTCGAAGAAACATGCAGGACTCTCCGGCAATATGGGTTGAAGTTGAACCCCTTGAAGTGTCTGTTTGGAGTTAAGGGAGGAAAATTCTTGGGTTACCTGGTGACTGAGCGAGGGATAGAAGCCAATCCAGAAAAAGTTCAAGCGCTAAGGGATATGTAGCCTCCTCAGAATTTGAAGGAAACTCAGAAGCTGGTCGGTAGAATAACAGCCCTGTCGAGATTCATTTCTAGATCTGCAGACCGAGCTGCTCCTTTCTTTAAAGTGCTCAGGAAGGCTTTCAAATTCCAATGGGATGAAGGTTGTACTCGATCTTTTGAGGAGCTGAAGAAGTACTTAGAGGCTTTACCATCTCTATTTAAGCCAGTTGTGGGGGAACCCTTATGGATCTATTTATCTGCCACCCCTGAGGTTGTAGGGGCTGTGCTTGTTAAGGAGCATGATAATGTACAACGGTCAGTGTATTTCTTCAGTCATCTATTAAAAGGGGCCGAGGCTCGCTACACGACCCTCAAGAAGTTGGTTTATGGATTGATCCTCATGGCTCGGCGGTTAAGACCCTATTTCTTATCGCATCCTATCACGGTTTTGACCAATAGCATCATGGGAAGAGCTCTAACTAATGTGGAAGTCGCAGGCCGGCTCATCAAGTGGGCAACGGAGTTGGGAGAATACGATATACAATATCAGTCCCGCACAGTCATTAAGGCACAGGCCTTAACAGATTTCCTAACAGAAATTCATCAGACCAACTATGAAGAGACCTGGAAGGTCTACGTGGATGGATCGACTAATCACCAGGGAAGTGGGGTTGGGGTCTTGGTAATATCTCCCCAAGGAGATATACTCCAACTGGCGGTTCGATTGAATTTTTGAGCCACGAACAATGAGGCAGAATACGAGGCCTTGTTGGCAGGACTGCAAGCAGCCCGGGTAATCATTTATTCAAATTCACAGCTGGTAACTCAGCAAGTGACTGACAACTTTATGATAAATTGTGACAAATTACAAGTATATCGGGAAGCCTATGAGAAGATGAAGGAGGAATTCGCAGAGGTCACTGTAACCAAGATACCCAGGTCGGAAAATGAGAGGGCAGATGAGCTAGCAAAGATGACCAGTTCCTTAACTACTTGGGTGTTTGACCGATCAACAGCACAAACTTTTCTGATAGCTCAGATAGATCTGCAAAATAATAGAGAAGCAACTATTGATTGGCGGGCGCCCATGCTCAACTTGTTAGAGTGTATACTAAAAGCCTAGCTTTTGGTATGAACATTTATCTAGAAATAAGAATCACATTGGTCAAATGTCTACATTTATGATAAATGTAGTTGCTCAATTAATTTATATTGTAGATAACATGGTGTGTGGTGTCACACACAGAAGATCATGTTATCGGTTCCTTATAAATTATAAACAGTGGCTCACGACCAAGATGGAAAGGAACAAACCATTGGAAGGTCGTAGTGTAATTAGGTATTAGTTTATCTTAACTATATAATTACACTAGTACACTTAGAGTGTATTGAGTAGGACCATTTGAGGTCGTTCCTTTTATACTGACTTTATAAAGGAACAAAGACCTCAGTTATTATGGAAGTGTGTGCTCTTAATCCTAATATAATAACAAGCACATATATTTGATATTTATTTCTTTAATTTATCAATGGGTGAAATTTAGTTCAATAAATCAATAAGCCCGATAAGTTGGGAAATGATATCACTTATAGTGTGTGTTGTTGATTATAGAAGGAAACTGTGTCCTAGTGATCTAGGTTGAGAATGTCCCCAAGAGGAGCTCATAAGGATTGTCATATTAAACCCTGCAGGTGGACTTAGTCCGACATGACGATGAAGTTGAGTGGTACTACTCTTGGAACTAGATATTAATTAAGTGAGTTGTCAGTAACTTACTTAATTAGTGGACATTGTTATCTTAAACAGGGAGACTAACACACTCATGATAAGAAGGAGCCCAAAATGTAATTTGGGATTGGTGCGATAGTTCAATAATAGTTCTCTAGTGGAATGAATTATTATTGATAAAATTAAGTTGTGTGTTCGGGCGAGCACGGGATTAATTTTATCGGAAGACCAAAACCAATTCCTCCTCTCGGTCCCTATCGTAGCCTCTTAATTATAGAGTACTATACCCACCTATACCCACCTTCTTACCCATCCTATAGGGGCCGACCAAGCTAGCTTGGAGACCAAGCTAGGGCCGGCCATGGGTATGTTCATGGGTGAATTCATGTGGCCGTCCCTATTAAAATAAAAAGGAATTTTAATTTTAAAATTTTTCTTATGTGGATAATATAATTTAAAAGAGAGTTTAAAAATTTAAATCCTTCCTTTTATAAGATTCTACAAAAGATTAAGAGAAGAGTTAAAATCTCTTTCCTTATTTGTAGATTAAAAGGTTGATTTTAATTTTGGTAAAAACTTTCCTTTTAATTATATTCATGATTTAAAAGAAAGTTTGAAAATTAAAAATTCTCTTTTATTAGTTTCTACAAAAGATTAAGAAAAGATTTAATATCTTTCCTTATTTGTAGATTAAAAGGAGATTTAAATTTTTAGAGATAACTTTCCTTTTTGAAAATTATCCACATGTTTAAAAGAAAGATTTTAATTTATAAAATTTCTTTTTATTAACCAATCATGAAGGGATTAAAATTATTGGAGAAATTTTTATAAATTTCTAGAAACAAATTAGGAAGTTTTAATTTTTGTTTTAATTAAAACTCTCCTTGTTTTGGGGAGAAGAGTGGCCGGCCATTATAATTTGAAAAGAGAAAATTATTTTAATTAAATAAATTTTCCTTTTCAATGGCAAAAGAATTAAGGAAGTTTTTATTAAATTTTCCTTATTTGCCAAGACCAAGGATTATAAAAGAGGGGGTAGAGGAGGCTTCAAGGCTAACGACTCTATTCTATTTTCCTCTCTTTTCTCCTTGGGTGTGGCCGGCCCTTTCTTTCCTCTCCTCTCCTTTGTGTGGCGAAACCTTCTCATGGTGGAGATAGCTTTGGTGGCGGATCTAAGAAGGAGAAGAAGGAGAAGCCTCTTTTCTAGCATCCTTGGAGCATGGTGGTGGTGGCAGAACCTCTTCATCCTAGGAGAAGTTTTGATGGCGAAACTTGTAAGGAAGAAGAAGGTGCTTGGTGGTTCTCATCTCGGAAGATCGTTGCCCACACAGCGTCCGAGGTTAGAAGAGGAATATGGTAGAAGATCAAGAGGTCTTTCTAAAGGTATAACTAGTAATTTTTGTTTCCGCATCATACTAGTTATTTTGGAAATAATACTAAATACAAGAGGCATACGATTCTAGAGTTTGAATTTGTTTTCGATATAGTGTTCTTTTGTTTTCTTTCCTTGTGATTTGATTGTTCTTTTCGGTTAACCTAAAGTTATTTTAGGAAATTAAATATTAGCTTTCCATAAAAGGTTTTGTCTAGTCGGTGGTGGTTGCTCCCATATCCAAGAAGGCCATGTGCCTCGCCACGTCAGTACTGGGAACCAATTATGGAAATTAATATTTAATGAAATTAATAACTTAAGTTGATTTGGGTCGAACGTGTTAAGTTCCGCAGGAGACCCAAGCCAAAACCTAAAAGAACGAATAGATTAAGTTTTGGATCAAACGTGTTAAGTTCCGCAGGCGATCCAAAATTTAATTTAAAAGAACACATGGTAGCTAGGAAAAGGTTCAGACCTTTGTACAAAATTTTTGTACAGTGGAACCTCTAGGTTTTCCGAGTAGCAACCAACACAACTATCTCAGGCAGGGTATCTTACCGACTGATCCAAGAGTCGCGGCTGATCAGGAAATAAGTTCATGCTTATGTCATGATCGGAGATCAGCTCTACAAGAGGTCCTTCTCTAGACCCTTACTCAAATGCTTGGGTGTAGAGAAGGCCGACCAGGCCTTGCAAGAAATACATTTGGGATATTGTGGCAATCATGTTGGCGGTCGAACATTATCTCACAAGGTACTCCTGGCCGGGTATTTCTGGCCTACTTTACAGAGGGATGCTCATAAGTTGGTGAATACATGCTTGTCTTGCCAGAAACATCAAAATTTAACACATCGGCCTACGACTCTGTTAAGAACGTCTATAGTCTCATGTCTTTTTGATCAATGGGGTATGGATATTGTGGGACCATTTCCGATGGCGCCAGGTCAGAGGCGTTTCTTATTGGTGGTTGTAGATTATTTTTCTAAGTGGGTGGAAACAGAGGCCCTGGCCAGGATCACAGAAGATGCAGTCATTCAATTTCTATGGAAGAACGTTCTCTGCAGGTTCGGTATCCCTCATAAACTGGTGTCGGACAATGGAAGGTAATTTCAAGGACAAAAAATCCAGGCTTGGTGCAAGGGGTTCGGCATAACGCAAGCCTTCACTTCAGTAGCATATCCGTAAAGCAATGGTCAAACCGAGGTAGTCAACAGAGAGATAGTACGAGGTCTGAAAGTTAAGCTGGATCATGTGGAGGGCAATTGGGAGGAAGAACTGCCAAGCATTCTGTGGGTCTATCGTACAACACCTCGGGAAAGTACAGGTCTGACACCCTTTCACCTGGTTTATGGCAATGAAGCAGTCGTACCCATAGAAATTGGAGTGCCCTCAATCAGGAGGACATTATATGATGAAGGAAACACAGAGCGGCGGTTGGCTGAGCTGGATCTTATTAGCGAAACCCGTGACAGAACGGTGGCTCGGCTGGAGGCTTATCGACAGAGAATGAGACAAAATTATAACAAAAGAGTGATTCCTCGATTCTTTGGAGAAGGAGATCTGGTCTGGAAGCAAATCAAACCCATGGGGGACGTGACCAAGCTAGCACCTCAGTGGGACGGGTCGTACAAAGTCATCAAAAGGTTAGCGTCCGGAGCTTATTATTTACAAGATGATCGAGGCAAGAAGTTAGATCGACCATGGAGTGCTAACTACTTGAGACCTTACAGAATCTGAAGGAGTGTACCAAGAAGAGTAAGCCGGGCTGTAAGCTGAGCTGTTACCTCATTAATAAACCAGGTAAAAGGCAGATCGAATATAGCGATGTGGGGACGTGAGAGCCGAAACTGTATGTCCTAATATTCCTTTCGGTCAACTAAGCAATTCTGGCAAAAACAAAACTTAGAATGTAAGTGGAAAAATAGCAAAGTACTCTACAAGAAATTATTGTCATTATATACAAGTAGCCAAGAAATATCACTTGAAAGGAGCAAAAATTTCATCTGGGATCTCTTTAAGGATCCGGTCATGATCTAAAAATTCAGGAGACAGAGCTGACTTCAAATAGTCTTGTTCATAAAGTTGACGCAGAGCCCCGGCTGCACCATAAATAACAGAAGTGGAGAAGCGCTGCCCTTCTTGGGTACAGAATTCCGGAGAATGCAGGCACAGAGCGTGGCTCTGTTGACAGCGGTCATTCTCTCCTTCTTTATAAAGGGTCAGGGTTGTCGATACTCCTTCTGCAGTAGTCCGCGCCTGAGCCAGTTTATTTCGGGTAGTCAATAGTTCTGCTGCTTGGGATGTCAGTTGGGTTGCTTGGGATTTTAATTTCTTTTCATGTTCTTGGGCTAAAGTTTCGGCGGCTCTCAGCTTCTGGGTCAGTTGATCAATAGCCCGCTGATGCTCTAAAGCTTGTTGATCCATGCTTTGCTGGTGCACAATATCGACTTGGCTTTTCTCTTCCTTGAGACCTTTAAGTTCATGGTTGGCCCGCGCTAGGGATACTTCTAGACTGTTCTTCTTTTTGGTCAACTCTTTTATTTCGGTCCTCAAGGCATGGCTAGCCTGAACAAGGTCATTTAATTATAGTTCCAGTTCAACAACCTTTTCTTGCAACATCTTATTTTGATGGTTAACAGCATGAAAGGATTGGTTTATGGCCAAAGACTCTGCGCAGGCCTGGTACATAGGAAGAACATTTGATAAAAATGAGGAAAATAATAGTTGCAACAAGCAATTATGGAAGCTGACCTTGATATATAGCTCAGAGAATCTCTCCATCTGGGCAGGGGGCGGTAAGATTTCCATCTGATGCATGCTTTCTCCCCATAAAGTGGCTAAGCGACCTTTCATTATCAAGAAGCTGGTGGAAACATCGTGTCGTGAATGCATCCCAATCTCAGATGGAGCAGTGGTACGATAAAATTGAGGGACAGGTGGGGGCGGTTGTGAAGGCCCCGCGGCGGAGCTAGAAGGCCCGGCAGCTGACCCAGAAGGAGCTGATGGAGGCACAGAGGATGGCTCTGGAGGTGAGGTAGATGGCGGGGAGCGACGCGAGGGGTCGGCCTCGGTGTTCTGGTGCTGCTGTGATGTAGAGGGTTGAGTAGGAGGTTGAGCTGGAGGAGAAGATGGAGCAATGGAAGGCTCAACTGGAGTTGTGGGGGGATCAGGTGGAACATTTGCCTGGCTCGGGACATGAGGCGGAGTAGCAACAGGGGGCGGAGGAGGAGAGGTGACAGCCACATGAGGTGAAGGAGAAGGGATAGAAGACGGGTCTGAATCTGACACAGGATGAGGGGCTTGGCGTCGATGTCTCTGAGCCAATGGCTGGTCATCCGAATCAGAATCATTGGGAGGTGGCCGAGCCTTGCGTCTAGAGGAAGAAGGGGCATCTAGGCTCAGGCGGTCATTTGCGGAGCGGGCCTAGCGAGCTGCTTGAGAAGCTTCTCTGAAAGCAGGGCTTGCGTGAGAAACGTTGCCTGATCTTCTACCAAGGCCCAGACCAGGGATATAAGTAGTTCGAGGAGGATTAACCGATCGAAGAGGGGTCGGGGTAATGGGCCGGGATGTGAGTGGGGCCCGGGGGCGAACAGGGATGGCTAGCCGGGGTGGACGCACAGTCCAGGGGCGAGTAGGGCGAGCTAAAGGGGTAGGTCGGACAACGGAAGATCCTCCGCGAGAAGGACGAGGTGGAAGATTTGCAGGGGAGCTCCCACCAATAGAGGTTGAAGACGAGTGAGGTAGCGATCTCCTTTGTAAAATGACTTAGCCACGCCTCATTATTTCCATGTCACTCAGAGGAAGTGGCTGAACCTCCGAAGCGCGGGTTAAGACTTCAGCTGCACAAGATAAAGTATGAGATTAGCTGCAGTAAAGAAAATAAAATGCCTATGAAGTGGTAACAGAACGGAAAGAAAGACTTACCGAGAGAACGAGGCGTCTCAGGAGTCAGATAACTCAGGCGAAAATAGGATAGCAATTCCTCAGATAATAGACGCGCCAAGTTCAGCTGCCAGCTGGCCAGGCGAGACGAGGCTTCTATGTAAGAAGAGTCAAGATGAAATTCCCCTAGTTCGGGAGATGGAGGAAGTAACAGTTGCCATCGCAAGGGCCACTCCACCTCATGAGGAAAGCTAATGAAGAAAAATTTGTTCCTCCAGTTCGGGTCGGAAGGCGGTAGGGATGAGAAAAAAGCAGTTCGAAGACGAGGCTGAAAGCGGAATGTGCCCTCTTCTTAGCGCCGAAGGGTGAAGAAGCAATGGAATAAGTGGGTGGACCAGGATAGTTCACACACATCGCACAACACTACAAAGCCATAGAGGATCCTTATAGAGTTTGGTGTCAGTTGGCCCAAGGGAATCCGGAAGTGGCGACATACGTTGAAAAAGAAAGGGTGGAGAGGAAGACGAAGGCAAGCCACAAATTGCTCTTTAAAGAAGGTGCAATAACCCGCAGGAGGATTGAAGAATTGGTGTATTCCAGTGGGGATAACCACGTGTACGTCATCCTCAACCCCATGGGTATATCGCAGGTCATCCCGGTCTATTTCATCGAAAGTGGACGAGCCAGGATAATACACCGCTGCTAGAGAGGAAAGAAAAGAGGGGGATGCCATGACAAAAGAACTAAAGGAAGGATCAATCCAGAGGGAAGCTGTTAACACAGAAGCGAAGACTCGGGAGCAATAGGGGATTTCAGCGGGAAGGAAGAAGAAGACAAACGAAGTTTAAAAGATAAAGCTGGAGGAGACTATTTATAGACACGAGCCAGAGGGGCAATTTCGTCAGACATCATCTACCGGTGCACAATGATTGACGGGAAGAAAGAGAATCGATGGATTTTCTTTGAAAATAACGCCCAAGGGTATGTTGGGAAAAGTAACGGCACAAAGTACGAAGAGACGTATCTCGGGAACAGACAACAATTATGTCTTAGGAAAAGTGCCTTTGCCTTCCCAGTTTGGGTTCTCGGTCAGGGATTACAGGGAAAAGAACAGACCAGGAAGTATGACTGAGCCATGGTGGGCAGCAAAGAGAGGTAAGCTAAGCAGGTCGGGATATCAGCACAGACCAGGTCGTTGTGTCTAATATGAGTGGTCAGCAGAGAAAGGCGAGAAAAGCATATCGGGGCAATAGAAGGATTCCCGACCGGGGTTAAATAAGACTTAAACTAGATGACCAAATTACACATTCACAAGGCCATGGGTTGTTTCGGTCAGGAAATATACAAGACTACAAATAAGAGGGCAAACCTACTATCAGATGGTTAATATACTAAGAGGAAATCGAGAGCTAGCAAGCAAGTAGTAGCATGAGAAGGTCGAACAAGCTAAAGTAAAGATAAATCAGCAAATAAGTTGAACAAAAGTTGGTCAGCTACATTGTTACATTAAAAGTGCGGTACATAGGGTCGTCTTAAGGATTATTGCCAGCAGGGTCAACAGGAGGCTCAGGGGGGTGAGGCGTCGCGTCAGTAGGAGGCTCAGGGAGAAGAAATAAGTCGTCATCGTCTTTGAAGGTGGGAAGCGACCCGTCCGGAATCTCTCTCATCAGTCGAGCGGTATCTAAGAAATCTTCTGAGGGAGCAGCGCAAAGCAGATTCTGCTCGAATATTTGTTGAGCCCCGCCAGCCGTGTCGCAACAGAGTATGAAATCCATCAAACCCCCTATCTTTCTCAAGAAGATGGGGGAGGAGACGTTTGTTCGTCTGTATATGCTCGTAGACGACCCACTTCTCCCGCCTGGTAATCAGTCAACTCTGCCTGGTAATCAGTCAACTCTGCCTGGACCTTCTCTATATCAGCTCTGGCCTTTTCTGCATCAGCTCGGGCCAAAGTAAAATCTTGTTGACCCTGAGAAACATTCCCTTGAGCTTTCAGAAGGTCGGCCTGTATTGATCTAATGGTCGCTTGACTGACCTCCCACTGGCTATGAAGGGCCTTCTCCCGATCTGAACTAGAGGCCAGTTGACCCTGGACATCAGTTAAAGTCCTTTGAAGGGCCTCCCTGGTTTCCTGCAGACTCACCAACCGAGAGTCCTTTTCATCCATCTCCACTACCAGCGAGCGACGTCTCTCTGCCTCAGAAGCTAATTTAGACTCGCTTGTCCGCAGAGCCACTTCCAAAGTTTTTATCTTGTCGAATGCCGCATGGGAAATGTTGCGGGCAAACTCTGTAGACTCCCCAATCAGTCGAAGATAACTAGCTAAATCCCCAGGGGTCGGGTTGAGAGGATCTTGGGGAGTTAGCGGCAGCTCCAACTCTTGAAGACGAGTCTTTAGCACTTCATTCTCCTTTTGCAAGCGAGAGGCATACTGAATGACGCTCAGATTGGCGGAACATGCCTGCATTAGATATAGGAAGCAAAATTATAAAATGATTCCAGCAGAGGAGCCTTGATATAAGAGAACTTATGGAAACTATCTGGCAAGCCGCCTTATCCAGCCCCTCCAGCGGAGGATTCTTCCAGAACTTCCAATTGCCTGATCGCCAGGACGCTGATAAATCACCCTCTAATTCAACTAGGGCAACCGGGGAAGGAGCCTCTTCTGCAGTTCCTTCGGCGGCGCCGGACTCTGTGGAAGAAGGCAGGCACCAAGAGTCAGTAAAGACATACTTCTTGCGAATTTTCCTCCAAGATCGAGAAGTAGAGGCCGGAGTGATTATCGGGAGCGCGGCGGATAAAGGGGCGGAACTCCCGGGCTGGGCAATGGCAGGAAGAGAGGCCTCCCCAGGAGAAGGGGCAGGAGCAGGAAGAATGGTTTGCCCGGGAGCTTGATCAGGACTGAGGATCGGGGCAGATATCTGGGGCGACATAACGGGAACCTCCGACTCCAAAGTAATCTCCCGGTCGGGAGTAGCAGCCCTGGTTTCCAAAGAGAGAGAGGGGGCAGATGAGCGACGACCTGAAGAAAGGGGAGGAGGTGACGCCTGAGTCACCGGAGTAACCTTCTTCCTCTTACGCTGGAGCTTTAGCCGTTTGGCCGGCGGGGGAGATGCAGCCCATTCTTCCTTGACCTGCTCTACAGTGGCCAGGTCCTCTACAGGAGCCACATTCAGAGGAAGGGCCGAAGAAGCTTCCTCCTGGATCGACGCAGGGGGGGCTAGCTAAGAGGCGGAAGCAACAGACTGAGAGGCAGAAGAGCCAGACCGGGAGGACGCCGCTAAGCCCTTCCCAAGCTCAGCACTTAAAGTTTTCAAAACATCGAAGGATTGGCATTTTACATCTGAAGAGTAAGCCCGCAGCATGGCAGCCTCTGCAAAGTGAAAGAAAGATATCTCAGTTAGCAAAGAATAGCAAGGAGGAAAACGGGGTCTTACCAAATGGAGCCCCTATCTCCATCTGAACGGGGCTGAGCCCAAACAAATACAGAAAGCCTTCCAACAGTAATACAGAAAAGCGAACGCTCACGCCTTGAAGTTTTTCTGAAGCAGCGTTACATGAAGGTTGGTGTTGATGTACAGGGAGGTTGGAAGGGATGTCAGAGTACCACTGGGTTGGCCCGACCAGGGGCTCGGGGGATCTAATAAAAAAGAAACGAGATTTTCACCCCTTGTTGGAAGAAGGCATGTCAGAAAAAAATTTATAACCCGGCCTCGCCTGTACCATAAACACTCCCGATTTCAAGCGTTTGAAAGAGTAAAAATGATGAAATAGTTGGACTATCAGTGGAAGTTGGTATACGCGACACAAAATGACAGTGCTGCAAATCGCTCTGAAGAAGTTGGGAGCGAATTGAGAGATGCAGATGCCAAAATATTGGCTCAGGGAAGAAATAAAAGGATGGATGGGAAAACGGAGGCCCCCTAGAAGTTGATCCCGGAAAACGGTCATAAAACCTTCCGAAGGAGACGAAGGTGTAGGACCGTTAGATTCGATAGAGGGGGGGTGAATATCGATTCGAAAAACAAGAGTTTAAACGCAGCGGAAAAGTAAAATAGACACAATGGTTTTACTTCATTCGGAGCCTGTGACGACTCCTACTCGAAGGCCCGTGGTCCTTGACCACTTTCGTTGGGCAATCACTAGCAATTCGAAATGATGATTACAAAAGAACCGTACAGGGAATGCTAATGAAAACTGAAAACAAATACCGACAAAAAGGGAAAAGAACGGAGCGTAGTGTCGGAGCTTTGTTGGCGTCGCACTGAACGTCGAGCAGCAAGACCAGCAGTAGAAGAGTTCTCAGCTTGATTGATTCTGAAGCTCCTGCCTGGTGCTTCTTTTATATGCTGTTCCGAGCGCCTGGATTCCTTCCAGGCGCCTGGAATGTGACGTAACTGCTCAAACCAAGATGCTCCACGTGGCGACGACTTGGCTGGATAGAATTCGCCTTCCGGGCCCCCGGACCACCTTGTTCCAGAAAAACTCATTTTTCCTGCAAAACAAAGTTAGTCCAAAGCAAATATACATCCTGTAAAACAGATTGTTAGCACAGTTAAAGTTCAACAGATGGATAAAAAGAGTATGACTTAGATTCCGTCTTTCCGAGACCGGAATCTAGTCACGATCTCGACTTAGACATCCGAAATGGATCTAAGCCGGATCGACGCCTAATGTCCCCTTCCCGGGAACGCGTCCTCAAAGTCACTCCCCTCCAGTGACTTACCTCACTTACCTGCCAGACGTCCGGTCAGCCCGTCGACCCGTCTGGACTTCTCGCCAAGGGTCCGGTCAGCCCGTCGACCCGCTTGGACTTCTCGCCAGCTATCCGGTCAGCCCGTCGACCTAGCTGGACTTCTCGCCAAGCGTCCGGTTAGCCCGTCGACCCGCTTGGACTTCTCGCCAGCTATCCGGTCAGCCCGTCGACCTAGCTGGACTTCGTGCCAGACATCCGGTCAGCCCGTCGACCTGTCTGGACTTCTTCTGCACACTCGATCAAAGTGTCAGACAACAACAAAACTAACTTAACCTATTTGTCATTCATCAAAACCTAGGTTAAATCGTTAGTGCTAACCGCACCAACAATCTCCCCCTTTTTGATGGAATGACAACCTGGTTAAGTTAGTGAAAACATATGCAAGAAACAACATGCATTTATGTGGTTTTAAAGTTAGTTTGTATTTTTCAAATTGGTTTAGCTAACTTAACCACCTAACCCTCCCCCTTTGGCATTCATCAAAAATAAGCAAGGGTAAACAATCATAGTGAAGAGTTTACTGTAAAAGGTAATCTAAGTTTGGTTTAAAAATTGAAAGATAAAAGTACAATTTTTAACACCAAGTTAAAAAAAAAATAGTCGAGTTGACTTGGGGGAGACAAGTTGAATTTTGAAAAGTATAAATTTAAAGTTAATCAAGTGTAACTTTTCAAGCGTGTAAAAATTTTCAAAATAGGTTTTTCAAATTTACTTTTCATGTTAAAATAACATTTACTTTTCAAAAAGGTAAATTTTCAACTTCAATTTTTCAAAATAAAGCAAAAATTAAGCAAATAAGAATAATTTTTCAAGAAGTAAAATTTTTGCCAAAATAAATTTTTAAGGCTAATTTGATAAAAGCTAAGTTTGGAAAGTTGAATTTTCAAGCATATGTTACAAAACTGAATAAGTTTAAATTTGCAATATTCAACTTTTAAAATCAGGTTTAAAAATTAGGTGGGATTAAACTTAGTTAAAATTTTGAAAACTGGTGTTTTAAAAATAAGTTAGTTTTAACATAGATGTAAAAAAACATTTTTCAAACACACATTAATTTCTCCCCCTGAACTTGACACTTATCTTTAACCAGCTGTCTAACCAATTAGGTACTAACTAACTATCAGAAGATAGTAGCTTTCACTTGGTTAGTCAGATTAAGTTAATTATAACCAGTCAATGTTTGACTTGACTGATGAACTTTAATCTGATTAATATCTGAATTGTATTTAACGTCCAGACTTATGCTGATGCACTGAAATAAGCATCTTAAGTCCAGACAGTTTGCCTATGCATCTCACCCCTTTCTATGTTTGTCAAACACAAGCAAGGTAAGCCTAAGGTGTTGGTGAGATGCTCAAAAACTAGTCCTATGGGTACATGCTTTCTAAGGATTCAAAACTAGTCTAAGGCTAAAATTGTTTTTGAAAATCTAAAAATGGAGAGTTTTGGAAACAAACAAGTTTAACCTATAATTTGATAAACCCATTTTTGAAACTATTTTTGAAAAGATCCTAGTCTATCAAGATAGAACATAATCAATGTAAGTCTGAAATATCACTAGATAGATCCAAAATATTTTACAGGTAGTGTAGCTACAGAAGTGAGTAATAACTAGATCTACTGAGATGATGAAGGGGGTGGTCCAGATCCCAAAGATCGGAGAAGCGCCATCAGCTCAGTGTGTCAGGTATCCCTGGTGGCTCGTAACTCGGCTATCTCTCGCCGAATGTCCCGATGAAAATCAGAGTTCTCCTGCTGGAGACTCGCCATAGCTCTCTCTAGTCCGGTCATACGGTCGGCTAGAGTGCGGGGAGCGTGGCGTGGTGCTCGAGCTCGGGGCGGTGGTGGATCCGGTGCGGCTTCCTCTGGAAATAGTGCGAGCATGAACTCGTCCATCTGTGCGTCTGGATTGAGCTGGTGCTGTGCCCCCCTCCGCCAAGACATAGTCCCGTCATCTCTATCTATCTGGATACCGGCTAGGGAGAAGTTCCGAGCTGCTATAACATCGAACTCGGTCATATGGGCAATGTCTCCTCTAGTGACATCAATGTGCAACGAGGACATATAGGCTGTCAGAATGTGACCAAATGGCATATGGACCCGTCTATCAGTCACGAATCCAGCTGAGTAGATAATGGTGGAGAAGATATGTAGGTTGATGTCAATGTCTAACCTATGAATCATGGCATAGAGTAAGAACGAATGGAATGGGCGCATCACAGCGATGTCCCGAGTAGTCAGTGGTAAAATGCAAAGGACTACAACCCTATAAAGAGCGTAGTCCTGGACCCGAAGCTCTACTGACCTAAACTGTGTCACAGTGGGATCTCTCTCTCCCCCAAAAAAATACGAATAAATCGTATCGAGAGTAATATGTGAGTAGGGATCTGCGAATGGTAGATCCCTCGGAGGATAGCACAAAAAGGAACAGGTAGATGGACGCAACTCTAAGAACTCTTGGATAGTCGTAGGGGAAAATGTGATATCAGTGCCTGCTGCCCTAGTGGTATAGGTGAGATCGTCTACTTTCACTAGGTTATTGCAAAATTCGGCACACAGACTTATGTTTATTGGACTGGTACATTCGACAAGGTTCCTTAAGTTATAGTGGCCTATAACCTCTAAGGCGGAGGGACATGACCTTAGAAAGAACGATCTATCTATGCAGGTAGTCCTAATGGCCTTATAAATGGTAGACTCAAACTTAATCCTAAGTTCGTCTGTGGGAAACCTAGGGTCTGTACTAGCATTGGAGGGTCCAGCACCAGTATTTGTTCGTTTCCTACTGTATATAAATAAAAGAATATTCTAAGAAAAAATTAGAAGACAAATTCTAATAAACTTTTATAGAGAGGGGAAGAATTTTTACCGAGGAGCCATCGACAAATATAGACTTGACGACCTCGGTTGAATCGCAACAGCGTCTTCACCGCAAGAAAATTTTGGTTTAAAGTACTTTCGCGCTGAGGTTCGGAGTGGACCTTGGTAAAAGTGAGAGTTGGTGGTGCAAAGATTGGGGGCGCCTGCTGCCCCTTATTTATAGGGGACTCCGGGCGCCCGGATCCTTTCCGGGCGCCCGGGGTTGCTAGGGCGGGGCGCCCGGATCCCCTTCTGGGCGCCCCGGAGGAGAATACCAGGGGCGCCCGCCCCAGGTTTTTGACCTTTTTTTTTTTTTTTTTAAGTTTAAAATTTTAAAGTTTAAAATTAAAATTTTGAAAATAATTTTTAAGTTTAAAGTTTTGAAAAATAATTTTTAAGTTTAAAATTTTGAAAATAATTTTTAAGTTTTAAAATTAAAATTTTGAAAATAATTTTTTTTTAAGTTTAAAATTTTAAAATTTAAAATTAAAATTTTGAAATTAAGTTTAATTAAAATTTTGAAATTAAATTTTTTTTTTAAGTTTAAAATTAAAATTTTGAAAATAATTTTTTAAGTTTAAAATTAGAATTTTGAAATTAATTTTTAAGTTGAGAATAATTTTTAAGTTTAAAATTTTGAAAATAATTTTTAAGTTTAAAGTTTTGAAAAATAATTTTTAAGTTTAAAATTTTGAAAATCATTTTTAAGTTTAAAATTTTGAGAATAATTTTTAAGTTTAAAATTTTGAAAATAATTTTTAAGTTTAAAGTTTTGAAAAATAATTTTTAAGTTTAAAATTTTGAAAATCATTTTTAAGTTTAAAATTTTGAGAATAATTTTTAAGTTTAAAATTTTGAAAATAATTTTTAAGTTTAAAGTTTTGAAAAATAATTTTTAAGTTTAAAATTTTGAAAATAATTTTTAAGTTTTAAAATTAAAATTTTGAAAATAAGTTTTTAAGTTTTAAAATTAAAATTTTGAAAATAAATTTTTTTTTTTTAAGTTTTAAAATTAAAATTTTGAAAATAAATTTTTTTTTTAAGTTTTAAAATTAAAATTTTGAAAATAAGTTTTTAAGTTTTAAAATTAAAATTTTGAAAATAATTTTTTTTTAAGTTTTAAAATTAAAATTTTGAAAATAATTTTTTTTTAAGTTTTAAAATTAAAATTTTGAAAATAATTTTTTTTAAGTTTTAAAATTAAAATTTTGAAAATAATTTTTTAAGTTTTAAAATTAAAATTTTGAAAATATTTTTTTTAAGTTTAAAAATTAAAATTTTGAAAATAATTTTTTTTTTTTAAGTTTAAAAATTAAAATTTTGAAAATAAGTTTTTAAGTTTAAAATTAAAAATTTGAAAATAATTTTTTTAAGTTTTAAAAATTAAAATTTTGAAAATAATTTTTTTTTTTAAGTTTTAAAATTAAAATTTTGAAAATAATTTTTTTTTTAAGTTTTAAAATTAAAATTTTGAAAATAATTTTTTTTAAGTTTTAAAATTAAAATTTTGAAAATAAGTTTTTAAGTTTTAAAATTAAAATTTTGAAAATAATTTTTAAGTTTAAAATTAAAATTTTGAAGCCTTATTCATTTCACCCGATCTATATTTTCAATCAGGGAATCCTATGATTTCGTGAGATGAAATTAGATTTTTAATTATGGAGTTTTGGTTTAACGTGTGTTAGATTCAGATTTAGTTTTGGTTTCCACAAATAGGCATTGTTCGGATAAACTTCTAAGCTTGGTGAGTCACATGGACATCATTAGAAGTAACCAACCTTTCGAGGTTTTCCGAATAGTCCTATCCACGGAACTTAGCACCAAATCTTGGTGTAACTGGTTAGGATTCATTTAAGGGTAGCTTTGGTCAGTTCCACTTGGCCAAATGCACCAGATCGAAGCCATATCTTTCTAGACATGCGATGCCCAAGCTTCCCTAACGTACTATCATCTAAAAATTTCACCAGTACCATGATTCAAGTTAAACTTGGTCTCTTTTTAACTAATCTTAATTACCCTGCCGGGTTGGTAAATTTTGGGTTACCCTGTCGGGTAAGTTAGTTTTGGAGGTGCCAGCTATTATGGAGCCTCCCCCTGAATTATTGGCCTTTAATAAATTTTGATTTTAGGCTTGTGTCGATTCTTTTTATAGTTATGGTTAACTTGGTGATAATTTTGTTGATTTTTAAACTGTTTAGATTTTGAATTTGATTTAGGTTTGTATTTTGGATTTTGGTTTGGTTTATTCGATTTTATATAATGTATTTTTTCTTTAGGTATATAATATTGATTAAGTCCTACTTGCATGGTCAGACACGCTTTCGGAACCCAAGCTAGATTGGTTGACTTGTATTGGGTTATTAATGATTTGAAGGTTTTATTTGAATTCGACTTATATCCTAGTCCGGTTTTATTATAACATGCTTTTTGATTATTTAGGATTAAGTCTAAATTTTTTGATCTTGTTGTGAATTTTTCTAACATCTCCTTTAAATTGTTTATTTCATTTTTTAATGATAAATTCTCCTCCTCAAGTGTTAGATCTTGAGTTGGATTCGAATTTTTTAATTGTTCCTTGAGGTTTTGATTTTCCTCAAGAAGTGATTTGTTTTCATTTTCTACTTTAGTTAATTTACTATTTAAACAAGAAATGATTCTAAAAAACTTTTTGTTTAAATTAAAATATACCTCATTCGAGCCTTCGGAAACGAGTACGGACTCGTGGCTTGTTTTGGTTCGACTCTTCATCTTCCGACTCATTTTCATTTGCCGCGGGCCATCGGTCGAGGTGGCTCGATGTTTCTGCTCTTCTTCCTCCGATTCGTCCGAGGAGTCCCACGTTGCTTTGAGTGCTTTCTTTTGGTTGGCTTTGGTTTGTCGAACTTCATTTTGGGCATTCGTTCTTGTAATGTCCCTTTTGTTGCCAGTAGCAAGTCACGTTCTTTTGTTCGAGGAGAGCTGATCTTTTGAAGGTCCTTTTTGACTCCTCTTTCTCTGGTGAACATTTTTCTTACCAAGTTCACGGTGTTCTTCGGAGTCTTGGTCAGATTCTTCTTCAAATTCAGGCTTGCTTTTCTTTTCTTTGGAGGACCCTGCAAATAGAGCTATACCTTTCTTGGCTCTAGCATTAGTTTGTTCGTGTAATTCTAATTCACATAAAAGCTCGTCTAATTTTAATTCAGAAAGATTCTTAGAAATTTTGTAGGCATCCACTATTGATGCCCACAAACTATTACGTGGAAAGGCGTTTAATGCGTACCTTATTAAGTCTCTGTTCTCCATCTGGTGGCCTATCGCATGAAGCCCGTTGAGGATGTCCTTGATCCTCGCGTGTAGATGATTCACTGTTTCTCCTTCCTGCATTTTTATATTAAAAATTTTATTTAAAAGCAGGTCTCGTTTTGTTGCCTTGGCGTCGCTCGTTCCCTCATGCAGTTCGATCAACTTGTCCCATAGCTCTTTAGCGTTTTTGTGTGGACCAACTCTGTTCAGTTCTTCTCTTGTCAATCCGCACTGTAGAGTGTTGATCGCTTTATTTTCTGTTGATGCTTTTTTCTTGAGATCTGCTGTCCAGTCTTCAGGATCCACTAGATTCCCGGCGTTGTCCACTGGAATTTTGTAGGGTCTCGTAATGGTCATCCATTGGTCGAAGTCTGTTTTGAGGTAGACCTCCATGCGCTTCTTCCAGTAAGGGAAGTCGTCCCCGTTGAAGAGTGGAGGTCGCACTGTGCTGAATCCTTCTTGTTGGGACATTCTGTGCACAGGTAAATAACCAAAAAAAAATATCCCAAGACTTGGTCTTAGATTAGTAGTGCGGGAAGAGAAAAATAGAAAAAAAATCTAGATTCGTGTTGCACTAATTTAAATTGATTAGAGAAATATTAAGTTAACATAACACCAGTTTTAAAATTAATTATCGAACAAAAAACAAAAAAAATTCACCCCCTGTCTGATTGGTGGTTGCACCAAATCAGAGCGGTACCTGCTCTGATACCACTTGTAGGACCGTTAGATTCGATAGAGGGGGGGTGAATATCGATTCAAAAAACAAGAGTTTAAACGCAGCGGAAAAGTAAAATAGACACAATGGTTTTACTTCGTTCGGAGCCTAGGACGACTCCTACTCGAAGGCCCGTGGTCCTTGACCACTTTCGTTGGGCAAGCACTAGCAATTCGAAATGATGATTACAAAAGAACCGTACAGGGAATGCTAATGAAAACTGAAAACAAATACCGACAAAAAGGGAAAAGAACGGAGCGTAGTGTCGGAGCTTTGTTGGCGTCGCACTGAACGTCGAGCAGCAAGACCAGCAGTAGAAGAGTTCTCAACTTGATTGATTCTGAAGCTCCTGCCTGGTGCTTCTTTTATATGCTGTTCCGGGCGCCTGGATTCCTTCCGGGCGCCTGGAATGTGACGTAACTGCTCAAACCCTCCGGGCGCCCGGACCACCTTCCGTGGCGACGACTTGGCTGGATAGAATTCGCCTTCCGGGCGCCCGGATCCCCTCCGGGCGCCCGGACCACCTTGTTCCAGAAAAACTCCTTTTTCCTGCAAAACAAAGTTAGTCCGAGGCAAATATACATCCTGTAAAACAGATTGTTAGCACAGTTAAAGTTCAACAGATGGATAAAAAGAGTATGACTTAGATTCCATCTTTCCGAGACCGGAATCTAGTCACGATCTCGACTTAGACATCCGAAATGGATCTAAGCCGGATCGACGCCTAATGTCCCCTTCCCGGGAACGCGTCCTCACAGTCACTCCCCTCCAGTGACTTACCTCACTTACCTGCCAGACGTCCGGTCAGCCCGTCGACCCGTCTGGACTTCTCGCCAAGCGTCCGGTCAGCCCGTCGACCCGCTTGGACTTCTCGCCAGCTATCCGGTCAGCCCGTCGACCTAGCTGGACTTCTCGCCAAGCGTCCGGTCAGCCCGTCGACCCGCTTGGACTTCTCGCCAGCTATCCGGTCAGCCCGTCGACCTAGCTGGACTTCGTGCCAGACATTCGGTCAGCCCGTCGACCTGTCTGGACTTCTTCTGCACACTCGATCAAAGTGTCAGACAACAACAAAACTAACTTAACCTATTTGTCATTCATCAAAACCTGGGTTAAATCGTTAGTGCTAACCGCACCAATAGAATGATGCTCGTTGGGTGTGGGGATACGAAGTACATATTCTTTGCCAAGCCTCAGGTCAGACCGAATCACGGATAGGTCGTGGTTGTCTATGTCAGAAATGAAACACGAATACCAAAAGGTAGCCTTACCATCAGCCATTATCGAGGTGAGGGAGGTTGGAGAAGAGGACAGTCGAGAAGAAGAAGGGCACCAGGTGTGAAGAATTTAGAAGGGGAGGAGACGATACACCAGAGACGGCGAAGCAACAAGAAGACGAAGGCAGTCGAAACGCTCAAGGCAACGACGGTAGACTGCCTTTAGGGCTTATAAAGAGGGTTTTCCTAGGGAATATCGAAAGGCAGTGTCGAGTATATTTTTGGGTAAAGCGCCTAAAGCCGTCCGATCATGGAACGATATGTTTTTCTAGGAGGTCATGTACAAAAAGGAGTGGAATCGGCGACATCATACGTCGTAAGCAATAAAGGCGTGGGACAGGTGTCGCTCCCCTAGGAAGCGTATTAATGATGGACGTGATAAGGAAATCATGAGATGAAGCGGGCGGATGGAAAACATTCACTAGGCGATCTCTTGGGAAACGACGAAGAAAATAGGCGGGAAAGAAGTTCAAACGTCACAAGTCCACAAGACATCCTTTTCCCAAGGGCTGAGTAATATTTTAAATCTCTTTACCTGCACAATACCTTTTATACTATATATTTCTTGCTTGTAGACGAAATCGAAGCAGTCTCTTCAAATGATCTTCAAATAATACCTGGTCGGGAAATTACCTCCAGGTCGGCAACCTCTATCCTAGTCGGGAAATTACCTCCAGGTCGGCAACATCTATCCTGGTCGGGAAATTACCCTCAGGATGGCAACATTTATTTCCGAACGGGTTTTATAAGACTTCCCGATCGGCTGTCCCAGACTCTCGCCCCAGTGCGAGTTATAAGTGAGCAAGGCTCTCACGCCCAACGACCTTCTAGGTCGGCTGTCCCAGACTCTCGTCCCAGTGCGAGTTATAAGTGAGTAAGGCTCTTACGCCCAACGACCTTCCAAGTCGGCTGTCCCAGACTCTCGCCTCAGTGCGAGTTATAAGTAAGCACGGCTCTCACGCCCAACGACTTTCCAGGTTGGCTATCCCAGACTCTCGCCCTAGTGCGAGTTATAAGTGAGCATGACTCTCACGCCCAACGACCTTCCAGGTCGGCTGTCCCAGACTCTCGCCCCAGTGCGAGTTATAAGTGAGCAAGGCTCTCACGCCCAACGACCTTCTAGGTCGGCAATCCCAGACTCTCGTCCCAGTGCGAGTTATAAGTGAGCAAGGCTCTCACGCCCAACGACCTTCCAGGTCGGCTGTCCCAGACTCTCGCCCCAATGCGAGTTATAAGTGAGCAAGGCTCTCACGCCCAACGACCTTCCAGGTCGACTGTCCCAGACTCTCGCCCCAGTGCGAGTTATAAGTGAGCAAGGCTCTCACGCCCAACGACCTTCCCGGTCGGTTGTCCCAGACTCTCGCCCCAGTGCGACTTATAAGTGAGTAAGGCTCTCACATCCAACGACCTTCGCGGTCTGTGCAATGATTTTCTCGGTCAGTATTCCGTATATCCGTAGACACAAAATGCAGCATGCCAAGTTATCACGCCGGATTGGTTAGTAAGCCATATTACAAGGATTCTAGCTAAACATGAAATTTTACAGGCTTATTCGCAAGTCACAGATACGTCTCAAGCGTCTCGTTCGTTGCGACCAAAGGATCATAGGTTATGAGGTGAGATGAAAAGGGGGTAAGTAGATTGTCTTTAGTATTTTTGCTATGTTTTGCTAGAAATATTAAAGAAACGCAGGAGTTCTATAGAAACGAGATGATACATGAGCAATATAATGAATAACTACAACAAAAGTAGAATGCAGAGGACAGGTTTTGTTTCATTAAAATCGGAGGTACATTTTTTAGAGGTTTTAATTGCTGCCCAATACAGAGGTTAGACCCTTGTCTCCCAAATGGGTCTGTGCTCGGAGCAGTTCTTCTTGGACACTTTCAAGAGTGTGCCTCAATTGACAGATGATCTCATCCTTTTGACGGCTCTCTTCTTTCAGCAAAGTCAGTTCATCCTCATGCTTTATCTTCAAATACATGATATGATGGATTTGACTCTGGAAATCCGCTTGAGCTTTCATCTTGAGGGCTATATCTGCCCGAGTTCTGTATTTGGCCGCTTGACAGAGCTCCTCCATTTCCCGACGGAGGGAGGTTTGCAGATCATTGCTCAGGGTCATATCACGCAGAGCTTTTTCCTTAAGGGCTAACCGGTGACGTATGGAAGATAGCTCAGCGGGCTCCATAGGTTAGAAAAGGATCACAAGGAAATAGAAGAGATAGAGATACAGGTGTTGTTGCAAGGAGACATAAATTTTTTATAAGGAAGAAGAAGGTGAAGGGATTTCCTCGAAGCTCGAGGCGGCACTTGGAAAATAGTGTAACATTTATAGAAGGAAAGTGCGCTCAGAAGTTGAGGAGTCAACATAAGCATAGAAGGAGATCGCCCCTTTCCTAGGATGACAAGAAATTCTGCGGAAGGAAGAAAGAAGGCAGGGTGGCAAAGGGAGCAGGAACCAGGGCAGTTAACACAAGGGTTGAGGTCTAGTCAGTCGGACTATAGCCTCCTTCGACTAGACTTGAGGGGGAGGCTTGTGATACGGTGCATGATTGTGGGGTCGGTAAGATGATGTGGTTATGAGTCAAGACCACGAGAGGATCAAAAGTCAAGCTGACCTGGAAATCAGGAAGGTCAGAAGTCAAGCCTTCATGGTCGGTCAAGAGTCAAGCTGACATGGAGATCAGGTAGGTCAGAAGTCAAGCTTACGTGGCCAGAGTCAAAGTCTCAGCGGATGGGGCGGTCAAAGGAGGGGATTATAAGCAGGACAAAGACCAGCCCTAATAGTAGGCAATAATCGGGCCCGCGGGCCAGATATAGCTGAGGACTGAGACTACAAGTTAATTAAAGGTAAAGGAAAGAAGGATCCTAGCGTAAAATAAACCCAACGAACAGACTGGACGTTCAGGTCGGGACATCCCAGCCATGGATAACATGTATACATGCAGGTCTGGACATAGACCTGGTTTAAAGGTCAGGACGTACAAGCCATGGATAGTAGTAAACAGTAAACAAGTCTAGACATAGACTTGGCGTACAGGTCGGGACATCTAAGCCAAGGATCACAGGTATATATGCAGGTCTGGACACAAACCTGGTTTACAGGTCAGGACGTACAAGCCATAGATAGTAGTAAAATAGTAAACAGCAGGTCTGGGCGTAGACCTATCGTGCAGGTCGAGACATCCAAGCCAAGGATCACAGGTATACATGCAGGTCTGGACACAGACCTGGTTTACAGGTTAGGACGTACAAGCTATGGATAGTAGTAAAACAGTAAGCAGCAGGTCTGGGCGTAGACCTAGCGTGCAGGTCGGGACATACAAGCCATGGATAGCAAGTATATAGTAAACAGCAGGTTTGGGCGTAGACCTAGCGTACAGGTCGGGACATACAAGCCATGGATATCATGTATACAGTAAACAGCAGGTCTGGGCGTAGACCTAGCGTGCAGGTCGGGACATACAAACCATGGATATCAAGTATACAGTAAACAGCAGGTCTGGGCGTAGACCTAGCATGCAGGTCGGGACATACAAGCCATGGATATCAAGTATACAGTAAACAGCAGGTCTGGGCGTAGACCTAGCGTGCAGGTCGGGACATATAAGCCATGGATATCAAGTATACAGTAAACAGCAGGTCTGGGCGTAGACCTAGCGTGCAGGTCGGGACATATAAAGTCATGGATATCAAGTATACAGTAAACAGCAGGTCTGGGTGCAGACCTAGCGTGCAGGTCGGGACGCATAAGCCATGGATATCAGGTATACAGTAAATAGCGGGTCGGGACATACCAGCCAAGGATATCAAGCATGTAGAAGCAGGTCGGGGTACAGGTCTCGGAATACATACTCGTCGTCCAGACACTACAGGACAAACAAGCCCAGGAATCGTAACCACTTGTCAGAGAATGTCAGAGAATAATCAGTGTCAGGGAATATGCTAACAGTCGGGGCTCAATACACCTTTGGTTTTGCCGCCAGCCTATTAAGAAGAGACGCGTGTCAACCACCACAAGACAAAGCCTGACAGCCGACATTCCCTGACACCCGTCAAACCCAGAAACTTCCGTTGAAGTATAAAAAGGGATGTCTTATCCCTTATGCAGGTACGCTCACTCGTCATTTCTCACTGGTCTTTACTTTTCGTCCTTTCTCTGTATTTTCTGGGGAAAAAGTACCTGACTTGAGCGTCGGAGGACCTGACCCAGGGACTTTTTTCCTGGTTTCTGGTCTCTAACGACTAGGGGACTTGTCTGAGTGTGCACAGAGCCGCAACGTCATCATCTTGGATACCTGCCGTCATCAGCCGCCCGTGGAAGCCTTCCCGAGGGGTGCCAAGTAGATCTGACTCCGCGATGATTTTTTGTCAACTTTTCGCACATCAAGACCCGCTTTCATTTGACTCAGCTTCTGGACGAAATCACCCCCTATTGACTAGAGCCGTCAATTTGGGTTGGGCCCGTCGGGTTGGCCCACCCCGCCAAACAATTTAAGCGGGTTGGGTTGGAATTTTATCAACCCAAGTCCGCCGTGGGCCGACCCGCCTAGGCCCGCGACCCGCGCGGGTCGGCCCGCTCGGGCTTGGGTTGACCCGCGGGTTGAAAAACACATGTAAACTAAGTTTTAAGCCAATTTATTATCTTTCTTTGTTATAATTTTGAAATAAAAATAGTACTTTTCATCCAACATAAGTACTCGTTTGTATTCATTTATATTTAAAATACATGTTTATGTATACATTTAATTGTAGAAAACTTTTTCGAAGTAAAAGGTTGAAGATATAAAATATTTTTTAATTTTTTTAAAAATTTTTGATGGGCCCGCGGGTTGGCCCGCCAAACCCGCAACCCGCCTTAGAATGGGTTGGGTTGGAAATTTCCCAACCCGCCAAGTTGGTGGGTTGGCCCGTCCCGCCCCGCCAAATGGTTAGCCCGCCATGGGCCGACCTGCCCCGCCATGAGTTGACCCGTCTGACAGCTCTACTATTGACCTAACCGTTTCCCTGGTTGTGTCACCTTCTTCCACTGTCAACCATCTAGGGAAATTCACTTTATCATCCCAAACTTCTTTCAGGAAGTTGTAACATCTTCGAGATTTCTCGGCCAGTTGGCTCCCAACTCACTGACTTTTATAACAAAAGATGATTGCATTCGTGTCATGTAAAACCCAACTCACTCCGTGTCGATCTTGCGTGGAGTGGTTATCATATTCTGCCACCTTCAGCTTTAATTGTTATTAGAAATCAAATTTTCAATTGTGATTTGCTAGATTTATTTACTAGATATACATTACGTGTTTGTTATGACATTCGCCATGAAGATGTATATTTTAAATTAATTGTTATATGTCATAGAGATGTTATAGGTTTATCTCAGAACACATATAGGGTAAATATAGGAGAAAGGAAGGTTTAATCTTAATCAATGGTATTATAAGGTTAAAATGATAGTAGGTTAAAAAAATCTCAATTGATGCTGTAAGTATTTCGGGTTGATTTTGATATAGTCAATTAGTCAAGTTATGTCATGTTATATTTGATATCTTGTGTCTAAGTGTGTAGGAACTTAGGAATACAAGAAATTGAGTGGAAGACGCAGGGGACGAGAAGAATGATACGGGAAGGGAGTCGACGGACTCGGTGCATCCGAAGGACAATAAACTACAAAAGAATACACTCAAGGGCGTAGCTACGTGGAGGAGAGGGGGTGTGACCTCCCCCTCTCATATTTGGTTAAAAAATAATATTATATATTTAAAAACTCTCACCGTCACTTTGATTGACTGATTCATCATCATTTTTTGTCGGAAACTTAAATTGATCACATATTTGAAAAGCCCACGACCTAAGCTATCAATTGGTATCACTTTTATTAGGAAATATTGTGACTTGAAATATTAAGTATTGAATTTTAAATAAAATATATAATAATAAATGGATGAACTAAATCGTAGGACACAAAGTGAGGGCACTAAATTAAAATTGAATCAATTTCAAACTAAATCCAACTAGTGAGTGCGGAGATAAGGATTATGTTGGCTCAAATCAAGATTGATTTGGAGTTGATTTGGATAAGTTACAGCCGGACGAAGTCATATCTAAAAAAGAGTTCAATTTTTTCTTTCAGCAACCCTATTTTGCTGTGGAGATCCAAGGATAATTAACTGTCTAACAATCCCTTTATCTTTACACATTGTCTTAAACTGATCAAATAAATATTCACCTTCACAGTCAGTGCATAAGGTTTTAACCTTACGTTCCAAATGATTATCAACTTCATTTAGATAATGTTTCCAGGAATCTAATACTTCAAATTTATGAGAAATCAAATACACATAATCATAGCATGTGAAGTTGTCAATAAATGTAATAAAATATGAACCTCCATATCTAGTTTTCACATTCATCAGACCATAAATATTTGAATGAATTAACTGTAATGGTAATTCAGCTCTAATAGTTTTGCTAAATGGTTCTCTAGTTTCTTTTCCAGCGAGACAATGCTCATATATAGATAAGGCAATCTTAGTATGAGTGTCAATATACCCTCTTCAACTAATCTATTCATTCGTTATTCTCCAATATGTTTTAGTCTAGCATGTCAAACTTCATCATTAATATCAGAATCACTAGTAAGAGCAATATTTTAAAAATAACCATTAATACCATAATTAATATCCGGTTCAATATCAAGAACCATGAAACTATTTATTATATAACCACACCAATTAACACAGAGTTAATTCGAAGTTTAACACGTTGACTGAAAAAGTTTATACAATCATCAAAATCAAGAAGACTAGTAACAAAAGCCAAATTATATCGAATCTCAGGAGCATAAGAACATCATGTAGAAACAAGGTATTAGTCCCGATGGAGCTAGCTGGGGAGGGGGATGAATAGCCTGTAATCAGAGTTAGAAGAATCTCTTGTTATTTGAACAAAGCAAGGATATAATATTAATTAAGCAATTATAATATTAAAGACGTTAAATGCATGTCTCCACCAACGGTCGAGTGGCGACCTTAAATCCAAGTCTTCACCGAATCGTCGAACGGCGACGTTAAACGTGTGTCCTCGCTAACGATCGAGTGACAACCTTAAATCCGAGCTTGCTCTTACGGTCAAGCGGTTAGCCGCAGATATGAGATCATGGACATTTACAGTCAAAGACAAGAAACGGTGAAAGGAAATGCTTCGCCGAACGGGCGCACATATTAAAACCAAAAATTTCAAGATTACAGTTGCAAGATGAAGATAAGAGCTTCACCGAACGGGTGAGCTTACATTAAGACTTCAAAAAGTTTTCAGCACTAAACCTCACTCAAGGTAATCCAGAGCGTCGTCGGGTAGTGACTCGGTCATCTTATCCCGACTGATAACGTTGTCCTTCAAGGTCTCGGGAAGGTGGTCGTACGCCTTGAGTTGGATGATCGTTTCATCTATAGTAAGGTTGCAGAGTCGAAGATAATGGGCGACTACTTTATCATTGAATGCGTCTGCATGGATGTAGTTCTGTCTCATTGTTGCAAATCGGCTCGGCTCGGCGTCCTGATAAATTTTCATCACCACTCGGGAGCCCTCCAGCTCAGTCTTCACCTTCTTTAGCTCATCTTGGGCCAGTTTCAGCGTTGCGTCCTTATCGGAGAGCTGGCCCTGGAGCTTAGTTTCCCGTGCCGACCACTCGCTCACTCGATCACCATGAAATCTTCAACCTCCTTGAGCTTGCTGGCGAGGTCCCGAGCCTCCTTGTTCTTCAGCTCCAGGTCCTCGATGGCTCGATTCTTCCTAGCGGTGGTCGACTCGATCTTTTTGTCAAAAGTGCTAACCTACTTCTTAAGTCGGCCCAGCATCTGCTCCTGGCCAAAGGTTTTAGCCCGTTCGGACTCAAGGAGCTTCGTCATCTTCTCCAGGTCGGCCTTCAGCTTGGTCATCTCCTTCGAATTGGCGGCGGGTTGGCTGCTTGAAACTTGGAGCTTCCTGAACTCATCCTCTAAATGAGTCAGCCTACGGCACATGACCAGACTCTCCACCCAATACTACAAACAGGTAAAAGGATTAGAGCTGATCGAAGGAAAGATAATTACAATAAGCTTACCCCAGTTGTCATTTGTGTGTGGTTGTTGGCGAGCGCGCCCGAGGGCATCACCACCGCTCGGCCTCGGGCTCGGACTTCTTCCCAGACTTGGGTGAGTGGGCCCCGGATGATGACCTAATGCTCAGGAGTGTACGACCGGGCGCTCGACTCACTATACTCCTCCGCTGGCAAATGGAAAATCGCCGTGATTAATTGTCGGCCGCCCAAGGCTGAGTGGGCTGAGGCTTCTGGAGTAGCCGGTCGGGACGCAGATGCCGGGAGGATGGTCGATCGCCGAACCCTCGATAGCTGTGAGGATAGCGGCATGGAGGCCAGGGGCTCTGCGGTAATAGGCTTCTGCGACAGCTCGGCCACCGAATGAGTTCAGTCAGAGGATATCTCAAGTATTGTCTCAGGAGCTGCGGAGGGATTCGAGGTGCCGACCTTGACCCTTTCGACAGATCCCACCGTTGAAGCAGCAGAGCGTGAAGACTCTGTTCGGCGCCTCTTGCGCCTTAACAACAGCTTGCTAGAGGAGCCTGAACCCTCCACCTGGACGACAGGCACTAATTGCTCGGATGGTTGCTTCGAACCGCTAGCAACCTCAACACTAGGGGCTCAACCAGCTACCCCTCCACTCGCCAAGACGGGAGTGGTTGCGCTCTCATCTTGAGAGTCGACCGGCTGTAGACTGCGGTTCGCCAATTCTTCAATAGCAACTGCCTCGATCTTGGTATTCTGAAGCTTCGCAAGGTCGGACATCCGAGCACGCAGCATGACTTCGGCTGCAAAAGAAGCAGAAAAATCAGTTAGAATCAAAAGAAAAATGTACATTGAACCTCTTACCTAAGCTGGTCGAGAGCTCAGTGCGGATCGGACTCAGTCCAAAGATGTACAGCACACCCTCGGTAGTAACTTGTGGATGTCATACTTCTAGCCGGCTAGCATGGATGCGGCATAAAGATAGTCCGAGCAGCTCTTGTATTTCTTCAGATCGGGTTGAGGTGGTAAGCCGACTTGCCAGCGGATCCGGAAGCTTGGCCGCTCGGGAAGACGCATAAAAAAGAAGTATTCCTTCCAGTGTTTATTGGAAGTTGACATTTTGTCAAAGAAAATCAACTCGATCTGAGACTAAAACAAAAAGGTACCCAGTTCGAACTGTTTGGGGTAATAGAAGTAGTGGAAAGCTTGAGGAGTCAAAGGGATGTCGTGCAGCCAAAACAACACAATGACGCCGCACAGAAGGCGAAAGGAATTCAGCACAAGTTGTGGAAGAGGAACACGGAAATAATTACAGACTTCAATGATGAAGGGATAGATAGGGAAGCGGAGACCGACCACAAATTGATCCCTGAAGAGATAGATGGTGTCGGTCGGCAGTTCATTCGGTCGATCGGATGGGAAGCTAAAATGATCTCGTGATCAGGGGGAGTCTCAAAAACGTTCTTGAGGCTCTCAGCATCACCCGCATCGAACCTGGTCTCCATGGTTGTGTACCAGAGTCTAAGAGGGGGGTCCGACGCCTGAGAAGGGTTGGCCACTGCAAAAGAAGCAAAAACGATGGATGAAACGTGACCGAAAGGGCAAAAAGATCATTGGAAGGTCACCAAGAACAGGAAGAAGCCGGAGATCGAAGGCAAGTGGCGAAGGAAGGAAGCTTACGAAGGTGTAGATCACCGGAAGAGAAATGATCGAAGAAGACGCGCAAAAGGGCGCCGGAAGAGGAGAAAGCGAGATCGCCGTAAAGCACGAAAGTCGGCGACGTGACAACAAAAGTGGAGAAGGCAACGAGCTCATATACCCCGGGCTCGGCCGACTGGAGCCATCCGATCCAGGTCGTGAAAACCTAGGCGACAATCCAACCATTGAATTCAAACCGCCAAACATCGCCATCAATGTCTGTCACGTCAGGGGTGCGGCACTTGCGGGCATGACACGTGACACACTATCATCTGTCGACAATTAAGATTGGCATGGGAACCCGCTCTGCTTTAATGAAAAAGGATTTGCATGTTTCTCGAGAAATCGGGATGACGTCAGTACCATTTACATTCGCCCAGAATAAACGGAGGAAGAAGTATTCTAAGTATAAGCCTTTGCTTTCCCGACCGGATCAAAGGAGCATGCTTAACCGAGCGACTACTTTCAGAAAGTCGATCGGCGAGGATCAGGTACATCATGACCGGAGTCCCTACAATGACGAGGGCTAATCGAGAGGAAATCGGCGCTTGCTGGTCCAGTTAGTCAGACTACACAGTCTCCTTTGATTAGACTTAAAGGGGAAGTTTGTGATACGGTGACAAGAGGGGGAGGCCCCACCCTGCTGCCATGGTGGAGGTCAGAGTCAAGGTGGTTAAACGCCCCTATACCACTGGCCAATTGGGGAGCACGCTCGCCCGATCGGGATAATGAAGACCCGATCCGACATCATAACAGCTCGACGGAGTCCCGAGCTTCCGACGCTCGGAAAGATTATGTATCTGCAAGAGCACGCCGAGCGACTTCCCTGCTTAGCCAGATAGTGCACTCATCCGAGCAGAAAGTGAGAACTCGAGCCGAGCGGCTATCCCGCTCGGCCCAATAAAAGACAATGCTAACTGGACATTATCTTTTTGAAAGCATGCGCCACTGACAGGTGGCATGGTCGGCGGCTAGTTCAGACAGAAGATCGTACGACAGAAGCTTTTACTGTCACGTCAGAGATATGCTCAGCTCTTTAAGGTATTGTGTCAGGGGCACTTTACTGATACATTTTTTTTAGGGAAAGCTTTGAAAAGCGTGCACGCATTGTAAAGCTTGCATGCGCGCTACAGGAGCCCTATATAAAGGGGGGTCCAAACTTCAACGGAGATATATGATAATCTACTGTTGCTGCTACAGTTTGTTTGCTTTGCCTCCACACATCGCCGGTGACTGACTTGAGCGTCGGAGGGTCAACGCTGGAGACCCCTTCCCTGGATCGGCACTGACTTAGTTGTGGTTTCAGGGTCGCGCGGAGTCAACACACGGTCAACCAGAGCACCACATTCCTAGCTTCTGTCACCTCGACTATCGAACAGAATCAGCCACTAAACGAGTTTTGTATCAATCAATAGTACTATCATTTTTAAATTTCAAAATAAAGATCCAACGACTAATTACAATATCAACCGAAAATGGTACAACCATCGATTCCCATGTACCACGAGAGATAAGGAGAAATATTTTCTCATGCTATGGTGTTCTATTTCTTTAGTTATGGTTAATTAAGGTAGGATTTAATTAATATAAATAAAATGTAGATTCGTTACATTAACGATCTCCTTAGTGTCGGTCCCACGGATATGAAGAAAGATACATGCAGATGCAGGTACGCGTCAGACGTATGATGGAGTAAATCCAGGTTGTCAGTTCCTGAGAATCGATCCCTGACTATTATGTCAGAGATAACATATGCTCATCGTCTGTGCTACGTCCTTGGGGGATGATTTATATTAATTATTGATCCCGTCCGGAGGCTGAGTCGGACAGAGGCCGATCGCGGTGGACTGGGCGTTGACGGCAAGTTGCGGGCAATGCAGGCTCCCCACGGGTGGCTGACGCCGCTACAGGACCCTGCGCACACTCAGACGATCTCCCTTTTTACGTTAGAGACCGAAACCCAGGGAAAAAGTCTCTGGATCAGGCCCTCCGACGCTCAAGTCAGGTCCTTTTTCCCCAGAAAGAACAGAGAGAAGCAGAAGGAAAAACAGTTGTGGAAAAAGGTGACGAGAGAGTATGTGCGCGTACCTGCGTACGAGGGACTTCTCCCCTTTTATGCGTCCTCCTGCTGGAACCTGCCCCTCTGTCAGAAAACGTTAGACGTCCGGCTTTGTCCTCTAGTCCTGGACACCTGTCGCGCTGCTATTTGTTGTGAAAGTATCTTTCTGTTAGGAAACTCCGCCTTCGCACTCGGGTTTTGTCCTGTAATGAGGGACAGCTGGCAGGCTACTACTGGCTATGAGGGCATCTTTTCGTTTCAGGAACCTTCGCCTTCGCCCGCATCGTTGGTATGTAATGATTATCCCTGACGGACCGTTGAGATTCTCCGCTCCCGTATTACTTAGCTCCTCCGATCCATTGTGTCCCCGCACCAGCCTGCACCTGTGGTTCGTATTTCCAGGCCTCCAACTCGCAGACCTGCAGCCCTAACTGTCTAGACATAGCTATGCTGATCTTCAACCTGCCTCCTGCGCTTTGTACTTCCTGGCCCTCAACCGCAGGTCTGTAGCTCGGGCTGCTTCTGATCAGCTCTGCCGCTTCCGACCCATTGGCCTATACTTCCAGTTCTTGGCCTCTGCTTAGCTCTGCCGATCCCGACTTGCATCCTGCGCTTTGTACTTCCTGGCCCTCAACCGCAGGTCTGTAGCTCGGGCTGCTTCTGATCAGCTCTGCCGCTTCTGACTCATTGGCCTATACTTCCAGTTCTTGGCCTCTGCTTAGCTCTGCCGATCCCGACTTGCATCCTGCGCTATGTACTTCCTGGCCCTCAACCGCAGGTCTGTGGATCGAGCTGCTTCTGATCAGCTCTGCCGCTTCCGACCTATTGGCCTATACTTCTAGTTCTTGGCCTCTGCTTAGCTCTGCCGATCCCGACTTGCATCCTGCGCTTTGTACTTCCTGGCCCTCAACCGCAGGTCTGTGGATTGAGCTGCTTCTGATCAGCTCTGTCGCTTCCGACCCATTGGCCTATACTTCCAGTTCTTGGCCTCTGCTTAGCTCTGTCGATCCCGACTTGCATCCTACGCTTTGTACTTCCTGGCCCTCAACCGTAGGTCTATAGCTCGGGCTGCTTCTGATCAGCTCTGCCGCTTCCGACCCATTGGCCTATACTTCCAGTTCTTGGCCTCTGCTTAGCTCTGCCGATCCCGACTTGCATCCTGCGCTTTGTACTTCCTGGCCCTCAACCGCAGGTTTGTGGATCGAGCTGCTTCTGATCAGCTCTGCCGCTTCCGACCCATTGGCCTATACTTCCAGCTCTTGGCCTCTGCTTAGCTCTGCCGATCCCGACTTGCATCCTGCGCTTTGTACTTTCTGGCCCTCAACCGCAGGCCTGTGGATCGAGCTGACTCCGCTCAGCTCTGCCGATCCCAACCCGCTTCTGCCTATGCTGAGCCCTGACTGCCCTGTCAGCCTGCCTTTTTGACCGCCAAGTCGCCATGACTATTGACCGCCACCTCCTCGTGACTTTTGATCGCCACATAGCCTGGACTTTTCTAATCCTTTCCTCTTGGGCCCCTCCATCACTAACCGTATCACAAGCCTCCCCCACAAGTCTAGTCGAAGGAGGACGACAGTCTGACTGACTAGACCTCTGCACCTTTCTGTGACTTCGGCATATCTTTGTGATCTCAACAGATCTCTGTGTATCTGCCTCAGCGTATCTCTATGATCTCAGCATATCTCTGTGCACCCTGCTTCCTGCGTCACGCATCAGCTTTTGTGTCGCGTTGCTTGGGATACCATGCCTTCTTCCTTACTTCACCAGTCGCTTGGGGTGTCGCGCTCATGCCTTTGCTTTGACTTGGCCATCCGCCTTCTTTATAAAGAGCCTCACGGTCACTTCTTCGCTCTATCCTTCTTCATTCCTGCTCCTCTACTATCTTTTGTTCACCCGCGCTTTAACTGCTTCTTTTCCCCCGAAATGCATTCTCCTTCCTTTGACGAAGTTGATCAACTACCTTCCCAAATGCGGATAGATCAGCTCACCTCACAACTTGCCGAGAAAGAACGCGAACTGGAGCGCCTGTCCAGGGACCGAGCTCGTCTGCTGGCTGCCAGTTTGATCTGCAGCACCAAATTAGCCGCCAAGACCGTTTGCAACGAGAGCATGAGACAGAGTTATCTCTCCTTCGTGCGGTTCTTGAGGACAAACAAGACACGCTCGCCCAGCAATAAACAGTCATCGACTCCCTTCACGCGGAGCTGGCCCGGGCCGTGAGCGCGCCTGAATCTCCCGACAGGTCTTCACGCGGGAGTGCTCGTTCCCCAGGACCAATTCCTTCCACGAGTCAAAGCTGGCCTGGGGAATAGTTGTCGCAGTGGCTCCTTTGTTAGGAGGCGTTTCTGCCTGTAGCCTTGGCTGTATCCCTCCCTTGCTGAACTGCGCTGCTACGCTTGTAGATCCGTCCCCTTTTGGCCCAGTTTCTCCTGCTCAATTTTCATCTAGCAAACACGTTTTTAGAAATAGGCCCTTGTGTAAGAGCCTAGAGTCGCTTCATGATTTCTTTTCATGCATGTATTTTGGATAATAAAGTCAATGTAGTGCTTAAAAATTGCCACTGTGATGAGCGTGTAAAACCTGATTTCGTAGTTAATATTGGCGCTGTAGGAGTAGGGTAGATGGTGCTCCGCATCCCTTGTCCTGCGTATTTGTTGCATATTTGAAATTCGCGCAAAGTAAAGTTAGATGTAGCTGACCTGATTATGGAAAATGCCCTGCTAAAGGTGAGGCACATCTCTCAGCAAGGTAGTTAGGCATAGGCACCGAGCTCGCTTATGATTTTCAAAGAGGGGCTGATTTTTGATTCCCGCATGGGGCCGACCTGAAAGGTCGTTGGTCGTGAGTACAGAGCTCACTTTTGATTCTCGCAGGGGAGCCGACCTAAGAAGGTCGTTGGGCGTGAGGACAGAGCTCACTTATAACTCGCACTGAGGCGAGAGTCTGGGACTACCGACCTAAAAGGTCGTTGGGCGTGAGTCCGGAGCGCACTTTTGATTCTCGCAGGGGAGCCGACCTAAGAAGGTCGTTGGGCGTGAGGACAGAGCTCACTTATAACTCGCACTGAGGCGAGAGTCTGGGACTACCGACCTAAAAGGTCGTTGGGCGTGAGCACAGGGCTCACTTTTAATTCTCGCATGGGAGCCGACCTAAAAAGGTCGTTGGGCGTGAGGACAGAGCTCACTTATAACTCGCACTGAGGCGAGAGTCTGGGACTACCGACCTAAAAGGTCGTTGGGCGTGAGCACAGGGCTCACTTTTAATTCTCGCATGGGAGCCGACCTAAAAAGGTCGGGCGTGAGGACAGAGCTCACTTATAACTCGCCTGGGGAGAGTTTGGGGCTACCGACCTAAAAGGCCGTTGGGCGTGAGCACGGGGCTCACTTTTAATTCTCGCATGGGAGCCGACCTGAAAGGTCGTTGGGCGTGAGGACAGAGCTCACTTATAACTCGCACTGAGGCGAGAGTCTGGGGCTACCGACCTAAAAGGTCGTTGGGCGTGAGCACAGGGCTCACTTTTAATTCTCGCATGGGAGCCGACCTAAAAAGGTCGTTGGGCGTGAGAGCAGAGCTCACTTATAACTCGCACTGAGGCGAGAGTCTGGGACTACCGACCTAAAAGGTCGTTGGGCGTGAGCACAAGGCTCACTTTTAATTCTCGCATGGGAGCCGACCTAAAAGGTCATTGGGCGTGAGAGCAGAGCTCACTTATAACTCGCACTGAGGCGAGAGTCTGGGGCTACCGACCTAAAAGGTCGTTGGGCGTGAGCACAGGGCTCACTTTTAATTCTCGCATGGGAGCCGACCTAAAAAGGTCGTTGGGCGTGAGAGCAGAGCTCACTTATAACTCGCACTGGGGCGAGAGTTTGGGTACTCCGGTCCGAGACCAGTGGCGATGGCGCTGGTCCGAGACCAGTAATGATATTCCGGTCCGAGACCGGTGGCGATGGCGCTGGTCCGAGACCTGCTGGACCTTCCTCGCCAGTAGCACAGATGTGATGCTCTCCTCGGCCCCCATCTGCCTCATCTAAATCGCCTTAATCACTTCTACCGGGCCGGGTGTTATTCGCCAGTTTTGCGCTCGTTCTGCCGCATCCCTCGTCTTCCTGCAAGCATATCATGCATAATATAGGATGTCGGCGGGAGAGAGGGAACATGAACCTTATTCGGCCCTGGGCGTGCAACGCTCTTCTAGCTTGTGGGAGCTTCGCGTGCCTTTGCATGCTGGTGTGGTTAATGAACCGGCTTGAGGGATGTCTCCACCGAGATGCTTGCCTAGCTATTCCGAGCAAGCAGCTCCCCTGGCTGCCAACCCCTGCCTTCCTAACCTCCGCTGATCAACCCTGTTCCTTGCGCGACCCCTACTGAATTGCCTGGCCTTTGCAGCTCTGTAAAATCTCCCGCTTGACCCTACCGAGGGATGCCTCTTTTTTAGGGCCACACCTTATCATGATTCCCCCGCCGCGCCTATCTTTAATAGGTTTATTCTTATGCTGACACTTGTCCGTTGCATTTATGGCCCACGCTTCCTGACGTCAGTTTCCATACTTTCTTCGCACGCCTTCATGCTTACTTCCCTTTAGACGGCGCGGGGCGGGTTACCCAAAAAGATACTCGGCCCGATTCTCGGTGCTCCTCAGGCATGAATGGGCTTTATAAACCCTAAAGGTTATCTGCCGCTTCCTTTCCAACTCTTCGTTCTCCTCCCCTCCTCCTCCGTGCTCGTCCTTGCTAGTGCAACTTGCCATCTTCTGACCTGAGCTCGCGACCCCTCTGCCCTTCTGATCGTTCCTGGCCTGTGATCCTTCTCGCCTCTAACCTTCTCGCTTGCTCCTCTCTCGCGACCATGGACGGTAAGGACCTCCCCTGGTATTCATGCTATCTTTCGGATTTGGACCACCGTGACCTGTCGGTATTACAATCCCTTCTGCAATTGGATTCCTCATATGAGCTTCGACTCCCATCACCCCATGAGTATCCTTCGTCTCCTCCTGAAGGTTTTATCACTGTTTTTAGAGATCAGATTGTGGGCGGTCTTCGCTTTCCTTTGCACCCCTTTATTTCAGGCTTGTGCCAGTATTGCGGCATCGGCATCTCCCAGTTTGCTCCCAATGTATTTCGAGCTATCTGTGGAACCGTCATCTTATGCCGTATCTATCGAGTTCCCTTGACGCCTCACCTATTCCAGCACTTCTATTCTTTCCGGCGAGCCGAGGCGGGGATATTCAACGTTCAGGCCAAGCCGGGCTTTAAGTTCTTTGACGGCTTACCTTCTTCCAACAAGGGTTAGAGGTCCCGCTTTTTCTTTCTTAAACCGCCTTCCCCCTTAGCCGGGCCTTCTCAGTGGCGCCCCCTCCCGGCTTCGGCTTTTCCCCCACATGTTCATGAGTCTGCCTGCTTTGCAGCTGCGGACAAGTTGACCGGTGTTCTTGTTCGCTTGTCTGTGTTGATGCTGGAAGGCATCTTATACACCTTCGGTCTTAGTCCCGTCCCCGCAGAAATCGGAGCTCCCTTTGGTAAGTTATCTATTCTTGCACGCCGCTCTTCGCTAACTGAGGTGCCTTTTTTTTTTTATTCTTGTAGCGGCCGCTATCCTCCGTTCCTTCGCCTGCCAAGAGACGCCCGCAGTTGCTGTTCTTGAAGCCCTGCATCAGGAGCTGACTCCAGGCCTACCTTCTGATCCAGCTGTTGCCCTCGGTCCTCAACTTCCAGCACCCCGACTTCTGATGTTGTGATTGCCCCGCCGCTCTCAGTGCTACCTTCCTCCAGCGCTGCAGACCCAGCATTGTCCCACACCTTCGATCAACCTGTGACTGCTCCTTCGCTCACTGGACAGGCTCCTCCTCCCCGTTCTACTCTGCGGCTACGTGTGACGCGCAATAGCAAACGGACGGCCCCGGTCACCGCCACTTCTCCTCCACCTTCACAGTGCCAACGCGTGGTGGTTCTTTCTTCCCCCTCCAAGTCTTCGGGCACGAGCTCGGCTCAGGAGCCAAGTTTGGGCCAGGAACAGGCCTATGACCTAGAGGTGGTAAGCCCGCCATCAGACCGGCTTACTACGGCGCCACCCCCGAGCGTGCTACCTGCCCCGCCTTCACCTTCTGGTGGCCAACCCCCGGGTTCGTTGACTCCTCCAGCCTCCTCCCCTCTGATGCCAACGAGCCCGGCTGTGCCTATTTCTGAACAGCACTCCCCGGACTGGGCCTTTAGGGCCCTCTGGAGGCTTCCTTCGGCGACTGACCCGGCGAACGTGCCGGCTGCCCCCTCATCCCCTTTTTTTGGCAGGGTCGACTTCCACGGGGCCTTGGCTAACTCCTGGCAATCGGTTCATCGGCAGTTCTGGGAAAGCGAATACCCTCTGGGAGAGCTCAATCAGGTTGCTTGTTCTCTGGTCGCGGTGAGTCCCTTCTTCCCCTCTTTCCTTTTTCCGGGCGTGCGTGTGTTTCCATAACCTCCTTTCCCCCTCCTATGGGCATTTGCAGACCTGCTCGGCGAGTCTGAGCGTAGTACAACGAGCAGCCGAGCTAGAACGGGAGAATGCGGCACTCAAGGTCCGTCTCCGGGAACTGGAACCCCTTTATCTTCCACAGCTCCTTCCGAGCCCTCCCTGGAAGGCCTGGACTCCTGTCTGCATGCCGCCGGGGAATCAACGGCCTCCGCCCGGGCCCTTTCTGACGTCGCGTTCAACAAACTGCAGGCATTGGAGGCGGCCTTAAAGGCGAGTGAGTCCTCCCTGGCCTCTGAAGTGGAACGCCGTCAAGCGGCGACCTCAGAACTGAAAAACCGAGAGACAGAGCTGGTTGCTCAATCCCGGGAATTGGCTCTGGCTGAAGCCCAAACCGTGGCCAATGCTGCTGTGGGTCGGGAGACCACCCTGCGAACTCAGTGGGAAGCTTGCCAGGCCCAGCTCCAATCTTTGCAGGCGGAGCTTTCGCGGGCCCAGGAGGCAGTGTCTCAGGGCCAGAATGACCTGGCTGCAGCTCGCGCGGAGGCTACCCAGGACAAGGATGCCCTGGCAGAGTACCTGGCGGGAGAGCTCGGGCGGCTGAAGGCCTACCGCTTGGCCTATGTGCGTTCTTCCCTTTTCCTTCAGAAGTTGGGGCGCTGGATGGTCCTGCTGCTGAGTTACGGGGCTGCTGGCGGGGTGAGACAAGCTTTCGAGCAAGATTATTTGCGCGCAGCGCCCCCCACCACTTTCTTGGATACTGCTCGCCTGGCCCGGGAATTGCCGCAGGACACCTTCCCTTCCTTCGAGGAGGATGACGGGCTCTTCTTCTAGGCTGCTCCTCCTCCTGCTGCCGCTCCAACCCCCGTAGAGGTGTCTCCCCAGGGTCTTCCTGCCGCCCTCCCCGAAGCTTCTGAAGCCCTTGCCACTCCTCCTGCTGAACCAGTCGACCCGGCTTCTCCTCGGTCGGCTCCTGATAACCTGTCTCCTCCTTCTCCGAATGTAGTGTAACTAGAACCATGTTATGCCGCTTGTCTTTTGATGCGTGGCTACCGACTCTTATTTGGTGGTATTTGTGTAATCGTACTGACCTCGGTCTGCTTATCTCCGATTTCCCCTGCGATCCGACAACTGTGCCGCGTCCCCTTCGCGTGCTTGTAGCTTATTTTCTGTGGCCAATCGTTCGTTGATTTCGGCCGAGCTCCGATGATCATATTTCCCTTGTCTTCTTTCCTTCGCTACGTAGCTTCTCCCCCCATCGCTGCCCTTCTGCTGAGCCGGCCTGGGCTAAGGGCTACCTCGCGTGTCCGTGCAGCTCGCTTATTTGACTTATCCGCCTTCTGGTGACCCCTCCGTACACTTCTGTCCTATTTGGAACAACTTCCTAGGGAGGCGCTTCGTATATCGAGCCCTTGTCGTTCCCTTAATGCCCCCTGGTTATCTTCTCGAAGCTCATCCCAGAGCGTTCCTCGTCTACTTCAAACCCTGCATCTACCGTCCGTTGCTGACTTACGAAAATGTCCTGCACCCACCATACCTATAAGTATCATCTGACTCTTTCTTTCACCATCACAGTAGAGCACTCAAACGTCGCCGCCGCTGACTAATTTCCTCCGAGACCTTGCTGTGATCCGTCCCTTCTCCTTTGGCGTTCCTTTGCGATTGTCCTCTCCACCTTCTAAGGTGTTATCCTCCTCCATGGCCTCTCCTTCCTGGGCCTCTCTGTTGGCGGAGCATTTCCCAGGCGTTTCGAACTTCGCCGAGTTAGATTGGGATGACCTACGGTACACTTATGAAATCCCTGTCAGCTTCCGCCCTATCATCCCCACTGTTGCAAACCTTTACTTTGATCCTCCGCCGGGTTCGTGTACTTTCTTCACTGAGCAATTTGTGTCTGGCCTTCGTCTACCTCCACATCCTTTCCTATCTGGAGTGTGCCGCTACTTCAACATCCCCTTAGGTCAGTTAACTCCCGACTCCATAAAGATTTTATGTGGCTTCGTGATACTCTGTGAGGTTTGCAAGTTTCCTGGTCCGCTCCCCTCTGCCGACGGTCTTTTTGACTTTCAAGCTCGCAGTCAAACTGCCTTTTTCTCCCGTCTTCCTCCTCCTCACGCCAACTGGAGGAAAAAATTCTTTTTTCTCCGGTTTCCCGAAGAGACAGGCTGGCCTATGCGTTGGCAACCTGAACTTCCTCCGCCCCCGGCGTTGGAAGAGTATCATATGGACCTCTCCTATGCTGTAGCGGCGACAAGAATGGAGCTTTGGCGCCTGGATCTGACGAGACTGCTATCTGAAGACATGCTTTCTTTTTTCCGTCTGAATCCTTCCTTCTCTGGGGCGCCACGCTCATTAGGTAAATCCGCGCTTGGCTCTTCTCTCCTGCTTACGCTTGTTTTATCTGCAAAAATAACCTTCCATGTCGACGCCTACAGCGGAGGCCCTGTATCGTGCCTCAGAGGTTCTGCCCTTGCCCTTAGACGATCTGGAAATAATGCGACGTGGCCGAGTAATCTTGGAGAGGAGGCTACTCCCTTATCCCGGCCCCGTTTCTCCCGGGGCAGCAGTCCAACCCGTTTCCGACCCCGCTGCGAATGAAGCTCCTCCTCCACAGGTCGCCCCGAGCGGGGATCGGGGTCACGCTCAGACTAGCCATCGAGCTAGGCGGGTCTTCCGAGGAGCCCCTCGGGCCTCTCGACGGGGTCGCGCAGCTCTTCGTCATGCGGGTCGAAACTTGTCTGGTCACGGCGTCGCGGGTGCCAATGCCACGGCCCCCTCTCAGGGCTTACCGCGTTCTGACGACTCTGGCTCTGATGGTCAGCCCCAACTTCAAAGACGGCGCCGAAGACCAGGTCTGACCTTTCGCGGACTCGATGTTGTTCCCTTATCACTGCAGTGTCCCCTGCCATCATCCTGGCTGGTTATAATATCCTTTCCTCTTGTTATTGTTGTGTTATTTCCATGGCAGCCTCCCCCAACCCTTACAGGGGAAGACCCTCTGCATTTCGTTCTGCCCCGCTTCCTCAGGAGGAGGACAGCCCCGGTCAGCAACGTGGCACGGCACCAGGCGAACCCAATCCCGAGCCGCCTCCTGCTCCTCCCGGCTCTGACGCATGCCCTTCTCAACCCGCCGGCCCTTCTCAACCTGCCCGCCATTGTTATAGGACCACTATCCCCTCTAAAGCAGCTCAGGCTCGACGACATGATGTCTCTACTAGCGTCTTGGCGATGAAAGGCTGCCTTGGTAGCTTGTGGGCAGAGAGCATGAATCAAATGGGTAGCTTGTCGCCCTTAGCTCAAATGGATAGGTTCTCGAAGTCTTGGGCTAAAGTAAGTACCTTGTTCCTTTTCCTAAATGCGAGTTTGTTTTAACTGAGGGTTGTTATTCGTGGTCCAGACTCACGCAGAGTCCCTGGTGTTGAACCAATCCTTCCACACCCTCCATCATGAAAGCAAAGACCTCCGGGATAAAGTCTCTGAACTAGAGCTACAACTGAATGATCCTGATCAAGCCAGCCACGCCTTGCGAGCTGAGATTCGAGCTCTAACCAGCCAGACTAAGCGGCAAAAAAGGTCTCTGACGCAGGTCAGAGATGAGCTCCGAGCTGCGTGTGAAGAAAGAACTGCACAAGAGGCGGGACATCAGCAACAGCTTGCCCACCAGGTTGGGGAGATTCAATCCAGAGATACCCTGCTACGGGAGAAAGACCATAAGCTGGAGGTTCAGGCAGCTAAGCTGGCAGCCCAGGAAGCAGAGCTGCAGACCTTGAGGGAGGAACTGTCTCAGTCTCGGGCGGCTCTGACGGGAGTGTCTACCACCTTGTCAGCCTATCAAGAGGGAGAAGAAGCTCGTTGCCTGCGAAGCCGAATGTCATATCTGACTTCTCCCGAATTCCTATCCCAGGCTGGGGCACGCTTTGCTATGACCGTGCCATATACAGCGGCTGGAGTTATCAGGCAACTGAACGCGCAGGGCTTCTTGAGCTCCATCCCCGCAGCAGACTTCTTAAATCACAACCTAATCATTCAAGGCTTTCCGGATAAGATTTTTGCTCCTTTCAAATGATCTGTACTAGCCACTTAAACTGGGAAATCGTTACATGTACATATGTCTTTTCGAGTTTTCACTTGACTATCCTACCTTTCACGCTTCTCGTCTGACGGCCTACGTCCACAGAGCCACCCCTCAAACTCGATAGGGTCAGAGGTAGTTGGCACTCCAAGGTCGATCCAACTTCCTTCCTTGAGCGTCTTGTAAATAATAGGCTCCCGATGCCAATCTCTTGACAACCTTGTACGGTCCATCCCATTGAGGAGCCAGCTTCGTCACTTCCCCTAAGGGCTTTATCTGCTTCCAGACCAGGTCACCTTCTCCGAAGAACCGAGGGATCACCTTCCTATTATAGTTCTGCCTCATCCTCTGTCTGTAGGCTTCCAACCAGGCAGCTGTTTGCTCACGAATTTCGTTGATGAAATCTAGTTCAGCCAGCCGCCGCTCGGTGTTCTCCCCGTCGTACATCATCCTTCTTACAGAAGGTATCCTGACCTCCAGAGGAACCACTGCTTCATTACCATAGACCAGATGGAAGGGTGTCAGACCAGTGCTCTCTCGTGGCGTCGTACGGTAGGCCCACAAAATGCCTGGGAGCTCGTCCACCCAGCTACCCCCCATGTGATCCAGCTTGACTTTAAGCCCGCGTACTATCTCCCGATTGACTACCTCGGTCTGACCATTACTTTGAGGATGAGCCACTGAGGTGAAGGCCTGAGTTATGCCGAACCCCTTGCACCAATTCTGTATCCTGTGCCCCTGGAATTGTCTGTCATTGTCCGACACTAACTTATGGGGTAAGCCAAATCTGCAAAAGATATTTTTCCATAGGAACTGGATCACCGCATCTTCAGTGATTCTGGCTAGGGCTTCTGCTTCTACCCACTTGGAGAAGTAGTCTACTGCTACCAACAAGAAGCGCCTCTGCCCGGTAGCCATCGGGAAAGGCCCCACGATATCCATACCCCATTGGTCGAAAGGGCAGGATACTGTAGAAGTTCTCAGCAGCTCTGTAGGTCCGTGCGTCAGGCTCTGGTACTTCTGGCATGATAGACAAGTATTCACCAACCTCTGTGCGTCCTTCTGCAAGGTAGGCCAGAAATAACCAGCCAGCAATACCTTCCGAGCCAGCGTTCTTCCCCAGCGTGATTACCACAGCACCCCGAATGTATCTCTCGCAAGGCTTGGTCTGCTTCCTCCATATTCAGGCACTTGAGTAGAGGTCTAGAGAAAGACCTTTTGTACAGCTGATCTCCAATCATTGCATAAGAGTGGGCTTGCCTCCTGATCATACGCGCTTCCTCGGGGTTGGTGGATATGGCTCCTTGCTGAAGAAAGCTCATTATGGGCGCTCTCCAATCAATTACTTCTCCCGCGTTATTCTGTAAATCTATCTGGGCTACAAGGAAGGTCTGCGCTATAGATCGGTCGAGCGTCCATGTACTCAGGGAACTAGCCATTTTAGCCAACTCATCCGCTCTTTCATTTTCAGCTCTAGGAATCTTCGTGACCATGACCTCCTTGAATTCTCCCTTCATCTTTTCATAAGCCTCCTTATAAACTTGCATCCTCCCGCTATTCACCCCAAATTGCCCAGTTGTCTGCTGAGTCACCAGCTGGGAATCGGAATATATGATGACTCGGCTCGCTCCCACATGCCGAGCTGCTTGCAGGCCTGTTAGTAGAGCTTCATATTCTGCCTCATTGTTGGTAGCTCTGAAATTTAACCGCACGACCAACTGCATGATATCTCCTTGTGGGGATATGAGTAGTGCTCCCACACCACTCCCCCGATGGGTAGCCGACCCGTCCACGTAGATCTTCCAGACCTCTTCTGAGTCCGCTGGGTATGCTTCTGTCAGGAAATCTGCCAGAGTCTGTGCTTTGATTGCGGTTCGAGGCTGATATTGTATGTCATATTCCCCTAGCTCAGTTGCCCACTTGATAAGCCGACCCGCCACTTCTACCTTGGTGAGAGCTCGGCCCATTGTACTGTTCGTCAAGACGGTGATGGGGTGCGCCAAGAAATACGGCCGGAGACGCCGAGCCATTAGAACAAGTCCATAGACCAACTTTTCCAGGGCCGTATATCGAGATTCAGCCCCCTTCAATAAATGACTGAAAAAATACACTGGCCGTTGTACATTGTCCTGCTCTTTAACCAGCACAGCCCCCACGGCCTCAGGGGTAGCTGACAAGTAGACCCAAAGAGGCTCTCCCACAACAGGCTTAAACAGTGATGGCAAAGACTCCAGGTACCGCTTCAGCTCTTCAAAGGCCTGTGTGCATTCTTCCGTCCACTGAAACTTGGCCGCTTTCCTGAGCACTTTGAAGAAGGGCGCCGCTCTATCTGCAGATTTGGAGATAAATCGGAACAGGGCTGTTATCCTGCCGACCAGCTTCTGCGTCTCCTTCAGACTTTGAGGGATCTGCATGTTCCGAAGTGCTTGCACCTTCTCAGGGTTGGCCTCTATCCCTCGTTCGGTCACCAGATAGCCTAGAAACTTCCCTCCTTTGGCCCTGAACAGACATTTCAAGGGGTTCAGCTTCACCCCATATTGCCTCAGAGTCCCACAGGTTTCTTCTACATCTTTTATCAGACTGGACGCCAGAGGGGACTTGATCAGGATGTCATCAACATAAACCTCTACGTTCCGCCCGATCTGAGCCCGAAAGACTTTGTCCATCATCCTTTGGTAGGTAGCCCCAGCGTTCCTGAGTCCGAATGGCATGACGGTATAGTACTGTCAGCCGTTATGAAGCTGACCTTCTCCTGGTCTTCCTGGGCTAAGGGTATTTGATGATATCCCTGATAAGCGTCCATCATGCATATCCTTTCACAACCAGCCGTCGAGTCCACCACCTGATCAATACGCGGGAGAGGATAACAGTCCTTGGGAGTGGCTTTGTTGAGGTCGCGAAAGTCTATGCACACCCTCCACTTGTTGTTTGGCTTCTTCACCAACACGACGTTAGAGAGCCAAGACGGGAATTGCACCTCTCGGACGTGTCCAGCCTTCAGGAGCTGCTCTACTTCAGCTCGGATAATTTTATTCTGCTCGGCAGGGAAGTTTCTCTTCTTCTGCTTGACTGGCTTAGCCTCGGGTATGACATGCAATTTGTGCTCGGCTACTTCTGGTCTGACCCCGGGCAACTCCTCTGGCGACCAAGCAAAGACGTCTCGGTTGCGACTCAGACACTGTATCAGCTCCGCTTTAAGCTCCGGAGGTAAGTCACTGGCGATGCGAGTGATGCTCTCCGATCTGTCCGGGTGTAGCTGGACCTCCTCCCAAGAAATCGGTTCTTCAGTAATAGGTAGTGATTCCTCTTGGATAGCGTGTACTCCCCCATCTTGCGTCCTCCGGCTTTTGCGCGCCTCTACTCGGACCATGTCTATGTAGCAGCTACGAGCCGCTTTCTGCTCCCCCTTGACCTCCCCGACCTGCTCGCCGACCGGGAACTTGATCTTCTGGTGAAAGGTGGAAACGGCAGCCCGGAACTCATGCAGGGCTGGCCTTCCCAGGATAACGTTGTAGGAGGAAAGCGAATCTATCACAATGAAAGTGCTCCTCCGCGTGCGCACCAATGGCTCAGTGCCCATGGAAATGGCCAGCTTGATCTGACCCATGGGTTTGACTTCATTACCTGTAAATCCGTACAAGGAAGTGGTTACAGGCTGGAGCTCAGCGGCGTCGATCTGCATCTCCTCAAACGCAGCCCTGAATAAAATGTTGACCAAGCTCCCGGTATCCACAAAGACCCGAGCCACTCGGCTATTAGCAATAACTGCCCTGATTATTAGGGCGTCATCGTGGGGCAGCTCTAAACCCTCCAAGTCTTGGGGCCCGAAGCTGAGGACAGGGCCGGATGCCTGCTCGTAGCTGCATCCCACGGCCCCCACATATAGTCGCCGGCTATGTGCTTTACGAGCCCTGCCTGAGTCCCCGTCAGTGGGCCCTCCTGAGATCATACCAATCTCTCGCACAGCCACGTTGCCCCGATTATCAAGTTCTCCGGCATCTCTTTGGTCTTCGCTGGGGCCAGCTTGGCTAGATGGGCCAGCTAGGTCGGGCCGGGCCTGCCGAGCACGTCCAGCTGCAGCCCGTTCTTCCTCCATTCTCTGTATTTGGGGCGCCAGCGCCGGGGGAGGCAAGCCTTGCTCCACAGCTCGCCTGGAATCCCGGGCGAATTGGAAGCAATTGCTAAGATCGTGCGTCCTGGACCGATGATATGTACAATATGGTGCTCCCCTAGGTCCAGGCCTGGGCGCTTGTATGGCGGCGACTCGCGGAGCTGGTCTGGCTCCCTGAGCGGGCTGGGGGGCAGGCCTGGGCTGAATGCGCTGGAAGGGCTGGGGTGGCTGGGGTGCTCTTCTTTCAGGTCGGTTGCCTGGTGCCATCGTCTTCTCGGCTTTCCGCCTGGCGGCCTGCGCTTCTTCCACTTTGATGTAGCATGAAGCTTTCTCCACCATATCGTCAAAACTCCGAGCGGGGTTTTTGATGAGATCTCTGAAGAATTTCCCTTCTCGCAATCCGTGGGAGAAGCCGCTCATCAGTATCTCAGAGGTGGCAGAGGGGACGTCGTTGGCTACCTGACTGAATCGATTGATGTAGCTTCGCAGGGGCTCAGTTGACTCCTGCTTGAGAGCAAAAAGACAGTGGTCGGTTTTCTGGTACTTACGACTGCTGGTGAAACGGCGCAGGAAGGCCGTTTTGAAGTCCCTGAACCACTTTTGGGGGCAATCCATCGAACCACTTTTGCGCCGATCCAGACAGAGTGTGCAGGAAGACTCGACATTTGACGGCATCGCTATATTGATACAATATAGCCGCGTTCTTGAACTTTCTCAGATGCTCTTCTGGGTCCTTGCTCCCATCATATTCTCCAATGTTTGGGGCTCGGTAACCCCTCGGCAGGCTTTCTTTCAAGATCTGGGCAGAGAAAGGTACCTTATCGTTAAGATCTTCGAGCAGATCTTCGGCCAGGAGCACGGCCTTCCCCTTTCCTGAATCCCGGGGCGGGTGTAGAGAGCTTTCCGCCACTGAGGCTGGCGGCTCCTCCTTTTTTGGACTACGCCCGCGAGGTCCGGCCCGATGATAATCGCGACGGGGCTCTCGGAATGAAGCACGTGGAAGTTCTTCCGGTTGCTTCCTCTTTGAGCTCCTGTCGGAAGCGGGAGCTAGTTCTTTGGATGCCTCAGGGGCTAGGCGGGGTCGTGAAACTGTGCCTTGTCTTTCGGAGGCGGCTTGCTTCCTAACCTCCTTGAAAAGCTCGTACTCTCCCGCAGTCATAGTCATGTTGATCCTCCGACTAGAGCTTCGACCGGAGTCCTCCATCTTCACGCTCCGGAACAGGATGTTCTGTTCCCACAGATGGCGCCAAATTTGATCCCGTCCGGAGGCTGAGTCGGACAGAGGCCGGTCGCGGTGGACTGGGCGTTGACGGCAAGTTGCGGGCAATGCAGGCTCCCCACGGGTGGCTGACGCCGCTACAGGACCCTGCGCACACTCAGACGATCTCCCTTTTTACGTTAGAGACCGAAACCCAGGGAAAAAGTCTCTGGATCAGGCCCTCCGACGCTCAAGTCAGGTCCTTTTTCCCCAGAAAGAACAGAGAGAAGCAGAAGGAAAAACAGTTGTGGAAAAAGGTGACGAGAGAGTATGTGCGCGTACCTGCGTACGAGGGACTTCTCCCCTTTTATGCGTCCTCCTGCTGGAACCTGCCCCTCTGTCAGAAAACGTTAGACGTCCGGCTTTGTCCTCTAGTCCTGGACACCTGTCGCGCTGCTATTTGTTGTGAAAGTATCTTTCTGTTAGGAAACTCCGCCTTCGCACTCGGGTTTTGTCCTGTAATGAGGGACAGCTGGCAGGCTACTACTGGCTATGAGGGCATCTTTTCGTTTCAGGAACCTTCGCCTTCGCCCGCATCGTTGGTATGTAATGATTATCCCTGACGGACCGTTGAGATTCTCCGCTCCCGTATTACTTAGCTCCTCCGATCCATTGTGTCCTCGCACCAGCCTGCACCTGTGGTTCGTATTTCCAGGCCTCCAACTCGCAGACCTGCAGCCCTAACTGTCTAGACATAGCTATGCTGATTTTCAACCTGCCTCCTGCGCTTTGTACTTCCTGGCCCTCAACCGCAGGTTTGTAGCTCGGGCTGCTTCTGATCAGCTCTGCCGCTTCCGACCCATTGGCCTATACTTCCAGTTCTTGGCCTCTGCTTAGCTCTGCCGATCCCGACTTGCATCCTGCGCTTTGTACTTCCTGGCCCTCAACCGCAGGTCTGTGGATCGAGCTGACTCCACTCAGCTCTGCCGATCCCAACCCGCTTCTACCTATGCTGAGTCCTGACTGCCCTGTCAGCCTGCCTTTTTGACCGCCAAGTCGCCATGACTATTGACCGCCACCTCCTCATAACTTTTGACCGCCACATAGCCTGGACTTTTCTAATCCTTTCCTCTTGGGCCCCTCCATCACTAACCGTATCAATTATTATAGCCTTGATCAGTGATGGTTGTTTCTAATTGCTTCTACAGTGAGTCGCGGCCAAATGGACCGACGCTCACCTCCGAGTACGAGCACTGTTCCATTCCAGCAACCATCAAGAAGATCTTCAACCTCAGTTCTGATTTCTTGACGCAGAGAGATGCTTGGGCTGGCACCTTTGACAGCGTCTACTCCGAGCTGACCTCTCCAAGAACAGATTGCCCTGGTAATTCATTCACAACCGGTCTCCTCTGTTTCTTCCCATTAAAATGACTCGATGCAAGCTCTCACTGCAGAACTGCTCCCCGTTGTGCCACCTCCGAGGGTAACGGAGTTGAACGAGAACAGAAGGATATCTGAATTTCAAAGTGAGATCGTCCAACTGGCGGCGGCTCTCAACGGTGTGATTGAGGGAATGAGTGTAAAGGAGGCTGATGCGCACGTGAACCATGCAATTGCCAGGTTCTTCAAAGCAAGCAAAGAGACCATCAGAAAGGGAGCTGATGAAAACGAGATAGTAGACTTGGCTACAAATGGACGATGAAAACGAAAAAACATGGCTGACTATTTGTAAGAATGAATCATGTTTATTCAAGATGTAATCAATTGTTTGCAATCCAATTTGCATACGAAATGTTCCAATAGAGGTGTGTAGATCTGGAAGCACACTAGTTGAGATTATTTCAGATGAAGTAACTGCTGGTGTTATCAAAGTAACAAAGGAGGAACATTTTAAAAATTAAAGTAGAAAAAGAAAAGAGAAGAAGAAACTATACTGAAAAGAATAAATTATTCTTACTTTTTCCCATCCTCCTTGTGAATCTAATGAGAAAATTTACATTTCAAAACAGAAAAAGAAAAATCTTCTCACTCATAGGTTTACCGTTCAATCCAAGTCAGTCTGATCAGACTGCGACGAACATTATTAGATATGAGACGCAGCCCATCTTTGATCCGGTCCATTTGCCCTATTTAAATAATAGTGAGAGATATGGAGCATTTAACGTGCTTACAATTGTATTCTCCAATCGGAACTGGACTGGGAATCTGAAGTCCCTCAAGGTCATTCCATCCAGCTGACACATGCATTTGCCGGTGAATAGATAGCCTACGACGATAAAAAGAATGGAGTGTGGTGGCAGCCATCAAAGCTCTGTTCCTGAGGAGCACCAACGTTGCAGAAGCTGACAAGAACGAGGACAACGACTGCGTGGATGCATGAATGACGCGTGTGCTCCTCCAGGCTTACCACATGCGTGCTCGCACTTCCCCACCAGCTTTTGTCTCCACCTCGGATCTGACTCCCCCCATGACATTTGTTACACTGCTTACTGCAAGCGAGAAGGAATAAGGAAGCAGAGGACTGCTGCTGCTTTAACGCTTGCTTTGGTTCAACGGCTAGGGCGGCATGGCAGAGGTATCAAAATTGCATCTTTTTGTTGATTTTCATCTGTTTTGGAGGCTGTTTTTGCTGATTCCGATGGAAAGTTGTGATCTTGTGCAGCAGGAGGGGAAGAATGAGGAGTCGAAGAAGGAAGCAGGTGGCGAGAGCGGAAACGATGGGGCCAAGAAAGAGGAGACGGATGAGAAGCCTCCCCCTCCCCCTTCTCCTCCGCCACAACCGCAAGAGGAGGTAGTTATGAGAGTCTACATGGACTGCGCAGGATGCGCCAGGAAGGTGCGGCAGAGCCTTCGGGGCTTTCCAGGTATTGGTCAATCTATTGAAGAAATAGCCCTTTTAAGCCTTCGAAACTGGACCTTTGATGAGAATATAGTTAAACTTTGTATTGGATCGGATTGGAAGGTGTGGAGGAGGTGGTGGCTGACAGCCGGACGCACCGTGTCGTGGTGAAGGGGAGGAAGGCAGCGGAGGATCCGCTGAAGGTGGTGGCGAGAGTCCAAAAGAAAAGCGGAAAGAAAGTGGAGTTGCTAAGCCCCCTACCTACCCCGCCGACGCCGCCGGAGAAGAAGGAAGAGGATCAGAAACCTATTGGAGAGGAAAAGGTCGAGGCCTAAGATTCAAATCGTTCACCATCAATTTTTTTTCTCTGCAAGTGCTATGCCTTTTCCAGTTTCCACTCTCTGTTTTTACATTTCAATTGCACTGCAACAGCCGCAAGTGATCGTCGCTGTGCTGAGAGTTTATATGCATTGCGAAGCCTGCGCTCAAGAGATCAAGAAGAGGATTCTAAGGATGAAAGGTCTTTATCAGTATTCCATTAATTTCTTAATCATCCAATTAAATCTGATGGAAAACAGGAAATCATACGATTGGTACACGCGAATTCAATCTTTTTTTATTATTATTCATGCTCCCACAACGTGATTTTGAATTGATTAATTACGAAAGGTAAGATTTTTCCTTACGACAGGAGTCCGTTCAGCGGAGCCAAACCTGAAGGCATCTGAGGTGACGGTGAAGGGCGTGTTCCACCCGGAGATCCTGTCGGCGTACATCCTCAAGAGAACGGGAAAGCACGCGACCGTGGTGAAGCAGGAGCCGGAGGAGAAGCCGGTAGAGGATCCCGAGAAGTCCAAGGCTAAGGAGCCGCCGCCACCGACTGCAGCCGGGGATGATGCGAAAGACGAGAAGAAGCCTGAAGGCAGAGAACAAGTTGACAAGGAGGACGAGGACTGCGGCTGCCGCAACGAAGGGGAACAGAGCGAGAAGAAAGCCGACGGCGATGCTGACACGAAAGAGAAGGAGAAGAAGACCGACCCAAAAAAGGAGGAAAATAAGGAGGACGAAATAGTCGTCGTCGACATCGGAGCGACGGGGACTCCACCGCCTCCACCATCTGCCGACGGCGAAGGTACCGGCGGCGCAAGGAAGATATTAATTAAGAACGAAAACTACTACTACTACATTCCGAAGTACCCAGCGGAGTTCTACGCGTATCCGCCGCAGATCTTTAGCGATGAGAATCCTAATGCATGCGTTGTCATGTGATCCTAATCAAAGTTCGCTCGTCCCTGCATGTGTTAAACTTTGAACACAAAATATATTGTCGATTTTGGAGCTCTTATCTAATTATGAAAAAGTATTTCTATAATTATTTTATAAGCATAACTGTGTAGTATCTTTTAGTAACTTTTAATAATAAAGACCCTACTTTACTAAATTACTCAAATATATTTATCTTTGATAAAAAAAAAATAGTCTATCCTAATTACTAATAATTATTTTATTCAATTACGTATACAATCACATGTCGCTGCATCACTTGGAAATATTTTTATACGCTGTGATTTTGTCTAATTTCAAAGAATTTTAAGATTAGTATTAAAAAAATGATAATTTTAGTTATCTTTATTAATTATCTTTATGATGCCGATCGCATAAAATTTATTTAGATGACAACTTAAATATATTATCACAGTACCATCCCCGGGGACTTTATGATTAATATAAACAATATCTAATGGCGTGATTGACCTTCAATCCAATTTGATAAAATTCCACCTTAAAAAAAAATACATTTTTATTAAATGAAACATTCCAAATTTGTTAGTTACGTGGATACACTTACCTGATATCCATACGACACGCATGTCAAATATCCATGTGACAGAAATTAGGTCGACTTAACTACATGCTAAATTTTATATTTCAGTCTGCAAAATTTAATGTTATAATATCTTTTAAATTTTAAAGTTATTTTATTCTCAACTAATAGAATTATTTCATTACTTAAATAATAATATAGTGCAAACACTAATAAATTAATGCTCTCAATTTCAAAATTTTATATTTAGCATCAAATAAGAATATTATTTTTACTTTAGATAAATTTTGGGTATGAAATCTATTAAAATTTAGAAGAATGTATTAAGAAAATAAGAACAAAATATTAAAATATTCATATTACACATCTAGCTTTTTATCATTTAATACAACCTCTCTATTTTAAGTCTGCTATATCATTGATTACAAATTAATTAAAAATTTAATTAAGTATTATTAATGAAAATTAATTAGGTATTATTTTTAAAAATTAAATATGAAAATAGGTGAAAAAAATATAATTGATTTATAAAAATATGATATTACTTGGATATCTTTAATACTAATTCTAAAAATTTAAAAATTATATATAAAAATAGGGGGAAAACATATAATTAACTTATAAAAATATAATATTACTCGGGCACATTTAATAATAACTGAATAATAATTTAAATTAAAATTTAATTAATTAATTTTTTTATCTAGCTATTTGAACCTACTAACTTTTTTTTAACAAATTAAATAAATTAACCCGATAAAATACCGACTAATTTAATTAAAAATTAAAATAACTATTTTTTTCTTATTATAGAATTAATTGTAAAATCTAATATCAATTGTTAAATCATTTTTTAAGTCTAGTATTCCATTGAGGAATAGTGAGGAAAATCAATTGATGATTTATATTAATTGATTGCTTAACAATCACTGCTAAGTTGTTGATCAATTATTTATATTAATCGATTACTATAACAATCAACTGTGATTCTTGTTGGTGCAACCTTAGGTCAAGGTTGACCTGGTTGACCCGACTCGAGTTGACTTGACTCGAGTTGTATTTTGATGTTTGACTTGGGAAGATTGTCGGTGCAACCTTAGGTCAAGGTTGACCTAGTTGTGTTGCATGTTGATGTTTGACACTCGTGAGAGAGTTCTATTCTTGATATGGGACAAGAATAGATGTTTGGGAGATTATTGGTGCAACCGTAGGTCAAGGTTGACCTGGTTGACCTGATTCGGAAAAAGTCCAAGTATGGAGACTTGGCGCGGAAAAGTCCAGGGAGCTTGGCTGGAAAAGTCCAAGTATGGAGACTTGCCTGGAAAAGTCCAAGCGAGGAGCTTGGCGAAAAGTCCAAGTATGGAGACTTGGCATCGAAAAGTCCAAGCGGGGAGCTTGGCAGGGAAAAGTCCAAGTATGGAGACTTGGCATCGGAAAAGTCCAGGGAGGCTTGGCACAGGAAAAGTCCAAGTATGGAGACTTGGCACGGAAAAGTCCAAGTATGAAGACTTGGCACGGAGAAGTCTAGTGAGTGAAGCTGGCATGGGCTAGTGAGTGATACTAAGCAGGTGAAAGTCCAGTGAGTGAAGCCGGGCAAAGTCCTAACTGGGATGTTAGGCGGTTGGAAAGTCCGGTGAGTGAAGCCAGGCGGTGGAAAGTCCTAAGCGGGATGTTAGGCGGTTGGAAGTCGTGAGTGAAGCGGGCAAGGGAAAGTCTGGTGAGTGAAGCCAGACGAAAGTCCTAGTGAGTGAAGCCAGGCGGTTGGAAATCTGGTGAGTGAAGCCGGTGAAAATCTAGTGAGTGAAGCTAGGTGAATGAGAAAGTCCTAAGCGGGATGTTAGGCGGTGTGGAAAGTCTGGTGAGTGAAGCAGGCGGTGTGGAAAGTCTGGTGAGTGAAGCAGGCGGGGAAAGTCTAGCGGGATGTTAGGCAATGTGGAAATCTGGTGAGTGAAGCCGGTGAAAGTCACGTGAGTGAAGCAGGCAAGGAAAATCCAGATGGATCGGGGATGATCGGACTTACGGTGTTGGAAAGTCCAAGTAGGTCAAAGGATTGACCGGACACTTGGCGAGGAGTTCTAGCAGTCGAGGGTGACCGGATGTTAGGGATGAAGTACCAATAGGTCAAGGTTGACCGGATATTGGTTTGAAGCCTTGGGACTTGGTTTGGGCCAAAAAGCTGGATCGGTCACCAAACCGATCCGGTGATACTTTGCTCGATCGGTCCGGTGACCGATCGAATCGGTGTTGATTCTTGATCGATCGGCCCGGTGGACCGTCGCCAACGAGGCAAAGAGTGGTGATCGGTCCACGGCCGATCGGGCCATCTGATCGATCGGGGACCGATCGAGACGATGTCGCTGAGGTTGGGATCGGTCCGTGGACCGATCCGGGTCGATCGGTCCACGCACCGATCGAACCCGCAGAAGGTGGGCTGTGACCGAAGAAACTGATCGGTAGCGAGGACCGCGTGTAGGCCGACCTGATCGGTCCCCGACCGATCAGATTACACACAGAAGGGTGGAGAGATCGGTCGAGGGCTGCTGCTGCGCGAAAAAAAAAACTTCTTCTTTCTGGAAGTACTCTTCTGCCTGAAGCTTTTGCTTCTTCTTCCTGCTGAGCTTTGTTGAGCTCGTTGGGTGCTGAAGCTCTGCGTGAGTTTCCTGTGTTAGGATCCTTTGTACTCGGCTAGAGAGGGGGGTGTGAATAGCCGACCCCAAATCGTCGTTTCTTTCTACAATAAGGGTTAGCGCAGCGGAAAATAAAACAAAGAAACGAAAGCGGAAAGATCAAACCTAAGACTCGTCGATGTAACGAGGTTCGGAGATGAAACTCCTACTCCTCGGCGTGTCCGTAAGGTGGACGAAGCCTATCAATCCGTCGGTGGATGAGTCCCCGGAAAACCGGCTAAATCAAACTCCTTCTGGGTGGAGAAACCTCGCCACAATGTCTTCGAACAAGATAAGAGTACAAGAATACGACAAGAAACTAAGTACAATACAAGAATGTAATAACCTAGCTTGCCTTCTTGTCGATTGGATGAAGCAACAACTCAGCGCCTACAGCAGGTGATCCAGGTGGAAGCTCACGCGAAGCTTTGGGGCAGCTCAACAAAGCTCAACAGCAAGCTGACCATGTGAAGGAGGAAGAAGAAGTAGTAGCCTTGTAGAATCCCTCGGCCTTTATACCGCAAGAAGAAACATGAAGAAACTAGCGCGCAGCGTTAGAACTCGATCGGTCCGCACCGATCGGGGAAGAGTGGATCGTCTCGGCCGTGCCGACGAGGAGGTGGATCGCACGATCCCTTCCTTTCCTTCTCGCGACGTCTGCGATCGGTCCACGCACCGATCGGGACTTTGATCGATGCCGTGGACCGATCAACTCGCCTCTGCTTGGTCGACGGTCACGATCGATCAAGAATCAACAGAGTTTTCGATGATCGATCGGTCACGGACCGATCGAACAAACAGCAGACATGGATCGGTGCGGTGATCGATCCACAGGTTTTTGCCCAAACCAAGCTCCAAGACTTCAAACCAATATCCGGTCAACCTTGACCTATTGGTACTTCATCCCAAGCATCGGTCACTCCTTGACCTAGAACTCCTCGCCAAGTGTCCGGTCAATCCCGGACTTTCTCAACACCAGTCCGATCATCCCCGATCCATCTGGATTTTCCCTGGCTTCACTCACGGGACTTTCACCTTCACTCACCAGATTTCCACATTGCCTAACATCCCAGTTAGACTTCACTCACCGGACTTTCCACACGCTTCACTCACGTGATTTCCACACCGCCAACATCCCGTTAGGACTTTCTCATTCACTAGCTTCACTCACTAGGATTTTCACCGCTTCACTCACCGAGATTTTCCACACTGCCTAACATCCCAGTTAGGACTTCCCATTCACCTAGCTTCACTCACTAGGATTTTCACCCGCTTCACTCACCAGATTTTTCCCGTGCCAAACTCCCTGCTTGACCTTTCGTGCCAAGTCTCCATACTTGGACTTTTCGCCAAGCTCCTGCTTGGACTTTTTCTCATGCCAAGCTCCCTGCTTGGACTTTCTACCAGTCATACTTGGACTTTTTCCCGAATCAGGTCAACTCAAGTCGGTTCTCCAATAACTCTCAAACATCTATTCTTGTCCCATATCAAGAATAGAACTCTCTCACGAGTGTCAAACATCAACATGCAACACAACTAGACGACAATCTTCCCAAGTCAAACATCAAAATACAACTCGAGTCAAGTCAACTTCAGTCTGGTCAACCTTGACCTAAGGTTGCACCAACAATCTCCCTTTTGATGTTTGACAAAATCATAATCAAGTTAGGTTAACCCGATAACCCTAACTTAGGTTTTCAACCATTTTCCAATGTCCGATGTTCTTTCCTTGAACATTCTCTAGACATTCTCCCCTTAGGTTAACACGATAACCTAACTTGGGTTCTCTAATAATTCTCCCCTTCACACATCAAAAGTATTCCAATGTTCTTCCTCGAACATTCCTTGACAATCTTCCCTAGCTTAGGTTAAACCGATAACCTAACTTGGGTTCTCCAATAATTCTCCAATGAACACTCTCCCTTTTGACACACATCAAAAGAATAAGGAAGGTATCAAGGTCAAGAGTTTCTTCCTAATGAAAGTCCCATACCTTTCATTGAAACTCTTATTTTCCCTTGATACTAAGCTCAACAATCCACTTAGTGATAATCCCATATCACTAATCCTCAAGGAGTAAAAACTCCCTAAAGTCAACTCCCTTGACTAATAGTTAAAACTCCCCTAAGGCCAACTCCCCTTGACCATTGCACCAACAATGTCTTGGAGAGTTTCAAACCTTTAGAAATCTAAAAACCAACTTTCAGTCGAAATTTCAGACATGCAGTCGAATTTCAGCACATTGGCACGCTATCAGACCTCACGAGATCAGGTCTGACCTGACTCGGATCGGTTGACCGATCCCTCGGATCGGTCCACCGATCCTGCCCGAGTTACCTGGTTTCTCTCCAAATTCGAAACCCTAATAAATTCAGAAAATTCGAAAAATTGTGAAATTTTGAGGATACATTCCTCATATCATACACTACCATGGAAAAATAATTTTCTATGAAAATAGTTTCCATTTTCAAATCTTGATACAAAGTTCAAAAACTTTGAAATAGTTTAAGTTTTAACTCAACTTTGTATCACAATGTTCAATGATGAATGCTATCACTAGGAAAGCTTCATCAAGGTTTTTCAAATCAATTTTAAAATGCTTTTAAAACCATTTGAATTTAGGACCATAATCTTAGGGCTAAATGTACATGACTTGTACATAAGCTTTCCCTATGATCCTCCTTTTCTTGAATTAGGCTCATCTAGGTACAAAAACTATGCACCTTGATCCTAACTCATGATCCTAATATCTCACACACATCTAAGGTGTATCAAACCACATTCAAGTCAATTTGATGTGAGATATGGGTTAAGGTCAACTTAGGCTAAGTTCTCATGCATTTTCTAAACTACACTTTGATCTCAATATCAAAATGTGTTTTTCATCCTTAAACCAATTCAATTGATTATTAATGCAAGAGATGATGACATGGCATAAATGATATCATAAGTAAAAACATGTGCCAATGTCATGATGTCATGGCATAAAGCTTGAAAACTTAAATAAAGCATGACATATAATAACCTAAGCATTATCATGACATTTCAAGTGATCATAACTTAAATATGATGTCATGACATGGCATATGGCAACCAATCATGGCAAGTTAGCACAAATAAAATACCTAAATCTCTATCTAAGTATCCTTAGCCTTAGCTAACTTAAAATCTAACCCTAGATTGCCCATATATCCCTAAGAGAAAACCAAAATCCCAATTATGGTATTTCTCTAGGTTTTCCTCAAATTGTGCCACTTAAGATTAAAAATGAGATTTCCAATCTTTAGGCACATTTAACTCTTCAAAGGAGTAAATGATAATTCATTTCATTTTCAAAGGTTCACAAAACCTTGAAAATGCTCCTTGAGTGTCAATTTCCTCAAAGTTGGGTTAACTACCCTTCTTATTGGAGTTGACACTCTCTAACCCATCTATGGGGTAGAGAAGATGCTCCTAGGAACCCAATACCTATTAGAGCTCATTGGGTTCACTAAATATTCACTAGGGATAGCTTCCCTAGCAACCCTCCTAATGACCCTCTTAGGCTTTAAAGCCTTGGTCATTTGGGTCTCATCAAAATCAACTCTAGGGGTGACTCCCCTTGTGACCTTGGTAGTAGTCTTCCTAGCCCTAGGTTTTGTTCCATAATCGAATGGAACATTATGATAGGTGGGCTTGACCACTTGGGACTTAGGTTTGTGACCCAAACCTTTCTTGTCCTTGGACTTGGGTTTTTGACTCTTAAACCCTAGAGATGACTTCTCCATGTTCTCAAGAGTCTTTTCCAAAGTATCAAGTCTTGACTTCAAGACTTGATTCTCCTTCTCTAATACCTCAATCTTTAATTTATCATTATTCCTTGAGGTATTTCTAGGCATATGTCTAGATGATTTGGGATTCCTACCTAGGTTCTCCTTAACCTTAGATGAGGTAATTCTAGGGTTGGCTTTCCTAGTGTTATCCTTATCTAGGCTCACATGTTTTGCACCTAAGCACATGTATTGATTCCTAAGGTTATCATGCTTGTTATTATCGACAAGTGCAATAAAATTCCTAGCATGCATTTTATTAGAGTTGCAAAAATGAACCTTAGAGGTTACCTTAGGGTTTGCCTTAGCTCCCCCTATCGATGTGCCCGGTCTCTTGCCCTTGTGAGGTTGCCTCCCCCTCGGACAATGGCTCCTATAGTGTCCCCTTTGCTTGCATTGGAAGCACACGATGTGCTCCTTGCCCTTGCGTTTCGGGACTCCGGCTTCCTTGACCTTTGGCGCCGGTGGAGTCTTTCTTACCCTCTTTGGACACTTACTCTTGTAATGTCCATGTTTCCTACACTCAAAACACATTATGTGTAATTTGCTTGAAATCACAGTGTTTGAGTTACCTAGGGTTGTGGATGGAGATGAGCTTTCTTCTTCAACCCTTCCGGAGGTGGAAACTTCTTCTTCTTGCTACGAACTTGAGCAAGAGGAACTCTCCTCCTCTTCTTCCTTGGATGTTGAGTAGCCCTCAACTCCCAATTCGCTCCCTCCATGATGTGAGCTACTTGGCTCACTAGGCTCCTCTTCATGGCTTGAAGTGGAACTCTCCTCATGGTACTTGGCCAAGTTATCCCACAACTCCTTGGCATTGTTGTATTCACCTATCTTACGCAAAATATTAGTAGGTAATGAAAATTCAATTGTTTTAGTTACCTCATTGTTGATCGTTGATTGATGGACTTGTTCCTTTGTCCACTTGTTCTTCTCTAGAGGCTCTCCTTCTTTATCCATTGGAGGAGTAAACCCTTCTTGTACACAAAACCAATTCCACATATTAGTCCTAAGAAAATACATCATCCTTACCTTCCAATATGCGAAGTTGTCGTTGTAGAAGGGTGGAATGGTGATGTCTTCTCCGAATTGATCCATCTCTAGCGCTTGTGCTCCCACGGGTGTGAATCCGATGAAGAGCGGCCTCGCTCTGATACCACTTGTTAGGATCCTTTGTACTCGGCTAGAGAGGGGGGTGTGAATAGCCGACCCCAAATCGTCGTTTCTTTCTACAATAAGGGTTAGCGCAGCGGAAAATAAAACAAAGAAACGAAAGCGGAAAGATCAAACCTAAGACTCGTCGATGTAACGAGGTTCGGAGATGAAACTCCTACTCCTCGGCGTGTCCGTAAGGTGGACGAAGCCTATCAATCCGTCGGTGGATGAGTCCCCGGAAAACCGGCTAAATCAAACTCCTTCTGGGTGGAGAAACCTCGCCACAATGTCTTGCAACAGCAAGATAAACAGAAGTACAAGAATACAGCAAGAAACTAAGTACAATACAAGAATGTAATAACCCTAGCTTGCCTTCTTGTCGACTGGATGAAGCAACAGCTCCAAGCGCCTACAACAGCAGGTGATCCAGCCGGAAGCTCACGCGAAGCTTTGGACGAGCTCAACAAAGCTCAAGCACAGCAGCACTTAGCAACAGGAAGGAGGAAGAAGAAGTAGTAGCCTTGTAGAATCCCTCAGCCCCTTTATACCTGCGAAGAAGAAACAGCGAAGAAACTAGCCGTTGCGTCGCAACGGCTAGAACTCTGATCGGTCTGCAGACCGATCAGGGAAGAGGTGGATCGGTTCACAGACCGATCCCCTTCCTTTCCCCTTCTCGCGATGCTCGTCTCTGATCGGTCCACAGACCGATCAGGACATGGCCTGATCGGTCTGTGGACCGATCAGCCTGCTTTCTTTTCGCCTCTGTTCGCTTGCTGATCGGTCACCAGACCGATCAGTAACCGAACAGAGAGTTTCTGTTCGGTATCTGATCGGTCACCAGACCGATCAGAGCAAACAAGGTATCACTGGATCGGTCTGGTGACCGATCCAGAGCTTGGTTTTTGCCCAAACCAAGTTCCAAGACTTCCAAACCAATATCCGGTCAACCTTGACCTATTGGTACTTCATCCCAAGCATCTGGTCACTCCCTTGACCTGCTACTCCACCAAGTGTCCGGTCAATCCCTTTGACCTACTTGGACTTTCCAACACCAGAAGTCCGATCATCCCTGATCCATCTGGATTTTCCCTTGCCTGGCTTCACTCACCAGGACTTTCACCTGGCTTCACTCACCAGGATTTCCACACTGCCTAACATCCCAGTTAGGACTTTCCCACTGCCTGGCTTCACTCACCAGGACTTTCCAACTGCCTAACATCCCAGTTAGGACTTTCTCATTCACCTAGCTTCACTCACTAGGATTTTCACCTGGCTTCACTCACCAGGATTTTCCACACTGCCTAACATCCCAGTTAGGACTTCCCATTCACCTAGCTTCACTCACTAGGATTTTCACCTGGCTTCACTCACCAGGATTTTTCCCCGTGCCAAACTCCCTGTTTGGACTTTCCCCGTGCCAAGTCTCCATACTTGGACTTTTCCCGTGCCAAGCTCCCTGCTTGGACTTTTCCAGTGCCAAGTCTCCATACTTGGACTTTTCGCGTGCCAAGCTCCCTGCTTGGACTTTTCCAGTGCCAAGTCTCCATACTTGGACTTTTCCAGTGCCAAGCTCCCTGCTTGGACTTTTCCGTTGCCAAGTCTCCATACTTGGACTTTTTCCCGAATCAGGTCAACCAGGTCAACCTTGACCTACGGTTGCACCAATAATCTCCCAAACATCTATTCTTGTCCCATATCAAGAATAGAACTCTCTCACGAGTGTCAAACATCAACATGCAACACAACTAGGTCAACCTTGACCTAAGGTTGCACCGACAGTCTTCCCAAGTCAAACATCAAAATACAACTCGAGTCAAGTCAACTCGAGTCGGGTCAACCAGGTCAACCTTGACCTAAGGTTGCACCAACATCCTGCTGGTGTTCTAGCTGCTGGATCCGAGAAGCTGCTGCTTCATCAAGGTTCCAGTCGACAACAAGAGGCAAGCAAGTGTATTACAATTTCTATTGTTCTTGTTTGTTTTCTCCATTGTTGTACTCCTTTGTTTGCTGTTGCAAAAGAGTGTGGCGAGGTTTCTCCACCCATAAGGAGTTTATATTAGCCGGTTCTCCGGGGACTCATCCACCGACGGATTGACCGGACTCGTCCACCTTACGGACACGCCGAGGAGTAGGAGCCCTAATCTCCGAACCTCGTTACATCCATCGAGTTTGAGGTTTGATTTCTTTCTTTGTCGCTTCTATTGTTTTATTTCCGCTGCGCTAACTCGACATTGTAGAAAGAAACGAGAACGAATTGGGGTCGGCTATTCACACCCCCCTCTCTAGCCGTACGAAAGATCCTAACAAGTGGTATCAGAGCGAGGTCGCTCTTCATCGGATTCACACCCGTGGGAGCACAAGCGCTAGAGATGGATCAATTCGGAGAAGACATCACCATTCCACCCTTCTACAACGACAACTTCGCATATTGGAAGGTAAGGATGATGTATTTTCTTAGGACTAATATGTGGAATTGGTTTTGTGTACAAGAAGGGTTTACTCCTCCAATGGATAAAGAAGGAGAGCCTCTAGAGAAGAACAAGTGGACAAAGGAACAAGTCCATCAATCAACGATCAACAATGAGGTAACTAAAACAATTGAATTTTCATTACCTACTAATATTTTGCGTAAGATAGGTGAATACAACAATGCCAAGGAGTTGTGGGATAACTTGGCCAAGTACCATGAGGAGAGTTCCACTTCAAGCCATGAAGAGGAGCCTAGTGAGCCAAGTAGCTCACATCATGGAGGGAGCGAGTTGGGAGTTGAGGGCTACTCAACATCCAAGGAAGAAGAGGAAGTGAGTTCTTCTTCAAGATCGGAGCACGAAGAAGAAGCTTCTACCTCCGGGAGGGATGAAGAAGAGAACATCCATTCATCCTCAATCCTAGGTAACTCAAACACTTTAAGTTCAAGTAAATTGCATATAATGTGTTTTGAGTGTAGGGAATTTGGGCACTACAAGAGTAAGTGTCCAAAGAGGGTAAGAAAGACTCCACCGGCGCCAAAGGTCAAGGAAGCCGGAGTCCCGAAACGCAAGGGCAAGGAGCACATCGTGTGCTTCCAATGCAAGCAAAGGGGACACTATAGGAGCCATTGTCCGAGGGGGAGGCAACCTCACAAGGGCAAGAGACCGGGCACAACGATAGGGGGAGCTAAGGCAAACCCTAAGGTAACTTCTAAGGTTCATTATTGCAATTCTAATAAAACTCATGCTAGTAGTTTTGTTGCAATTGTTAATAATGATAAGCATGTTAACTTTAGGAACCAATACATGTGCTTAGGAGCTAAACATGTTAGCCTAGGTAAGGATAACACTAGAAATACCAACCCTAGGATTAACGCTTCTAAAGTTAAGGAAAACCTAGGTAGAAATCCCAAGAAGACTAGACACATGCCTAGGAATATCTCAAGAGAAAATGACAAATTAAAACTTGAGGTATTAGAGAGGGAAAATCAAGTCTTGAGGTCAAGACTTGATAATTTAGAAAAGGCTCTTAAAAACATGGAGAAGTCATCTCTAGGGTTTAAGGGTCAAAAACCAAAGCCCAAGGACAAGAAAGGTTTGGGTCACAAACCTAAGTCCCAAATGGTCAAGCCCACCTATCATAATGTTCCATTCGGTTATGGAACAAAACCTAGGGCTAGGAAGACCACCACCAAGGTCACAAGGGGAGTCACCCCTAGAGTTGATCTTGATGAGACCCAAATGACCAAGGCTTTAAAGCCTAAGAGGGTCATTAGGAGGGTTGCTAGGGAAGTTATCCCTAGTGAATATTTAGTGAACCCAATGAGCTCAAATAGGTATTGGGTTCCTAGGAGCATTTTCTCTACCCCATAGATGGGTTAGAGAGTGTCAACTCCAATAAGAAGGGTAGTTAACCCAACTTTGAGGAAATTGACACTCAAGGAGCATTTTCAAGGTTTTGTGAACCTTTGAAAATGAAATGAATTATCATTTACTCCTTTGAAGAGTTAAATGTGCCTAAAGATTGGAAATCTCATTTTTAATCTCAATTGGCACAATTTGGGAAAATCTAGAGAACTCTCGAGGAAAAATGAAACATGCCAAGTTTTGAGGATAAATTTGATCTTTAAGTGGCATGAATTAATCTAGAGTTCAAGAAGTGTCAAAATTAGGATTTTGGCATTTTGGGGCAATCTAGGATTAAATTTGAAGTTAGCCAAGTGGTTAAGGATACTTAGATAGGGAATTTAGGTATTTTATTTGTGCTAACTTGTCATGATTGGTTGCCATATGCCATGCCATGACATCATATTTATTTTATTATCATTTGAAATGTCATGATAATGCTTAGGTTATCTATATGTCATGTGTTAGTTTAGTTTCAAACTTTATGCCATGACATCATGACATTGGCACATGTTTTCATATCATTATATGCCATGTCATCATCTCTTGCATTATAATCAATGAAATTGATTTAAGGACAAACACATTTTGATATTGAGATCAAATTGATGTTTAGAAAATGCATGAGAACTTAGCCTAAGTTGACCTTAACCCATATCTCACATCAAATTGACTTGAATGTGGTTTGATACACTTTAGATGTGTGTGAGATATTAGGATCATGAGTTAGGATCAAGGTGCATAGTTCTTGTACCTAGATGACCCTAATTCAAGAAATGGAGGATCATAGGGAAAGCTTATGTACAAGTCATGTACATTTAGCCCTAAGATTATGGTCCTAAATTCAAATGGTTTTAAAAGCATTTTAAAATTGATTTGAAAAACCTTGATGAAGCTTTCCTAGTGATAGCATTCATCATTGAACATTGTGATACAAAGTTGAGTTAAAACTTGAACTATTTCAAAGTTTTTGAACTTTGTATCAAGATTTGAAAATGGAAACTATTTTCATAGAAAATTATTTTTCCATGGTAGTGTATGATATGAGGAATGTATCCTCAAAATTTCACAATTTTTCGAATTTTCTGGAATTTATTAGGGGTTTCTGAATTTTGGGAGAGGAAAAATCAGAAATCCCTGTGATCAGTGTCTGGATCGGTCGCTGGACCGATCCAGGGAGGGCTGGATCGGTCACTGGACCGATCCAGAGTGCTGTGGATCGGTCTGGTGACCGATCCAGTGAGGTCTGATAGCGTGCCAATGTGCTGAAATTCGACTGCATGTCTGAAATTTCGGCTGAAAGTTGGTTTTAGATTTCTAAAGGTTTGAAACTCTCCAAGACATTGTTGGTGCAATGGTCAAGGGGAGTTGGCCTTTAGGGGAGTTTTAACTATTAGTCAAGGGAGTTGACTTTTAGGGGAGTTTTACTCCTTGAGGATTAGTGATATGGGATTATCACTAAGTGGATTGTTGAGCTTAGTATCGAGGGAAAATAAGAGTTTCAATGAAAGGTATGGGACTTTCATTAGGAAGAAACTCTTGACCTTGATACCCTCCTTATTCTTTTGATGTGTGTCAAAAGGGAGAGTGTTCATTGGAGAATTATTGGAGAACCCAAGTTAGGTTATCGGGTTAACCTAAGCTAGGGAAGATTGTCAAGGAATGTTGAGGAAGAACATTGGAATACTTTTGATGTGTGTCAAAAGGGGAGAATTATTAGAGAACCCAAGTTAGGTTATCGGGTTAACCTAAGGGAGAATGTCTAGAGAATGTTCAAGGAAAGAACATTGGACATTGGAAGATGGTTGGAAAACCTAAGTTAGGTTATCGGGTTAACCTAACTTGATTATGGTTTTGTCAAACATCAAAAGGGAGATTGTTGGTGCAACCTTAGGTCAAGGTTGACCTGGTTGACCCGACTCGAGTTGACTTGACTCGGGTTGTATTTTGATGTTTGACTTGGGAAGATTGTCGGTGCAACCTTAGGTCGAGGTTGACCTAGTTGTGTGCATGTTGATGTTGACACTCGTGAGAGTTCTATTCTTGATATGGGACAAGAATAGATGTTTGGGAGATTATGGTGCAAGTAGGTCAAGGTTGACTGGTTGACTGATTCGAAAAAGTCCAAGTATGGAGACTTGGCACGGAAAAGTCAAGCGGGGAGCTTGGCTGGAAAAGTCCAAGTATGGAGACTTGGGACAGGAAAGCTTGGCACGCGAAAAGTCAAGTATGGAGACTTGGCTGGAAAAGTCCAAGCGAGGAGCTTGGCAGGGAAAAGTCCAAGTATGGAGACTTGCCATGGAAAAGTCAAGCGAGGAGCTTGGCACAGGAAAAGTCCAAGTATGGAGACTTGGCAGGGAAAAGTCCAAGTATGAAGACTTGGCACGGAGAAGTCACAGTGAGTGAAGCAGGCGGTGGAAAGTCTAGGGAGGATGTTAGGCGGTGAAAGTCACAGTGAGTGAAGCCGGGCTGGAAAGTCCTAACTGGGATGTTAGGCGGTTGGAAAGTCACAGTGAGTGAAGCCGGGCGGTGGAAAGTCCTAACTGGGATGTTAGGCGGTTGGGAAGTCCGGTGAGTGAAGCCGAGCAAGGAAAGTCCAGTGAGCGAGGCAGGCGGAAAAAGTCTGGTGAGTGAAGCCAGCAGATGGAAATCCTAGTGGTAAGGTGGTGAAAATCCTAGTGAGTGAAGCTAGGTGAATGAGAAAGTCCTAGCGGGATGTTAGGCGGTGTGGAAAGTCCCGGTGAGTGGACACGGTGTGGAAAGTCCGGTGAGTGAAGCGAGGCGGTGGGATCCTAACTAGGATGTTAGGCAGATGGAAATCCGGTGAGTGAAGCCGGTGAAAGTCCTGAGTGAAGCCGAGCGAGGAAAATCCAGATGGATCGGGGATGATCGGACTTCGGTGTTGGAAAGTCCAAGTAGGTCAAAGGATTGACCGGACACTTGGCGAGGAGTTCTAGCAGTCGAGGGAGTGACCGGATGTTAGGGATGAAGTACCAATAGGTCAAGGTTGACCGGATATTGGTTTGGAAGCCTTGGGACTTGGTTTGGGCCAAACCCAAGCTCTGGATCGGTCACCAAACCGATCCGGTGATACTGTTTGCTCTGATCGGTCCGGTGACCGATCGATACCGAACAGAAGCTCTCTGTTCGGTGACCGATCAGCAAGCAAGGTCAATCGAGCTCAATGGTCCTCCACTCCGATCAGGAATGTGTCGAGTGAGCACCGAATTAGGTGTTGTACCCCATGGACCGATCCGGCATCCTCCTGATCGGTCCACGACCGATCGAACTATAGCGAGACCCATACATGTCTGTTGGGACTCGATCGAAAGTTGATGTCACTACCAACAAAGCATGTCCAGCCTACAAATCATATTTTGTTTTCTGCCTGTCACATAAATATTTGCATGCTCGCTTGGAAAAATCTTAGTGACACTTTTTGCTTCTTCTTCCGAGGATGTTGAGCTCGTTGGTGCTGAAGCTCTGCGTGAGTTTCCTGCTGGTGTTCTAGCTGCTGGATCCGAGAAGCTGCTGCTTCATCAAGGTTCCAGTCGACAACAAGAGGCAAGCAAGTGTATTACAATTTCTATTGTTCTTGTTTGTTTTCTCCATTGTTGTACTCCTTTGTTTGCTGTTGCAAAAGAGTGTGGCGAGGTTTCTCCACCCATAAGGAGTTTATATTAGCCGGTTCTCCGGGGACTCATCCACCGACGGATTGACCGGACTCGTCCACCTTACGGACACGCCGAGGAGTAGGAGCCCTAATCTCCGAACCTCGTTACATCCATCGAGTTTGAGGTTTGATTTCTTTCTTTGTCGCTTCTATTGTTTTATTTCCGCTGCGCTAACTCGACATTGTAGAAAGAAACGAGAACGAATTGGGGTCGGCTATTCACACCCCCCTCTCTAGCCGTACGAAAGATCCTAACAATTCTATCCAGAAATAATGAGAATGGTTAACTAGAGATATATATGACTTTGAGATTGACGTGGTGATACTTTATGTAATTCTGTAACACAAAAAAGTTAGTGTCGAGTTGGGAAGAGGTTTCTTACGTTGATCCTCCGACGCTCAAGTCAGTTTCTAATGATCTCAATAAATGGAGAACTGTAGCTAAAGAATGTATATGATGAAGTTGCGTATATCTCTCCCTGTGGCTGGGAACCCCTTTTATAGTATCAATGTAGTGCTCGTGCACGCATCCCAATGTGTACGTACATTTTCCTAGGTGTCATAGGAAAAAACAAGATGAAAAGTGTCTCTGACATTATTCCTTAAATGGTCATGCAATTATCTGACATGACAGTCTGAAAGATTGTAAAGTACGATTTACCTGTTGGGTATACCCTGCTGTCCGTAGCACAAACTTCCAAACGGATATGATAAGATATTAAGCGGGACCCTGCTTGGCTGATCGACGTTCGCTCAGACGGGCTTCACCCGCTCAGTAGTGACATTAGGCCTGCTGGCTCGTCCCTTTCAGAACTTCTTGACTGTCCTCAATTATCTTCGTCTGATCGAAAGAGGTACCCGGTTGACGAAGCTAGTGACTGCTTATTTTTTTTTTTTATGGTCAGAGGACAATTTATCCGGTCGAGAAAGGCTCTGCTTACTTATCTCTCAAGTTAATACCATCCGTTCAACAGTACTTGGTCTATTCAGTAGTACTAGCTCGGTCTGCTCGACCATAGTTGGTCTGCTCAGCGAACTTGGATACCTCGCTTAACTTTGTCTTCCACGTCAATTGGTATTTATTTACTTTGACCTATTTTTTATGGGGCCCCTCCTCATTATTAGATCATACTGCTAAGTTGTTAGTGGCTAGTTGTTATTTTCAATTTAATCCGTTTAATCGATTTAATTAAATTTAGATATTTAAAATACCGATTCAATCTTAAATAATCTATATTAAAAAAATAAAATTTTAAATTAACTGAATCAAACTCTAATTTTGATCGAATAATTTAGTTTAATTAATCTTTGGTTAGCCCTAGTCCCAAACTGATTACAGCTCTTCATGTTATTAATTCTGACCATTGAAATCAGAATATAGATCAAACTCAATCTGGGAATTGTCCCTGATGATGCAAAGGAAGATTTCTCAAATGTTGATTTGCTATAAGTTAGTATGTTTTGCGTCTTTGTTTGTTTTATCGAGAGAGTGTTCTTGGATTCGATTCACCACATCCAGAGGGAGGGAAAAAGGCGATCAGAACTAGCTTTTTATCATTTAATACAATCTATCTGTTTTAAATAAAAAAATAATTAAATATTATTAATGAAAATTAATTAGGTGTTATTTATAAAAATTAAATATAAAATAGATGAAAAATATGTAATTGACTTATAAAAATATGATTTTACTTGGACACTCTAATTATAAAAAAAAAAATATTTTAACTTAATATCATTTAACATTGTCCTTTTTTATGATAAATTTTAATAACGATAATCTGGCAGTCATAAAATGATTTTATCTAGTTAAAAAAACAATTAAGATAATTAAAAAAATTAATTAAGCTAATTAAAAAATTAATTAAGCTAATTAAAAAATTAATTAAGTATTATCGATGAAATTAATTGGGTATTATTTTTAAAAATCAAATATGAAAATAAATGGGAAGGAATATAATTGATTTATAAAAACAATCGGTTAATTTTAATTCATCTTTGGCTCACCCCTACTCACCCCTACTCCCATGACTGATAGACCTCTTCATTAATTCTCTACAATTGAAATCAGAATCTAGATAGACTCAATTTGAGAATTGCTTCCTGATGATGTAAAGGAAGATTTCTCAAATGTTGATTTGCTATGAGTATGTTTTATTTATTTTTGTTTATTTTATCAAGAGAGTGTTCTTGGATTCGAGTCACCACGTCCGGAGGGAGCGAGGGAGAAAGGCGACAAGAAGAGGTAGCTAGAGGCGTTCGTGAGCAAGAAATCCCATAATTGATTTTAAGTTACCTTGATTCATTATTTTATATATATATATATATATATATATATATATATATATATATATATATATATATATATATATATATATATTTTGAACCATTAATATTAAAAAAAATTAATAACTCCATTGAATACCAAAGTCTGTCATGATTTACCATCCTTCTGGACAGTGAGGGGTCACCCTAGAGAAATCGCTGAGATAATAATTTCACCTTTTACAACCAATTCAATTAGTCAAGTACTTTTAATTTCGTAGGATCTAGTAGTTGTCGACCGAGTCCCTTCCGTTCATGTCCTAAATAGGGATGAATAATTGATTAATAACCAAGCTGATCAAGCAGTTTGAATCAAAATCAAACAAATTATTATTTTTTATTTAACAATACCATCACATTTTTCAAAAAAACTAAACAAATTGAACCATAAAATAATGATTAATTTAGTCAAAAATTAAAATAATCAATTTTTTCATCATCAATCGATTGATAGTCGAATTGAATGATCAATTGTTAAACAATTTATTGTATTTTTAAATCTAACAATCTATTGATGTAAATTAATTGATGATTTACACGGTTATAGCAAAATTACTAACTTAGTATTCTATTGCTATTTTAAATTTAGTAGATGTAATTAAATTTTGACTTTTAAAACTAAGAAAAGACTGATTTAATTGAAATAATCGATATTTTTAAGAGAAAAATAGATTTTTTGAATTAACTGAATTAAACTTCTAACTTTGATCTGTTTGATCCGTTAATACAATTTCACCAACCTTTTATTCACCCCTAATACCAAGTTTGATTAGACCACTTTCAACATTGAATGAGCTTAATCTTCTACAATTGAAATCCGAATCAGACTCAATCTGGGAACTGTTTCCTGATAATGCAAGGAAAGATATCTCGAATGTCAATTTGTTATAAGTATGTTTTTTGTTTGTTTTATTGAGTGTTCTAGGATTCGAGTCATCACAGCTGAAGGGAGGGAGATGGGCGACCAGAAGAGATGGAAACGTAATATTCATGGGCACGAAGCCCTTGTGATGATCTTGACATTATTTTCTTTCTTAAGGCAAATTTTCCTAGGAGCTGGCATTGCGGCTGTCGCCAATGTTGGCATTGCTGCCGCCATGGAAGACGAAGTTGATGTCGAAAGTTTAGAAATCCCAAAAATGCTAAGAGTAGGTTTCATGGAAAGGCCGTTGGATGTTCTAGAAATCGTGGACACTACCAAATCGATGGAAGGAAACGTCTACGGATATTTAATGTCGCTACTATAATCTTTTCATAAATCCAAGTAACTTTTTTACAAATCCAAACAACTTTTTCATAGGGGTTTGCTTGCCCCCAATTAGATCGGGGAAACAAAAAAAAATTAATAATGATCTTACAAAAATAAAGTTTTGTTATTGTTTTGATGATAAATATATATATTTTAATAATTTTATTAAAAATTTTTAACCATCCTTTTGATTAATTTTAAATTTAAAGTATAAACGGGCTTTAATTTAAAAGACTTAAATGATCTTTAAAAGCCCACATAATGCATCTACCTTGGCCCATTAATTAAAGAGAAAAAGTTTCAAAGAGCTGGGAATTGACACTTCTTGAATTCTAGATCTTAGGCTGTCGGTGACCGGAACGAATTTATAAGGTTGGATAAGACTCTTGCTCTTACCTCTGAATCCTCTTTATCTAGATGTCAGAGTCACGTCGCTCCCCGGCAAGAGTCTTTTATTTGGCATTAATGACTCTTGCCGCGGTACCATATTTGTGTCTTCTTCCTTATTTTGGAATTGTATTTTCATAGTCAGTGTTCCTGTCTGGAAGCTGAGAAAATGAACCTGCCGGTATGACGTGTCTGGAAGGTTGACCACATCCTCTTGACCCGGTCGATGAGCTGTCCTCTACGTTCAGATCGTCAGAAGTCCTCCTCCGATCAACTGTACCTGTATCCAGCGACCGGATCGCGCCCGGCCTCTGGTACCTCGGTGCTCGAGGCGAATCCCACAGATATATGAGCAATCGAATACTAACGACAAAATAATTAACTAAATGCAGAAAAGGTACGAGAACGTACCCTGGCCCAGGGGGGCGCCCTCGGATGGATGGATGAGCTGGTCGAGCTACTGATCGAATCGTCAAGGTCCCGCAGGAAATATGGATATGAATCAGTAACGGAGCTGGATGTAGTAGCAGCGGCGTGGAGTCCGGTGTGCCATGTATCCACAAGGCGGCATGTAAGCCGAGACATAATGGCTCATAGGCCGATACGCGGCACGCAGGCCGGATAGCACAGATAGCTAATAATCATAATAAAGATGCAGAATAAAACCCAATGGATGTCCATATCACCACGGAGGGACGGATCTGCACCAAAAGCAGTGGAGACAACAAATGTACAGCCGTCGATGCGGACTGTCGGAATGCCATAGCTAGCTGTGGGGGATGCTAGTCGCCGGAGGCGACTGCGACAGTGGCATCCGGAGGTGGCAGCGCTGGGCGCCAGAGGCGCTGACCGCCCAAGGCGGCTAAGGCAGTGGCTGCCGAAGGCAACGAATGGCTGCTGGAGGCGACGGATGTCGCTAAGGGCGGAGATTGCCGCCAACGGCGGCTACTGCCGCTGGGACAGCGAGAACCGCCAGAGGCGGTGCCCACTAGGGGCGTCGCTGACTAGGATCCGAGGTGCTGCCGGCGTGGAGAAAGGGCAGCAGCGCCCTCCGCCGGAGGTGTCTGCAGGCAGGAGGAGAGGGAGGAAAGGGAAAGATAGCCTGGACCCTGCCTGAGACGCTAGCCGTGCGTCGCAGCGAGGCCTGCGTGGTGCTCGACGGTCGAGGACGAGGAAAGCATGAGGTCCGGCCGTTGGCCGTCGAGAGGGTGAGGGTCTGCTTGAGGAGGCCGGAGGACATGAGATGGAGGAGAGGGGCAACCGGTGGCAGGCTTCGGCGCCGGCAAGAAAAGGGAAAAAACCCACTTCGGCAGCCTCCTCCCCCCCCCTGCCATTCCCTATATCCGGATCAGTCAGTAATTTCTAAATTATCCAATATATTTTTAGGCATTTTTTTCGGAATAAGGATCCATTAGACATAATTTTACCTTCCTTTTAACTAAAGATTATTTTCATAATTCAAATATGTAATCTTTTGATCACACGATAACAACTCTATTCAATCATGCATATGGATTAATTAAGTAAAGTAAGCTAAAGTTCCCATGCAAGTCAATTAATGCAATTGCATTAACAAAGAAAACTAAATAGATTATTCATCTCATACACAACTAAGAAGCAAGAAAATTTAATAAGAAATAACAATCATTTTTATTTTTCATAAAACAATTAAAATGGTTGTGGCACGTGCCAGAATGAAATCGAATTTGTCCCAACTTGAGGGAGCAAAGGCTTCAGAGTGCCATTATTAATATCAAATGCTTGTGGCATAGTCACGTAGGAGACAACCTTATCATCATCTGGCATCTCTCCGTGCTCGCCAGCAGTGTAAATAAACTCAGACATGCCACTGAAGAAGTGCAAGAATATATAGGGAGGTGATGATATCCCATAAAAAACTACAGAATTCCTGCATATGATCTTAGCAAATGTTACTGGCGGTGAGCCAACACTGTCGTCTCGAAATAGTTTATACATATTAATCCATCTGGTTTTGTAGAATGGAAGCTTCCTATCCTTAAACGATATGTATCCCTCGCAATCACTTACCTTCTGAAAGAGAATGAGACAGAGGTTGGTCATACTTGATAACTTCCAATCAGCTTTGTTGAGCTCCCTTGAAGGAGAAGGGATGGTGGAAAATTTATTAAGGTTGATGCCGGAGAACATAGAAACTTCTCCCATATAGTTGACAGTAGCAAAACATTTGCGGAAGAAGACAACGTCCTCATACTTGCTCTCGTCGTTCATCAAGAGCCAAGAAGAACCATTGCGAAGTGATACCAATGCCTTGTTCCCGGCTGAGATGACGACAATGGTGCAATCAGTCATATTCAATGGATTAGAAGAAATCGCCATCTGATGGATCAAGTATTGAATCTCAGTATAATTCGTCGTAGCTCCAGGATTAAGGGGATCAAAGGGCATGTTATATTGGATCCTTCTAGTGAACAATTGTTTAGGGGCGTCGGGGAGATGAACATGAGCACCGGTGAGGGGGTTGAGGAGGGAGATGGCATAAGAGTCCTCTTGTCCTTCCAGAACCAACCATCCTCCACATGAGACGATCCCTAATTCAAAATTCTTGTTTTCCTTAAGGGCCGGCACAATGATGGAGTGTGATTTGTCATCGGTAAAAGACATGTAGAAGAGTCGTCCGTTGATCCGATCACATCCAGTGATCAGCCATGGAAGCAGACGACGCTGAGGGGTGACAGTGATAGAGCGCCATGTTTTGCAAACAGCACGAAAGCGAATATAATCCATAACATCTAACCTCTTGGCAATGAGTTCCAATAGATTGTCATCGATAAGATTCCAATTGACCAATAATTTATCGTCGCTAAAACAACAATCCTCCATCGATTTCTTTATGTTATAGAAAAACTTCTGCTGCAATTGACAGAAACATTAAATAAATTTATAAAGAAGAAGAATTAATTTATTGATAAAGACATCTAAGGAAATATTATGTTGGCCTAGAGTAAAATAGAATTTTGAATATTAAAAGATAAGTATTAAAAAGGTAATATTTAGTAATAATATTTAGTATTTGATAATGTTTAAAATTTTCAATATTGGCAAATTCAAATTAATAAAAAAAGACCAATCAATTCTCACAACTATTTCAAATTAATTACCTATTCAATAGGAATAAAATCAATTTTCACGTTTCTTCCTTTCTTTTAACTTATATTTATATTTAAAATATGATTTGTTGCTATTCTAATTTGTAAAAAATTTTATTGATATTTATTTGTACGTATTGCTTTATATATTTTACCCATATTTTTTAATTTCTTCATCTATTTCCTTCTTGGCCTTATTTCAATATCTTACTTCCAATCTAATTTTATTTCTATATATTCTTTTGAAGCAATTAATTTCTAGCTTTCCCACCATATTTGTCTCTCTCTTTTATACTAATTTACTGATTTTTTATTTTATTCAAGGATACAACTATTAAATGGTTATTTAATAACGTTAAGTTATTCGAAATCAAGTTTAACTAATTAAGAAACTTGACTCTTTAATAATTAGTTTTGATTAAATATAAAATTAAATTACATTAATATCCTTATTTTTTTAATAATAAAAATAAATGTAAAGTTTACTAGTAATTTTCTATCATGATTTTTTATATAAAAATATATACTGTTATGGTTCTTTTTAGTCTATATATTCTTATCAATTTAATATCTATTATAAAAATTAAATTAATCTTTTAGAGGAAGAGTCTAATTTATAGGTCCGGATATTAATTTATTTATGCATATTTATACATTATATTATACCTATCATGTGTACTTGTTTAAATAATAATTATTCATTTATCTTCTTATGAAATATCTTTCCCATAAATTCTTACCGTCAAACCTTCAACAACCATAGGAATAACAACTTGAGAACAATAAAAACTTGAGAACAATAAGATTTGGGTCATATATCTAATGATCAGGATAATAACTCTATACCCTTTAGATTTTTCTGGATAACCAATGAAAAATCTACTAGTTGTTCTTAAATCGAGTTTCTATTCATGTGGACGATAAATTCTTACTTCCGTCAGGTAACCCCAAATATGCAGGTGCCTTAAACTAGGTTTCCTTCCAGTCCACAATTCAAAAGAAGTTTTTGGAACTGTCTTACTAGGAACCCTATTTAACAAGTACATAATGATTTTCAAAGCATACATCCACAATGATAAGGATAAAGGAGAATAACTTAACATACTCCTAACCCCATATCCATTAGAGTACGATTACGTCTTTCTGCAACATCATTTTGTTTTGGTGTCCCAGACATTGTGTATTGAGCACAAATGTCATGTTGTTCTAAATATTTAGCGAATGGACAAGGGCATTGCCCTGAGATATCATACTTACCATAATATTTACCACTCCTATCAGATCTAATAATCTTCACCTTTTTGTCTAATTATTTTTCAACCTCATTAATAAATACCTCTAAGATATTCACTGATTGAGATTTTTCATACAACAAATAGATATAACCATAACATGAATAATCATCAATAAAGGTTATGAAATATTTGTCTCCACCAAGAGATGGAATATCAAAAGGTCCATATATATCGGTGTGTATAATTTCTAAAAGTTGTGTGCTTCTTGTAGCTATTTTTTTAATTGTGTGTTTTTTATGTTTCCCCCTAATACAATTCACACAAATATCAAGATCGGTAAAATCCAATTCATGAAGGATTTCATTCTTTACTAATCTTTGTAATCGTTCTTTGGATATATGGCCCAAACGTTTATGCCACAAGTAAGCTGAGCTTTCATCCACTAGACCACGTTTTGTTCCAACATTATGATGCAAGGTCAATAGAGTCTCAGCAAACAAATTATTAAGCTTTAATTTGTATAAGTAATCACAAAGAACACCGGAGTCAATAGAGTGATTATTCTTAAACAAATTGAAATATTCATTATAAAACTTAAATGAGTATCCAACTGTATCAAGTTTTGATAAAGAAATTAAATTTCTACTAACAAAAGGAACATAAAGAGTTTGAAAAAGATCTAAATGATATCCAATCAAACGATAAGTTCCAATAGCTTTAACCGGTGCTTTAACTCGATTTCCCATGAAGACAAACTTTTCATTTGACTTTATGGTTTGGATTATAAGGAATCCCTGCATCATATTTAAAACATGAGTAGTATAATCAGAATCAATCCACCATGTATTATAAGGAACTTTTGCCAAATTTGATTCAAAACATACAAAAGCACTGGACTTACCTTTCTTTTCAAACCAAGCCTTTCATTTTTGGCAATTCTTTTGAAAGTGTCCAAGCTTGTGACAAAAATGACACTTATTATTCTTTTGTCCCTTCTTTTGGTTTTGGACAGATGACACATTTAACTTTAAGTATCCATTATTGTCCTTTGTATTTTTCTTTCTTGATTTTTTCTGGTATTAGGGTGACTCATGAAATTAATTGAGTGAACTCCTTGTTTCTTAAGTCTTGCTTCCTCTTGAATAAACATACTTTGCAATTCTGTCACATTCCATTTATCCTTTATAGTATTATAATTGATTTGGAATGCATACTCAGGAGGCAAGGAGTTTATAATAAACTGCACAAGGGAGCTCTCACTCAATTTCATTCCCATGGAATTCAGTCTTGCTGTCATATTTATCATTTGAGTGATATGATCACGCATGGTATGAGAGCCATCAAACTTCATGGTGGTTAACATACCCGTTAATGTCCCACAAAGTGACTTATCAGCAGACTCAGATTGAGATAAATTTTCTACAAACTTCATAAATTCCTTAGCATCATCAATTTTAGGGATTGTTGGCTTAATGATGTATGCTACAATTATTTGCATAAGCATCAAGCTAAGTCTATTTGATCTTTCCCAAACTTATGGAAATATACTTATTCAGTGCTGCTAGTATTAGTAAGTGCAGCAGGCTTATCTGTAAGAAGTGTCAAATCAAGATCCAAAACACCTAAATGGAACTGGATTTGTTCACTCCATTCAAAAAAATTAAGCCCATTGAACTTCATAATAGACGAGGCTTGTGAATGAAGTGTTGGACCCCCCGTGGTTGTTTTTATGTGATCAACCAAATTAGATTAGATACTGTTTGATTTTGATCCCCGTGTCTAAATGTGCAGGAGCTTAGGAGCACAGGAAGTCGAGTGGAAGATGCAACTAGCGATAAGGATGACACAGAAAGGGAGCCGACGGGTTCGGTGCATCCGAGAGACGAAAGAGCTACGGAAGAGTACATCGGTGGGCAAGAAGAACATACACGACGTTCGAGGGACGAGAAGTCGGAGTGGAAGCTTGCTCGAGGAGAAGACCGAAAATTGGGTTTGGGTGAGCCTAATTTCGATTGGCCGCAATCACCCAAGCGAACAGAGCAGCGAAAGATCCAAAGGAAGGTTGGAGCTATTTATACGCTGCAGGTGGAGGGTGTCTTCCATGAGGTATAGGAGGCGCCCTCCATAAGGTATGGGAGACACCCCTCCATGCTTATGAAGGGCGCCCTCTACCAGTCTTTGTAGCCGTTTGGTAGTGAATAAAGCTTTATCCGCTGTCTCACTGGAGGTACACTCTAAGATCCTTGGAGGCGCCCTCAAGCAATATATAAGATTTTTCAGGGGCTATAAAAGGGCCCCTGAACCTAGGAAAGATACAATAACTTTAAAACAACTACTGTAATAATTTCCTAGAGATTTTTTGAGCTTTTCAAATAATGTAAGAGGCTTCTCAGCCTATAGAGAAGGAGATATTTCTAGTAGAACTTTGCAACCGCCTTGGATTAACAACCACTTAGGTTGTAACCAAGTCAAATCTGTTTGCCTCTTTCTTTTTTATTAGTTATTCATTTCTGCTTATAATTATTGGGATATTGCTACTGATCTAAGTTGAAAACAGAGAAAGGTTCTTCTTGTTGTTTTATTTTTCCAACAGACGTTGCGCCCTCTTGTCGACCCCGCTGCTGTGCCAAAATGAAGAGCAACAGTTGTTGATGCTGGAAAATTATGTAGAATGCTCATACTTCAATGTTTTGATTCATAAATCATAATACAAAATTCAAATAACATTCATATGAACTTTAAATGCATATTGAAGTTCTCATTTGAGTGATACTACAAGACACACACATAATCGATGCTTAAATACAATTTCATATAATAGGTAATTATATATGATCTAATCAAACATGTTTATTATCTTTGGATATACTGAGCATATCTAATAAAATATATAAATTAACCACAATTATATCCATGATTATAAAATAAAGTAATCAACCTTTGGGTGATTATTAATTATTTTATAATCATTGAACTTTAAATTATTCATGATAAGAGTTAAGTAATTTCATCATATTATCTTATAGCATCACATACTCATGAATAATTTAACATTATTTAATTAATGTCTAAAACCTTTTAATTTGGCCACTTTGGTGACTAACAAATTATGTATAATATAGACATTAAATTAAATATTAATGACAATAATCAATTAAAAGTTCATATTTGTTTAATTTTAACTTTATGATCCATCAAACATAAAACATGAATAAACATAATAATCATATATATGCATAGAGATCTAAGCATAATCAAACTCAAAGGAATAAAACATTCATAAATCACATATTAAATAAATATGTGATGATCATAATCATTTATTTATAATGAATGAATATATTAGAAAGTGTATAACAATCTAATTAAACACAATGTGTAACATGTTTAATACATTATGTCCTTTAGAAAATTGAGACATCAAAACATACATAACTTTTAGTCTCAAAATTCTTTTTACACAATTACTCAACATGTGTAATCATATAAGATTTCTCAATTAAAGTTATCATACATGTCAAGAATCACTAGTAGAAAAAAAAACTTTTTGAGACACAACAAAATATGTCTTAAATTGTAAATTTGGTGTCTCAAAATGTTTTTGAGATGATAATGTAGTTGTCTCCAATACAAGCGTCTCAAAAAAATATTGTGACAGTTGTACTATCTCAAATGCTATTTAAGATGGTGATGAGACGGTTGTTCAATTGTCTCAAAAATATTTAAGACAGTTATTTTTTTTGTCTCAAATGTTATGTCTTATCCTGTGAAAAAACTAGAGACATTAAATTGAGATGGTAATATGTCGTGTCATATAGTAGTGAAGACAGTAAATTATTGCCCCTAATGTTTTGATTTGTTGATGCACCATTTGTGACAAACATTAATAATATGAAAAGAACATTTACTATACAAATTAATCTAGATTAGATTTATTGAATTGTCATTTTAAAACAAAAGGAAAAACTCTCTTTATAAATTAAAAGTGATATGCATAATATAAAATTTAAATATTTTTTAACTTACAAACTAGTCAATACATAAGTTCCATGCTAACATTCATCCAATAATAGAAATATCTACGTATTCATCATTAATTTGATAAGAAAAAAAAACTACTATTCCCATAAAAATTACACAACAGAAAGCCTAAAGAACAACTTCTCATGATCTGGAGATAACTTCTATAATCTTTCTTCATCATAATCCTGAACATAAAATACAACTCTTATTAGAGATCATAAAGATGATTTATAATCTATATTATTAAAAAAAAATCAATAAACAAAACTTTTCAATAAGAAATTTCATCATCTAACACGTAATCCTCTTTCTTGCAACTATGTATATAAATAAAACAAATAACCCAAGCAATCTGATCGAGCATTTATAGTTCAACATCTTTCAGAGGCTACAACAAGTTTGCATGAAGTAGTCTAGTCCTGGAATGCACAAGCATAATCTAAATTTAAGATGGGAAGAAGAAAAGGAAAATATGAAGCATGGCAGAAGTATGTACGATTGCTTATATTTCATTTTAGAAAACACCAAACAAACTTTAAAAGTTGATAAATTAACACTAATTTCTAAGCATTAATATTACATGTATTACATGTTAACCATCTAATATAAGTTGAACTGAGTTTTTTTTAATCTTTACAATTAAGAAGACAAAAAGAGCAAACTGAAAATGTATTATACTGCTAGATGTTAAGATTATACATGCACAAAAAGAATGATGGAGGAATAGACTGAAGTGACATGAATAATTTCAAATATTTGTACCTATTGCTTACCCAATCCTTGTACATGTGAAATAGTATTATCTGCAGTCTAAATAAAAAATAGTGTATGTATCACAAAACTACCAAAATTCATCAAAAAATCAGTTATTTAAATAAATTCAAGATACTTTTTAATTACTAAAGTCACTAGATTCCATGCGAAGATGAGTCAATGGGGATTTATGATTCTCTAACTTTGATTGAAGTGCATCTATTTGAGATTTCATTTGATTTAGAATAGGAGTCACTACTTTCAGGCCTGACCCTGAAGGAGGGCAATCTTGGGCGATGGCCCTGGGCCTAGATTTTGAGGGGGCCCAATTTTTTTTTAAAAAAATATTATGTTTAATAGTCATAGTGCAGGAATAAAAACATATTTAGGGTAAAAAATTGCTTCTGTCGCCTGCGATGGGAAACTCGCTGAAGTGCCCGTCGCAACGCCGCCTCCCACCTGCACCCGCCTACGAGAAAGAGAATGACTCAAGATATATCTTCTCCTCCTTTTCTATTTGAAATTCTCTGTCCCTGTCGCATCTCTTCTTCTTCTTTCGCTAACGGCTCTTCCACGGCTATTTATGTGATTCTGTTGCATCTCTTCTTCTTCTTTTGCATCTCTGTTACTTTTCAAGATTTTTTTTTCCATTATTTTTGTATCCACAGAAATGATAAATACAACCCATTGAATTAGAATTTTCATTGTGAATTTGAGCTTTGGTTGTCTATTGTCGTTGACTCGTTATGAAAAATTGCTCTCAAATTTTTGTTAGATTTGAATTTTTTTTTAGAGGAGAATTTTGTTCATTCAATGGTGTTTAGTGACTGGTGTGTGACAGTGTAAGCTTCAGTGGTTTCTTATTAAGAATTGTTATTTCTTAATAATTTTACTAATTAGTTTCAATTTGATAATGATTTAATTAGTCATCTATGAAAATTTTAATTATTTGCTGTAGCATGTGTATTTAAATCAGAATTCAGTCTTTCTTCTCTTTTTTATTTTTATTTTTAGTGTGTAAATTTCTTTTCTTATCTTTACATTGCCACGGGCTTCTTTCAATGCATATGTGCATGCCCTTGTTAATGATATATAAGATTGTGTCTTGAGAGAATTTATTCATATGTGACAAAAAAAGAAATCAAATAAAAAAACTAGTTGCATGACCTTCTCTTAGACTGATAATGGATTTGGATTCGACTCAAAAAGAGTTATTTTTATGAAAAAAGATTATTGTTGTAGGAGAGACCTCTCATAGTGTGCCACCTTTCTTTAAATGATGTAGAGTTTTTGAATCATGGTTTATCCCTTGTAATTTTGATCGAATGTTGACCTTAGAACTTGTGACCTTAGTAGCACAAAGTAGCTGTGAGTTGATTTGTGATAGAAATTTAAGATGAAATGAACTTTTTTTATTAGGTTTCTGACTCCCATAAAAGTTGTAGTATATGTTTATAACTCCAAATTGTTTAAAGTCTTAAGGCGCAAGTTGATTTGTAAATCTGCTTGGATCACGAAGATCATGGAAAGATAACCAATAGGCTAAGATTTAATTGGATAGGGATATCTCGACAACATATTGAAACTATGGGGTAAAATGATGATTCAAAAACTATGGAGGCATTCAAAAAAAGTAGTAAACTATAAGGGCAAAATGAATTTTTCCTCTCTCTATATAACTTATACATAACAAAAGTGCAATATCAAAATCTAGATCTTAACAGTCACTCCCTTTTTCTGTTTACTTTTTTTGCATAATTGATATAGTTGAGATATACGAACACATATCCACACCCTAAATAATTAGTCATTTCTTTATTAATGTGTTGGTAAGAAATTTCAAATTGGGTGAATGAGTTATCCCTTTAGTCAGTGTCAAATAAACTATCAATAATCCTACAAAAATAAGAAGAGAAAATTGCCAAAGGACTTATGATTGAATCACTTAGATTATAGATCTTAGAGAAATATAGCACTTGAGTACTTACTCTATGAGAAATAGAAATTCGTAATGTTTTTTATACTCTTGTTGGTTGTTCAAGAAACCTCTAAAGTGCTTACTCTGCTTGAACTTATGCGCCTGAACTTGTGTTGTTATAATTAGTATTGTTATTTCTTTAAGTATAATAATTTTACTAATTAGTTTTAATTTGATAATGATTTAATTTTCTTTTAACATGTGTTGTCTGATGAGGTGCTTAACTTAATGACCTAGGACATTTCTATTAATATTGGAAACTATCATATTACATGTGCTATTATTTCCTTTACTAGTGAAATAATTTGAATTATCTATTTTTTTATAATTGTTGTGGTTTTGTATATTATAATATGTTGCCTAAAAAATATCTTTTTGGATGTGAGAAAAGGAAAAAAAGAAAAAAATTAGAACGATTGACTGGATCACAAAGAGGTGATATTAATAAATTCTTTATTAAAAATTCTCATGGAAATCCAAAAAATTCAACTATGACTGTGAATAATGTAGATGAGTGTTATGAGATTCACGATTTAATGAAGAAAGGGAAAATTTGAGTGGGCATGAAAAAATGTTTTAAATAAGGTAGATAATGAGAATATTGACATCAATGAACAATTTATTTCTTCACTTGATATATATGATACAAGAAATTAGGATAATTTTGATAACAATGCACGTGATATTCTAGTTAAAAAAGGGCCTATCAGAGAAATGAATATTGTATATCCTTTGGACGACACTTTTAGGCATTTTTCTTGTGCTCATTATTCTAGACATTTAAGTAATGGAGGAATAAGAAACCGAAAGTGGTTGGTTTATAGTAAATATGTGGATAAAGTTTATTGCTTTTGTTGCAAGTTGTTTAAATATGAAAACAATTGAAGTTCACTAGCAAAGGATGGATTTAGAGATTGGAAACATCTTAGTTAATGACTTAAAGAACATGAAAATACTATTGAACATATAACTAACATGAACACTTGGAATGAATTAAAAATGTGATTAGATAAAAATCTAACAATTGATAAAGGCCTACAACGAGAAATTTTCAAAGAAAAAGAGCGTTGGAGACAAGTTATAACAAGAATAATAGCAACTATAAAATGCCTTTTTAAACATTGTTTGACTTTTCGAGGATCTAATGAAAAACTTTATCAAGACAATAATGGAAATTTTTTTGGGTTAATTGAAATGATTGTTGAATTTGATTATGTGATGCAAGATCATATTAAACATATTCAAAGTAATGAAATTCATTATCATTACCTAGGTCATAAAATTCAGAATAAGTTGATTTTTATTTTAGCTAATAATGTTAAAAGTGTTATCATTAATAAAATTAAAGAAGCAAAATATTTTTCAATAATTCTTAATTGTACTCCAGATATAAGTCATCAAGAACAAATGACTTTTATAGTACGATGTGTTAATATATCAGGTAATAAAGTGAAAATAGAGGAGTACTTTTTAGAGTTTCTAAAAGTAGATAATACATCAGGTTTAGGACTTTTTAACGAATTGCAAAATGTGTTAAAATCATTTGATCTTAGTATTGAAAATATTAGAGGTCAAGGTTATGATAATAGTTCTAATATGAAAGGAAAACACCAAGGAGTTCAAAAGAGGTTACTTGAAATAAATCCAAGAGCATTGTATATGTGCTTGTCATGGTCTTAATCTAACTCTTAGTGATATGATACATTCTTGTGTTAAAGATGTTTCTTTTTTTAGAGTAGTGCAACACATATATACATTATTTTCAAGCTCTCCTAAGAGATGAAAAATTTTACTTAATAATATGAACGGATTAACCGTCAAATCTTTGTCGAATAGTCGTTGGGAAAGTCGTATTAAAAGTGTTCAAACTATTAGATTTCAAATTGTGGAAGTGAGAGCAGTTTTGCTTGAATTAAATAATATTTGTGATGATGCAAAGTCAATAAGTGAAGCTGAAAGTTTAGCTAATTCAATCGAAAAATTTGAATTTTTACTTGGTATGATCATTTGATATGATATCTTTTTTGCTATAAACATGGCGAGTAGGAAATTACAATCAAAATCTATGTGTATTGACTCTGCCATGAAACAATTAGAATGTGTAATCTCATTTTTTTAAAAGTATAAGAGTCTTGCATTAGATATGAATATAGAGCCAATATTTACAACAAAGCGCCGTATTTTTTAGGAAAAGACAATTTAATGAAAGAGAAGATGATGAAGTTTCACTATTTTTAGAAGAGTCTTTTAGAATTGATTATTTTATTGTTGTTGTGGATATGACAATTGCTTCTTTAAAATGTAGATTCAAGCAAATGAAAACCTTTGAAAATATATTTGGCTTTTTATTTGATTCAAAAACAGTAAGAACTTTGAATGATGATAAATTAAGAAAATATTATGTCAATTTAAAATCTACTCTAACTCATGACAACTCATCAGATGTTGAGTTAGATGATTTATTTACTGAATTAAAAATATTATAAACAACTTTACCAAATATGATAATATCTATATTCTTGAATTTATTCAAAGTGTAGATTGTTATCTAAATGTTGCAATTGCTTATAGAATTTTGTTGACTATGCCTGTTACAGTATCAACGGCTGAAAGGAGTTTTTCAAAATTAAAATTATTGAAAACATATATGAGATCGTCAATGTCTCAAGAAAGATTAAATGGATTGATAATTTTATGTATCGAGAAAGACATCTTGAAAAATCTTGAAACTGATACTATTATAGAAAATTTTACCAATAGAAATGCTAGAAGGAGTCATTGTAGATAAATTATATATTATTATAAATTTATTTGGGATCTCATTTTATTATTTCACCCGAGGCCTCTTGAGTCGAAGGACCGTGGCCGACTACTTTCATACACTCTGCTACCGCTTTCTCCGTAATCATTTTGATTAACTCATTTGAATGTTTATTGGATAACAAGGGGTGAGTACACATGTCAGAAGGGCTAGGACCTAAACCCATAATGTGAACATAACCATAACTTTCATTTCCCATGAAACTATTGAAAATCTTCTGTCGCAACTTAGGTATTTGATCCTCAATAGGTACCATTGATAATTTTTCTTGCATTTGACCCTAGATGTTTATTAACATCAATAAATATAGATCTTTCACAAGTAAACAAAATGATAATGTCTTAGCAATATAAGAATTATAAATGCATGTGTTTACTATTAAATTTACAGCCTCGGCATCAACTGGAACTCCATTTTTGCAACGAGCCTCAATGTACGTTGTTAAGGGATCGATTGACTTTCCATCAGCTGTCAACTATATAAAAATGATAAATCCTTATACATTTGTTACCAAAAAAACAAAGTATATTAACATTATACATACTTTTATTTTGAAGTTAGACATTGAAGTCCTTCCGATCCTATGTATTGGCTCCACAAGTTTCCTATCAAGTGCATTTTTCTTTAAAATTTCCTTAAAAACAGAAGAAGAAAAATAGAGATTTTTTGAATAGGTTATAATAACAATAATTAAAAAAATCATAAACAATGTTATTAGAGACAAGAAATTACTTGAAATTTGTTTGTACTCTAGTACTCGATGAGAATCCTCCATTGCTCAGGTTCAACAAAATTAGGACCATTGGCTAACAATTGGTCATACGTTTTTTCCATTAAAATAATTAACTTTAGTTCGATTCTTCCACTTTCTTTATTTGTTGCCAATAGATTTAAGGCATACAGACTTATGCTATAGAGGGGCATTGCTATTCTCCTATATAATTTATAGTACATATATGAACAATTTGTTACAAAAAAAATTACAAACATAATTATTATAACTAGGTTAAAAACATTGCTTTGTCATTTCAGTCATATGATATGATTAATAATAGGGTAAAAATGGAAGAAAAAAAAATTGAGAACTTACCTGAACTTCATTCCAGATATAATCTGTAACGTGTGCAGGTAAGTTAGACCATTCCACATATGTTAAGGGAACTTGGACACTATTACGAGAAATTCAACCAAGTAATGATGAATACTTCCCAGCATTCGGTCCAATAGCCTAGAATGATTCATTGAAATCAACTATTAACTTTTCACCTTCATGCATATAAATAATCCCCTTGAGCAGGGCCTCTCCCTCGTTTTTTAGTAACTCCATTGTTAGTTTCTCCTAAATTCAACGAACGTAAAAGACTTATAAATTACAATAAGTAAAAAAGGACCAATAAAAAAAGGTGACAAATAATACGAGAAATTTAAAAAATAATTGAACACATTAGAAATCTATATAAATTAACCTGCATTTGGCAAGGTGAAACTAGGTTATGAATTCATACTCAATTTCCTACAATAATTTTCATATATATGGCTTGGTTTTTCCATTCATCCCAACTAAATCATCTTCTAATCGAAAATCATGGCTATTGTCAGGTGGCGAGAGCGGAAACGATGGGGGCAAGAAAGAGGAGGCGGATGAGAAGCCTCCGACTCCCCCTCCCCCTTCTCCTCCGCCACAACCGCAGGAGGAGGTAGTTATGAGAGTCTACATGGACTGCGCAGGATGCGCCAGGAAGGTGCGGCAGAGCCTTCGGGGCTTTCCAGGTATTGGTCAATCTATTGAAGAAATAGCCCTTTTAAGCCTTCGAAACTGGACATTTGATGCGAATATAGTTAAACTTTGTATGGGTTCGGATTGGAAGGTGTGGAGGAGGTGGTGGCTGACACCCGGACGCACCGTGTCGTGGTGAAGGGGAGGAAGGCAGCGGAGGATCCGCTGAAGGTGGTGGCGAGAGTCCAAAAGAAAAGCGGAAAGAAAGTGGAGTTGCTAAGCCCCCTACCTACCCCGCCGACGCCGCCGGAGAAGAAGGAAGAGGATCAGAAACCTATTGGAGAGGAAAAGGTCGAGGCCTAAGATTCAAATCGTTCACCATCAATTTTTTTTCTCTGCAAGTGCTATGCCTTTTCCAGTTTCCACTCTCTGTTTTTACATTTCAATTGCACTGCAACAGCCGCAAGTGATCGTCGCTGTGCTGAGAGTTTATATGCATTGCGAAGCCTGCGCTCAAGAGATCAAGAAGAGGATTCTAAGGATGAAAGGTCTTTATCATGCATTATTCCATTAATTTCTTAATCATCCAATTAAATCTGATGGGAAAGCACGCGAATTCAATCTCTTTTTTATTATTCATGCTCCCACTGAAGAAGCAACGTGCGATTGATTTTGAATTGATTGATTATTAAAGGTAAGATTATTTCCTTGACGACAGGAGTCCGTTCAGCGGAGCCAAACCTGAATGCGTCTGAGGTGACGGTGAAGGGCGTGTTCCACCCGGAGATCCTGGCGGCGTACGTCCTCAAGAGAACGGGAAAGCACGCGACAGTGGTGAAGCAGGAGCCGGAGGAGAAGCCGGTAGAGGATCCCGAGAAGTCCAAGGCTAAGGAGCCGCCGCCACCGACTGTAGCCGGGGATGAAAGACGAGAAGAAGCCTGAAGGCAGAGAACAAGTTGACAAGGAGGACGAGGACTGCGGCTGGGGAACAGAACGAGAAGAAAGCCGACGGCGATGCTGACACGAAAGAGAAGGAGAAGAAGACCGACCAAAAAAGAAGAAAACAAGGAGGAGGAAGTAGTCGTCGTCGACATCGGAGCGACGAGGACTCCACCGCCTCCACCATCGGCCGACGGCGAAGGTGCCGGCGGCGCAAGGAAGATATTAATTAAGAACGAAAACTACTACTATATTCCGAAGTACCCAGCGGAGTTCTACGCGTATCCGCCGCAGATCTTTAGCGATGAGAATCCTAATGCATGCGTTGTCATGTGATCCTAATCAACGTTCGCTCGTCACTGCGTGATCTTTATCAAATTTTTTTTTTTACTTTACATAAATTTTTGGTATGAAATCTATTAAAATTTAGAATAATGTATTAAGAAAATCATTAAAAACCAAAATATAGTTGAAATATTAATATTACACACCCAACTTTTATCCTTTAATACAACCTCTATGTTTTAAGTATGCTATATCATTTATTATATTAATTAAAAAATTAATTAAGTATTATTAATGAAAATTAATTAGGTATTATTTTTTAAAAATTAAATATAAAAATAGATGAAAAGGGAAATAATTGACTTATAAAAATATGATATTAATTGACACATAATAATCTTAAAATTATAAAAAAATTATATTTTAACGGATCAAATTTAGATCATCTAGCATTATCTTTTTTAAGTAAATCTTAATGACAAGAATTTGGTCGACAAGAAAATGAATTTATCTAGTTAAAAAAATTAATTAAGTTAATTAAATAATTAATTAAGTATTATTAATGAAATTAATTAGGTATATTTAATTAATTAAGTATTATTAATGAAAATTAATTAGGTATTATTTTTAAAAATTAAATATAAAAATAGGTGGTAATGATATAATTGACTTATAAAAATACAATATTACTTAGACACCCTTAATAATAAGTCTAAAAATTATTAAAAAATCTATTATAGCCGTCCAAATTCTAATTATTTAGTATTATCTTTTTTTTCCATGTCACATATTTTATTAACTATATATATAACCATTAATAATAATAAAAAAAACAATCCACTCTATCAGATCATGAAGTTGAAGTTCTAGTAAGATTTAATAGTTGTTGATTGAGTCCTCGATTTATTAATAATTAAACAATAATTTAAATCAAAATCAAATAAACTAATATTTTTTATCTATGTAAACCGACCAAACTTTTAAAAAATAATCGAATAAATGGAATCAATAAAATATTAATTAATTCAATTTTAAATTAAAATAATTAATTTTTTTCATTATCAATTAATTGTCGAACATCAATTTTTAAATCATTTTTAATATCTCACAGTCTATTAATGGAAATCTGTATATGATTTATATTAATTGATTGCTATAACAATTAACGGCTAAGTGGTTAATGGTTAGTGGCCGGTTGTTATTTTTAATTTAATCCATTTTAAATTTTTAAAACACTAAATAATCTATATTTAAAAATTAATAATTTAAGTTAACTGCATCAAATTTTATTTTTGATCGGTTAATTCAATTTAATCAATCTTTAGCTCACCCCAAGCCCCAGGACTAGACATCTCCATAATATTAATTCTCTACAATTGAAATCGGAATTGCTTCCTGATCATGCAAAGGAAGATTTCTCAAATTGTGATTTGATATAAGTGAGTATGTTTTGGTTTTTTTGTTTTATTGAGAGAGTGTTCTTGGATTCAAGTCACCACATCCGGAGGGAGGGAGGAAGGCAACAGAGGTGGAGGCATTAGGCATTCGTGAGTAAGAAGGCTAATGATCTTAACATTAGTTTTTCTTTCCAGAAGAGTTTTCCCAGATGTTGCGGCAACTACAAATGTTGGTGTTGATTGCCGAAATCTTAGAAATCCCAGAATTTTAAGTTATATATATAGTTGATTCGTTATATTAAAATTTAGAAGAAGGTATTAAAAATAATTAAAAGACTAAAATATGGTTGAAATATTCTTATTAGCTTTTATGCATTAATACAACCTCTAGTTCTACTATAGCTTTTTTTTATTGTTATAAATTTTCATATATATATATATATATATATATATATATACCATTAATATTAAAAAAAATATTCATTCCATTGAACAATCGGAGTCTCTCATGATTTACCTACCTTCAGATAGTGAGGAGTCATTCTGAGAAGCTATCGATATAATAATTATACCCAATTTAAATCAAGTTCTCGTATGATCTAATAGTTATCGACTGAATCCTTTCGATGTATGTCTTAACATAGGGGTAAACAATTGATTAACAATCGAACTGATCAAGTAGTTTAAATAGAAATCAAATAAATTATTATTTTTTTATTAAACTAAATCTGTTAAAAATTTTCTAAAAAATTGAACAAATTAAACTATAAAATATTAATTAATTCGGTTAAAAAATTAAAATAATCAATTTTTTTTTATCACTTGATGATTTACATTAACTAAAGGCTATAGTAGTTAATTATTGATAAATTAATTGAAGGCTATAGCAGTCAATTACTAACAACTTAGTAGTCTATTGCTATTTTCAATTTAATCCATTTAATTGAATTTGTACTGTTATCAGATTGCCTTAAAAGCTAAGAACCAAGTGATTTCATCGAAATAATCTATATTTTAAAGAAAAAAAAATAGAATTTCTGAATTAACCGATTAAAGTTTTAATTTCGCTATGCTTGGTCGATTAATTTAATTTAATCGACTTTTTATTCACCCCTAAAACCAAGCCTGAATAGACCACTTCCAACATTCAATGAACTTAATCTTGTACAATTGGAATCGGAATCAGACTCAACCTGATAATTGCTTCCTTACATTGAAAATATATCGAATGACAATTTATTATTAGAAAGTATGCTTTTTGTTTGTTTTATCGAGTGAGTGTTCTAGAATTTGAGGCATCACAGCTAGAGGGAGGGAGGGAGATAGGTGAAATTTCATAACTTAAGTTTCAGAAATACTAGGTGGACATTATCTAATTGAAGGAAGAAAAACATCCATGATATTATTTAATATTCTACTATAATCTTTTCGTAAATCTAAGTAATCTTTTTGCAAATTCAAACGACTTTTTCATAGGCGTTTGCCCCCAATTAGATCGGGATAGAATCTACTAGAAACATGAGTTTAATTAATCAATTTATTAATTAAAAGAAAAAAAATATTATCTAGATAGATGAATGGACTGATTTTAAAATAATAATAATTAATTATTATTTCTATTAAACAGACCTCTATTTTGTCAGTGTAACCCTTTCTTAAGCGCTTCCATATATTGACGGTACTCTAGTGTTAAAATTAATATCAGTGGGTATTATAATAATCATAGAACATCATGTCAATGAACATGTTTTGTTTAGTTAAGTATTAATATTAAAATGAATGTGAAAAAATAAATATGTTAGTGATATATGGATAAAAAGAATTTATTCATTTAAAAAATACCTTTACCACATAATATTTTAAATACCATAAATAAATCAGCAATTTACATAGATGATTTTTAAATTTGAGGAGCTAAGGGAATATTCCAATCCTACTGATTCATTTGAAGGTATTTTAAAAAAACGATTCAATCACTACTAAAATCGGACCCCAACCAAAGCTTTATATTGAAAAAAAAAACATCTCATTTTCACAACTGTCGTTGACGGCAGTGTGTCATTTTAAAAAATAGAAAAGGAAAATTTCTTAGTCAAGTCTGGATCGGGCTTAACTCAAATAGTGGGGAGGTTGATCCTTTCCAAGATGCTGGCTACAACCCACTGAGATCCCTATGGATTAAGCGGAGACTCAATGTTGAGTCCTTTAGAACTAAGATCAAGACCCAGTTCAAACCCTGCAAGAGTGGAATCTCTTAGGTCGAACTGAAGGAATTTCGAACTCTTCATAATTAGAATTAGAAAAAAAAATATTACTATAATTATTTTTAAAAAGAATGGTATAACACCCTTTGATTAAAAATAGCATGTAATATTTCTTTTAAAAAAGGATGAACTTTTTTGATATAAGAAAGTTTATTTGTTTTTTTTTTTATCAAAATGAATTCCTTTAGATACAGAAATATTATTATTCAATATAAAATATTTATAAGTTTATACTGCTTAGTTTTAATATTTAAAGTACAAGCTGATTATGAAAGTTAACATTGAATTTAACTAAAAAAAAAGAGGGTTTTTGATTTTTATCCAAAATTGTAAAAAAATTGTTGTTCAATTGTTACAATTTTAGATTTGAGGATTGGAGATCTGATAAAATTTATTGTTTTGATGATATATATATATATATATATATATATATATATATATATATATATATATATATATATATATATATATATATATATATATAATTTTATTAAAAAATTCTAACTGTCCTTTTTATTAATTTTAAATTTAGAGTACAAATGAGCTTTAATTTAAAAGACTTGAATTATCATTAAAAGTCCACATAATGGCATCTCAGCCCATTAATCAAAGAGAAAAGTTTCAAGAGCTGGGAAGTGCACTTGTCTTCTTCCTTATTTTAGAATTGTATTTTAATAGCCATTAATTTCTAGATTATCCAGTATATTTTTAAGTATTTTTTGAAATACTCAAGTTATCAAAAAGTATATATTTGATTTTTATATTAAAACAATAATATTAAAGAAATCTATTTAATGCTTAAAAATATTGTTATTGTAAAAAATTAAAATGGGTTAAGTAAACTTGGAAGTCTATTCAATGATATGAATTGATTAAGCAAAGTGAGCTAAACAAACCAAATTAATTGTTGCATTGGGGCGCAAAACAAGTCCCAAATCCCAACATTTGCATTTGATACCTAGACTTGAATCAATCACGAGCTTAGCACAGTATCATTGAATAAGTAAGGGTGGTGCGACCCAACCAGTTCTATGTATTAATTATATTAATCGGTGATTCTTAATTTCTACATGCTCAATTTTGGGAATAACATGTTAATTAGGCACCAATTCCATTGACATTCATAGGCAAAGGATAGACTAGAAGGCCTTTCAGTGTCATATTTGTAGTTACATTCCTTTCATGTCATCTCCTTTCTCAATTGAACAGAATAAAAACTTCTTTCAGCATTTAAAAATACTATATAGTTACTTAATTTTAGAAACTACACCAGGCAAAGATACAGGAGGATGGAGCTACAATGTTAATGCTCCATATGCAATTAAGAGTGTGAATTCAATTAATTTTATATTTTTTTTATTATTTTTTAAATAAATTTGATTAATTCAGTATTAATTGAAATAATAGTTTTTTAATTTGATTCGGTTAATTCGATTTTAAATAAATTTTGATCTGATTCGATTAATCAATATTAAATCGGGTTTCGATTAATTTAGTTAATTTATGTACCGAATTAATCAAATTTTCATCTCTATATGCAACTACTTCCTTCTCAATTCAAAATTACTTAACAAATTACTTAATGTTTTTATAATTACGGGCCACTTTATTTTCTTAAAAAAATACTATTAATTTCAACCACATTCATTATAAATAGACAATATCGGTTAAGATAATGATAATTACTATAATCTTTCATGCACTGACTCAAACGCCTACCTTTTTTCTCCCTTATCGCCTACTTTCTATCTCTGTCGGCTCTGAATCAATTAATAACCCCCTTTTGGAATCAAATCGGATCTCGTGATGTCGGTGTAAGTTTTTTCCTTTCTTTCTCTTTGTCGCCAAATGAAGAGAGGGAGGAAGTGAGGGGATTAGGCGGAGGTATAGAATCTATTCTTGGGCATAAGAACACTTGTTTTCTTGGCACCGAGAACACTTTACCCAAGAATCTTTCTTTTTTTGATGTTGTTCGATAAATTAATTTAATTTTTTTCAGCCCATAGAATTCGGTAAATTTCATTGGCAATATAGAGGAAAATCTTGAGACGTCAGATTATATATAACCCTCTTTTGGAATCATATCTTGTGAGATTGATGTAAATTTTTCCTTTCTTTTTGTCGTCGGATGGATAGAGGAATCATTTTTGGACTCAAGAAAGACCTTTTTGGTGCAAAAAATGTCTTACCCAATAATGTTTCTTTTTTTTTATCTTGTCTGATACATAATTTAATTTTCTTAAGTCCGTACAATTTGCCATCTACCATTAGCGATACAAAAGAAAATCTTGAGACGCAATCAAAATTTACTGAGATATACTGTAACTTGGGTCCTCAAAGGAAAATCTTGAGATGTTAGATGATAACGTACTTTGGAATCATATCCCGTGAGGCAATGACATTGATATAAGTTTTCTCTTTCTTTTTGGTTGCCGCTATATGGAGAGAATTTAAAGGAATCGAGAGGGATCATTCTTGAGCCCAAGAATGGTCTTTTTCTTGGTGCCAGGAATGCCTTACCCAAGAATACTTCTTTTCTTGATCTTGTATGATAAATTAATTTAATTTCCTTCCGTCCATGACATTGATGTAAGTTTTCCTTTTTTTTTATCATCGTATTGAGAGAGGAATCATTCTTGTGCCCAATAATGGCCTTTTTCTAAGTGCTAAGAATGTCTCACTCAAGAATGTTTCTTTCATTTATCTTGTACGATAAATTAATTTAATTTCCTTTGGTACATATAATTCGACATCTGCCATTAGTGATACAGAAGAAAATCTTGAGACTCTATTAAAATTTACTGAGATATACGGTAGCTTGGGTCCTTTTAGTGATATAGAGGAAAAATTCGAGATGTCAGATGATAACCCTCTTTTAATCGGATCCCATGACATCGATCGATGTAAGTTTTTTTTTCTTTTTATCGCCGGATGGAGAGAAGGATCATTCTTGGGCCCAGGAATGCCTTTTTCTTGGCACCAAGAGTGCTTTATCCAAGAATGCTTCTTTTCCTAATTTGTATTACAAATTTATTTAATTTTCTTATGGGTACAATTCGGAATTTGTCATTAGCGATACAAAATAAAATCTTAAGGTATAATCAGAATTTACTAAGATATACGGTAGCCTAGGTCCTTTTAACGATACAGAAGAAAAGCTTGAGATGTCAAATGATAACCCTTCTATGAAATCAAATCCCATGACATTGATGTAAGTTTTTTCCTTTGTTTTTGTCAAGGATGAAGAGAGGGATAGTTCTTGAGCCCAAGAATCCCTTTTTCTTGGCGCTAAAAATACCTTACCCAAAATGCTTCTTGTCTTGACTTTGTACGATAAATTAATTTAATTTTGTTGGTCCGTAAAATTTAGCATATATCAGTAGTGATACAGAAGAAAATCTCTAGGCGCAACCGAAATTTACTAAGATATATGGTAGCCTAGTCCTTTTGGTGATACAGAGAAAAATCTTGAGGTGTGCATTTCCTAATAATAATTATTTCCTAATAAATAGGAAACAATAAGTATTTATTAATAATATTTTTTTTCCTAATAATAACTATCCTTTGAAATTGGATCTTGTGACATTGATATAAGTTTTTTACTTTATTTTTATTATCGAATGGAGAGAGGGATCATTCTTGGGCCAAATAAATCTCTCTTTCTTGGTACCAAGAATGTCTTACCGAAGAATGCTTCTTTTTTGATCTTGCAAGATAACTTAATTTATTTTTTAAGTTTGTACAATTCGGCATCTTCCATTAGCAATACAAAAGAAAATCTTGAGACTTAATTTAAATTTACTGAGATATACAGGTCCTTTTAGCGATACAGAGGAAAACCTCAAGACGTTAGATGATAATCCTCCTTTGGAATCGGATCTCGTGACATTGATGTAAGTTTTTTTTTTTATCTTTTTGTTGCCGGATGGAGAGAAGGATCATTTTTGGATCCAAGAACACTCTTTTTCTTTCCATGAAGAAGGTCTTATCCAAGAGTGTTTTTTTTCTTGATCTTGTATGATAAATTAGTTTAATTTTTTTCCATCGTACAATTCAGCAATTGCCATTAGCGATACAAGAAAATCTCAAGGCGCAATCGGAATTTACTGTGATATACGGTAATATGTGTCCTTTTGGCGATATAGAGGAAAATCTCGAGATGTCAGATGATAACTCTCCTATGGAATAGAAACCCATGACATCGATGTAAGTTTTTTTTTTTTTTTATCAACGGATGGAGAGACGGATAGTTCTTGGGCCCAAGAACACCCTTTTCCTTGGCACAAAGAACGCCCTATCCAAAAATGCTTCTTATCTTGACCATGTGAGATAAGTAAATTTAATATTCTTCAGTACGTACAATTCAGCATCTGGCATTAGATAAACAGAAGAAAATCTTGAGGTGCAATCGGAATTTACTGAGATATATGATACCTTGGGTCCTTTTGATGATACAGAGGAAAATCTAAAGACATTAGATGATAACCTTAATTTGGAATTGGATACTGTGAAATCATGACATCGATGTAAGTTTTTTCTTTCTTTTTGTCGCTGAATGAAGAGAGAGAGATCATTCTTGGGCCCAAGAATGCCCATTTTCTTGGTGTCAAGAATATCTTCAGATCAAATCTTCTGTCCAAAAATTTCTCTGTCCCCGTGTCCCTTACAGATCGGACGGACCAGATTACATCTTAAGACATCATGATATCTTTAAGATGTGTGTAGTATTCTCGTGATGTACAAGGCATCCTTGAGATATAATCTGATCCGTCCGATCGGTAAGGGGATACAGAGACAAAGAAATTTGGGGATAGAGGATCCGAACTGGAATATCTTACCCAAGAATTCTTCTTTTCTTGATCTTGTAACTTGGGTCATTTTGGCAATACATAGGAAAATCTCAATGCGTCAGATGATAAACCTCCTTTGGATCGAATCTCGTGACATTAATGTAAGTTTTTTCTTCTTTTTGTTGTTAGATGGAGAGAGGTACAATTCTTAAGCCTATGAACGCCCTTTTTTGCACAAAGAATGTCTTACACTAAAATGTTTATTTTCTTGATCTTGTATGATAAATTAATTTAATTTTTTCCAATCCATATAATTCAGCATCTATCATTAGTGATACAGAAGAAAATCTCGAGACATAATTAAAATATACTGAGATATACAGTATAACCAAAAGAAGTCTAAGTTGTAATCAGAATTTACTAAGATATACAGTAGCCTCAGTCCTTTTGGCGATATATAGGAAAATCTCTAGGAATCCGATGATAACCCTCTTTTGGAATCAGATTATGTGACATCGATGTAAGTTTTTTCATTCATTTTGTCATCAGATGGAGAGGGATAGTTCTTGGGTCCAAGAACACCCTTATGTTTGGCGTCAAGGACATCTTACCTAAGAATGCTTCTTTTCTTGATCTTGTATGATAAATTAATTTAATTTTCTTCGGTCTGTATAATCTAGCATATGCCAAAATCTTGAGGCACAATCGAAATTTACTGGGACATATGGTAGTCTGGTCCTTTTGACAATACAAAGGAAAATCTTGAGGTATTAGTTGATAACCCTCTTTTGAAATCGGATTCTGTGAGGTCGTGACATTGATGTATGTTTTTCCTTTCTTTTTGTCTCAAGATTGAGAGAGGGAATGCTCTTGGGCCTAAGAACTCCCTTTTTCATGGCGCAAAGAATGTTTTATCCAAGAATGCTTCTTATTTTGATTGTGTGATAAATTAATTTAATTTCTTCAATAAGTATAATTCAACATTTACCATTAGTGATATAGAAGAAAATCTCAAGGCACAATCAGAATTTACTAAGATACTTGGTAGCTTGGATCCTTTTGGCAATATAGCGTAAAATCTCGTCAAATGATAACTTCCTTTGGAATCAGATCTTATGACATCGATGTAAGTTTTCTCTTCTTTTTGTTGGCAGATAGAGAGAGATCATTTTTAGGCAAATAACACCCTTTTTCTTATAAATTAATTTATTTTTTTTGACCCGTAAATTCGGCATCTGTCATTAGCAATATAGAGGAAAATCGCAAGACGCAATTGGAATTTACTGAGATATACGGTGGCTTGGGTCAGGTCAAAGCCGCCTTCAATCTCGAGCAATTGCTGACAAGAGGAAGATTTACTGAACATCTCTGTAAGTTTTCTTTTCGCCTAGCTCCTCCTTTTTTTGCTCTTCAAAGGGGGTTCGATGAAGGTAGAGGCGTTCTTGGGGCTAAGGATGCCTTTTTCTTGCTCCAAGATCGTTTCAGACCCAAGAACCCTCTTTTCTTAATCTTGTACCGTATGTTAATTTGATTTTTTACAGTCCGCGTGATTGTCATGCAGAGGAAATGTTGGTTGCTACTCGGAAAACCTAGAGGTTCCACTGTACAAAAATTTGTACAAAGGTCTGAACCTTTTCCTAGCTACCATGTGTTCTTTTAAATTAAATTTTGGATCACCTGCGGAACTTAACACGTTTGATCCAAAACTTAATCTATTCGTTCTTTTAGGTTTTGACTTGGGTCTCCTGCGGAACTTAACACGTTCGACCCAAATCGCCTTAAGTTATTAATTCCATTAAATATTAATTTCCATAATTGGTTCCCAGTACTGACGTGGCGAGGCACATGGCCTTCTTGGATATGGGAGCAACCACCACCGACTAGACAAAACCTTTTATAGAAAGCTAATATTTAATTTCCTAAAATAACTTTAGGTTAACCGAAAAGAACAATAAAATCACAAGGATAAAAAAAACAAAAGAACACAACATCGAAAAAACATATTCGAAATACTAGAATCGTAAACCTCTTGTATTTGGTATTATTTCCATAAATAACTAGTATGATGCGGAAAGAAAAATTACTAGTTATACCTTGTAGAAAAACCTCTTGATCTTCTACCGTATTCCTCTTCTAACCTCGGACGTTGTGTGGGCAACGATCTTCCGAGATGAGAAACCACCAACCACCTTATTCTCCTCCTAACTAGGTTCGGCCACAAAAGAAGAAGCTTCACCAAGGAAGAAAATCAAAACACTAACCGAGCTCCAAGAGATGCTAGCTTTCTCTCCTTCTTCTTCTTCTTCTCCAAGTAGTATCCGGCCACCACAAGAGCTCCAAGGGAGAGAGAGAGGTTCGGCCACCACAAGAGGAAGAGAGGGAGAGGATGGCCGGCCACACCAAGGAACAAAAGAGGGAGAGAAATAATAGAGGTTGTCACCCATGAAGGCACCCTCACCCTTCTTTTATATTCCTTCCTAGGCAAATTAGGAAATTTAATTACAATAAAATTTCCTTAATTTTCCTTGACATGAATTAATTTGAAGTATTAAATAAAACTTCCTTTTTATCCATGTATTGGCCGGCCACAATCAATAGAGAAAAATTAGGAGAATTTCAATCAACAAATTAAAACTTCCTAATTTATCTCCAGAAATTTTAAAATTAAAATTTCTCTTCAAAAATCTCTTCATGGTTGATAAAAAGAAATTTCCATAATTTTAATTTTATAACATGTGAATAATTTTTAAAGAGAAAATAAAATATCTCACCAATCTACAAATAAAGAAAGAGATCAAATCTCTTTCTTTAATCTTTTGTAAATCTTTTACAAGAGAGATATTTTAATTTCAATTCTCTTTAATAAATTATTTCTTCCACATAATAAAAATTAAAATTAAAATTCTTTTTTTTTTTAATTTAATTTGGCCGGCCCCCACTAGCTTGGGTTCAAGCTAGGGTCGGCCACCCAATTTTATACCTAGGCCGGCCCTAGCTTGGTTCCCAAGCTAGCTTGGCCGGCCCCCTATTGGTGGGTATAGAAGGTGGGTATAGGTGGGTATAGTACTCTATAAATAAGAGGCTACGATAGGGACCGAGAGGAGGAATTGGTTTTGGTCTCTCGATAAAATTAAGCATCCCGTGTTCACCCCGAACACACAACTTAATTTTATCAATAATAATTCATTCCACTAGAGAACTATTATTGAACTACCGCACCAATCCCAAATTACATTTTTGGGCTCCTTCTTATTATGAGTGTGTTAGTCTCCCTGTGTTTAAGATATCGAATGTCCACTAATTAAGTGAGTTACTGACAACTCATTTAATTAATATCTAAGTCCAAGAGTAGTACCACTCAACCTTATTGTCATGTCGGACTAAGTCCACCTGCAGGGTTTAACATGACAATCCTTATGAGCTCCTCTTGGGAACATTATCAACCTAGTATCTCTAGGACACAGTTTCCTTCTATAATCAACAACACACATTATAAGTGATACCATTTCCCAACTTATCGGGCTTATTGATTCATCAAACTAAATCTCATCCATTGATAAATTAAAGAAATAAATATCAAATATATGTGCTTGTTATTATATTAGGATTAAGAGCACACACTTCCATAATAACCGAGGTCTTTGTTCCTTTATAAAGTCAGTATAAAAGAAACGACCTCAAATGGTCCTACTCAATACACTCTGAGTGTACTAGTGTAATTATATAGTCAAGATAAACTAATACCTAATTACACTACGACCTTCTAATGGTTTGTTCCTTTCCATTTTGGTCGTGAGCTACTGTTTATAATTTATAAGGTACTGATAACATCATCTTCTGCATGTGACACCACATACTATGTTATCTACAATATAAATTAAATGAACAACTACAAACAAATGTAGACAATTTGACCAAATGTGATTCTTTATTCATAATGAATGTTTACAAAGCTTAGGCTTTCAGTATACACTCCAACAATCTCCCACTTATACTAAAAGACTAAGCTGCCATATCTGCTGCCATACATTTGATTCCCAACCCTTCAACATGTCCATCAAAAGCTCTCGCCTTAAGGACCATAGTGAAAAGATCTATAGGTCATCATCTGATGCATTCTAGGCAGCAACAACTTCTCCTCGTTTATACGATTTCTCGTATTGGGTGGTACTTGCGTTTTATTGTGTTTACTTGCCTTTATAGACTTATGGTTTCTTCGAGTTTGCTACTGCACCAATATTATTACAATAAATTATAATAATCTTTGGACAAACCAGAAATCATATCTAAGTCTATCTTGAGGTTATTGAGTCATTCAGCTTTTATAGCTACCTCAGAGGCTTGCCATATACTAAGCTTCTATGGTGGAGTCCAGAAAAACACCTATGCTTATCACTCTTCCATAGTAATGACTTTACCTCCTAAAGTAAACACAAAACCCCGAGATTGACTTATTATTGTCCCTATCCGATTGGAAGTCAAAATCCATGCAACCCACAAGGACCAAATTAACTGCCTTGTAAGCTAGCATATAATCTCTAGTGCCTCTAAGGTACTTCAATATATGCTTTACTGCAGTCCACTGTCCTTGTCCAGCGTTATTTTGATATCTGCCAACTATGCCCTTGGCAAAACAGGTTTCTTATCTCGTGCATAGCATTCATTAGGCTTCCGACAGCCGAAGCATAAAGAACTGCCTTTATTTCCTTTATCTCCTTTGATGTCTACAGAGACATATCTTTAGATAAAGTTACTCCATCCTGAAAAGGTAAGAAACCTTTCTTGGAGTTTTGCATGCTTTAAAACGAGCAAGGATTTTTCCGATGTATGAAGCTTGGGATAAGTAAAATATTCTTTTCTTGCGATCCCTTATTACTTTGATCTCAAGAATATATTCATTCTCCCAAGTCCTTTATATCGAATTGTTTGGACAACCATACCCTTACTTCTGACAACATTTTGATATTGTTTCCAACTACCAAAAATGTTATCTACGTATAGTACAAGAAATACCACCACGCTTCCATCACACCTTTTGTATACACAAGACTTATCCGGTTACTAAATAAATCCATAGGTCTGAATTACTTTGATAAACCGGATGTTCCAAGACCTTGAAGCTTTGCCTCAGTCCATAGACTGATTAAGCTTTACACAAGATGCTCTTAGCCCTTTGCAATGAACCCTTCTGGTTGCTTTATATGGATGCTTTCTTCAAGACTTCCATTAAGGAATGCTATCTTGACATCCACTTGCCAAATAGATAAAAAGAATCCGGATAGACTTAAGCATGGCTACCAGTGAAAAAGTTTCCTTTTTCATCAAGCCTTGCTTTGAAGGTTTCTACCTTCCTGTCTATCCCTCTTTTCCTATTATAGACCTTTTACACCCAAAGGCTTTTACACCACTTGGTGGTTCTACAAGCTTCCAGATTTTATTAGAATACATATATTCTAATTCTATTATTCATTACTCTTTGCCAAGATGCTGCATATTTATCTTGGAGTGCTTCGTCATATGTCCGGAGATTAAGTTCATGTCCTTCAGGGATCGAGTTCAAAAACTCTCCCAAAACATGAATCTTTTAAGATTGCTTAACAACCCTCCCACTACGACAAGACATTTTCTGCAATTGTGTATCATTTGTGATACGTGTTGCAGTTTTCTTGTGGTATTTCATCTTGTACAGTTGGTACTAGATTAGACATGTCTTTTATTATTTCCTTAAGAACAAATTTACTTATGAGCACGTGGTTCATTATATAGTCCTTTTAAAATCAGTCATTGATGCTAACAATGACCTTCTGATTTTTAAGACTATAAACCTACTTTTGTTTATCTAGGATAACTTACAAACAAGCGAACTCCTATCCAACTTATCATTATCTCTCTTTAACATATGTGCTGGATTATCCGAATCCGAATATGCTTCAAAATAGGCTTACGCCTATTCAGCAATTCTATATGAGTAGAGAGTTATGACTTTGGAAGGTACTACGCTCACTTCCGTTTCCAGAGCATATCCTTAAAACAAATTTGGTAAAATAACTCATCATCAATCTACTTATTTCCATAAGAGTCCTATACCTTCTTTCTACTACACCATTCTGTAGAGGTGTACCAGGTGCAGTTAGTTTGGATTGAATCCCTACTTCTGATAAGTGACTCCTAAATTCTCCCAAGAGGTACTTGCCACTGCGTTCTTACCATAGTGACTTTTACTTTAACATTTCTCCGCATCAGCCTTGTACTATTTGAACTAATCAAAGTACTTAGTCTTGCGGTACATTAAGTAAATTTATTTGTATCTTGAATAGTTGTCTATAAAATAGACGAAATATTCCATACTACCTCTTGTCTGGATAGTCATAGGATCACACAAATCAGAATGAACCAATTTCAACATATCTTTGACTCCATACCCCTTAGACTTAAAAGCTTTTTGGTTATTTTTCCTTCCAAGTAAGACTCGCAGGTTGGAAAGATTTCCACTACTAATGAACCCAAAAGTTCATCAGCTACCGATGAATCCTACTCAAGTTAATATAACCTAGCCTTAGATGTCAAAGATATTAATGGTTCATTTCCGAAGGTTGCTTTCTCTTAAAATTAGAATATGTGTTACTAATTTCCATTTGTTGCATCGTGAGAGTTATTGAATTTATAAATTGCCAACCAACGTACCAGAACAGATAACTTCCCTCTTTTTCTTAATAACAACTTTGTTATTAAAAGAGGCAGAATATCAAGTTCTTTGAATAGTTTAGAAACTGAAAACTAGTTCTTTCTAAACTTGGTGCGTAAAGACAATTACTCAAAAATCCATGTTTTATTCTTATCAAAAGATAAACATCTCCCACTGCAACAGCTACCATTTTTACGGTAGTGCCCATGTGGACAGTGTTTTAATTTTCATTTAGTTGCCGGGTTTTCTGGAAACCTGCAATGAATTGCAGACATGATTAATGGCATCTTGTATCTACACTCCAGGTTCTGGTAGATAACACCACTAGACATGTTTCAACTAATGAATTAAATACACATAAATTGTTCTTAGTTCTAAGAAGACAGTCTACCTTAATGTCCAAGTCTTATTTCCAATCATTACAATTAGGACTACTAAGTCTTTTTCTATAGTATGATTACTAGGGATTGACAAACATCCTAAGAATCACAAAAATATTTGGTCAAGATCAACTCCTTAAAATCTCCATGACTTTTGTGTATACAAAATCGAAGAGGAGATTTTATTCATTAATTTTATTATCTCGTCTACTTTACTTTATGACGAATAAAATTAATAGTTGATCTGTCTTTGATCAAATATTTGGTCAAAACTCTTTGAATTTAAAATGACATTGATTCCTCAAACAATATTATTTAAATTCACCAACACCTCAAACACCGTGAATTTTGCATGCCACGTTAGTGTGGACGTATACAAATTCATCATTTGTAAGAGGAGGGTTTTACCCATTGACTATCTTGTCAATATAACTTTTTGACAAATAAAATTACCTCAAACACCATGAATCTTGTATGCCACGTTAGTGTGGACGTATACAAATTCAAACATTTGTAAGAGGGTTTTATTAATTTTATTATATTGCCAATCTAGTTTTATGACAAATCAATAGTTGGTTTCCCTTTGGTCACACAAGTGATAGTAGTGACTCCGTTGGGGAGGATACTATTAAATGTGTCTAAGTGTATACCATTACTTGACACTAAGTCCATTAATAAGATTATGCCCCTTCCGTTGGGGAAGATCACACGCTCTTAATTAACTTCCTATAGTCATCCAAAAATGGAAGTCTGTTCTAGTGATCCGCAAACAAGCTCATCCGTTATGGAGGAAGGCACTCAGAGCCAACGCGCAAGCTTGTTTGCATCACTTACAAACCAGTAATGGAGACCATGAGATTTACTTAAAAATCCCTCTCCCACTTAGTTATTTATAAATGAGGAATTTTAACTATGCTAGCCTACTAAATATGTAAACCAACATGCACACACAGCACAATATAAAAGCAATAAATAGAAAATCTAATTTTTAACTATTATGACTTTTATCTCTAGTTGTCCTCCGTGTGTTGTTATCCCAAGCTGCTGCCATATTTGGCCACCGCCACGGGGTCTAGCTGTCGCATCCATCTTGCTCCTAGTTCCGATGCACCTCTGGTCCTTAGAAGGTTCCACGCTTTGCAAGATTCGATCCGCGACATAAATAGAATTTTACATTTTGATCCTATATTCCATAAAAGGAATGTACATGTAAACTAGATCGAACATAAAATAAAATTTACATCCATCGATCCTATATTCCATAAAAGGAATGTACATGTATCTAGATCAAAAATAAAATCCTAATAAAACTAAATACAGCTCTTGCTGTATTTTAATACAATCATGCACACACATATAAATGCCCTTGACATGTCCAAGGGTCCAATCACACACATAAAACTATAAGCCATAATAGTTGGTTCCTGCATCCACAAAGTTAGCACATCCTACTATTATCCTGCCTAAATTATGTATGTCATATGCATAATTAAACTAATACCAAATACACAGAGGCAAAACCCTAGCTCTGATACTAATTGTTGGTTGCTACTCGGAAAACCTATAGGTTCCACTGTACAAAAATTTGTACAAAGGTCTGAACCTTTTCCTAGCTACCATGTGTTCTTTTAAATTAAATTTTGGATCGCCTGCGGAACTTAACACGTTTGATCCAAAACTTAATCTATTCGTTCTTTTAGGTTTTGACTTGGGTCTCCTGCGGAACTTAACACGTTCGACCTAAATCGCCTTAAGTTATTAATTCCATTAAATATTAATTTCCATAATTGGTTCCCAGTACTGACGTGGCGAGGCACATGACCTTCTTGGATATGGGAGCAACCACCACCGACTAGACAAAACCTTTTATAGAAAGCTAATATTTAATTTCCTAAAATAACTTTAGGTTAACCGAAAAGAATAATCAAATCACAAGGATAAAAAAAAACAAAAGAACACAACATCGAAAAAACATATTCGAAATACTAGAATCGTAAACCTCTTGTATTTGGTATTATTTCCATAAATAACTAGTATGATGCGGAAAGAAAAATTACTAGTTATACCTTGTAGAAAAACCTCTTGATCTTCTACCGTATTCCTCTTCTAACCTCGGACGTTGTGTGGGCAACGATCTTCCGAGATGAGAAACCACCAACCACCTTATTCTCCTCCTAACTAGGTTCGGCCACAAAAGAAGAAGCTTCACCAAGGAAGAAAATCAAAACACTAACCGAGCTCCAAGAGATGCTAGCTTTCTCTCCTTCTTCTTCTTCTTCTCCAAGTAGTATCCGGCCACCACAAGAGCTCCAAGGGAGAGAGAGAGGTTCGGCCACCACAAGAGGAAGAGAGGGAGAGGATGGCCGGCCACACCAAGGAACAAAAGAGGGAGAGAAATAATCGAGGTTGTCACCCATGAAGGCACCCTCACCCCTTCTTTTATATTCCTCAGCCTAGGCAAATTAGGAAATTTAATTATAATAAAATTTCCTTAATTTTCCTTGACATGAATTAATTTGAAGTATTAAATAAAACTTCCTTTTTATCCATGTATTGGCCGGCCACAATCAATAGAGAAAAATTAGGAGAATTTCAATCAACAAATTAAAACTTCCTAATTTATCTCCAGAAATTTTAAAATTAAAATTTTTCTTCAAAAATATCTTCATGGTTGATAAAAAGAAATTTCCATAATTTTAATTTTATAACATGTGAATAATTTTTAAAGAGAAAATAAAATATCTCACCAATCTACAAATAAGGAAAGAGATCAAATCTCTTTCTTTAATCTTTTACAAGAGAGATATTTTAATTTCAATTCTCTTTAATAAATTATTTCTTCCACATAATAAAAATTAAAATTAATTTTTTTTTTAATTTAATTTGGCCGGCCCCCACTAGCTTGGGTTCAAGCTAGGGCCGGCCACCCAATCTTTGGCCCTAGCTTGGTTCCCAAGCTAGCTTGGCCGGCCCCCTTTGGTGGGTATAGAAGGTGGGTATAGGTGGGTATAGTACTCTATAAATAAGAGGCTACGATAGAGACCGAGAGGAGGAATTGGTTTTGGTCTCCGATAAAATTAAGCATCCGTGTTCACCCACACACAACTTAATTTTATCAATAATAATTCATTCCACTAGAGAACTATTATTGAACTACCGCACCAATCCCAAATTACATTTTTGGGCTCCTTATTATGAGTGTGTTAGTCTCCCTGTGTTTAAGATATCGAATGTCCACTAATTAAGTGAGTTACTGACAACTCATTTAATTAATATCTAAGTCCAAGAGTAGTACCACTCAACCTTATTGTCATGTCGGACTAAGTCCACCTGCAGGGTTTAACATGACAATCCTTATGAGCTCCTCTTGGGAACATTATCAACCTAGTATCTCTAGGACACAGTTTCCTTCTATAATCAACAACACACATTATAAGTGATACCATTTCCCAACTTATCGGGCTTATTGATTCATCGAACTAAATCTCACCCATTGATAAATTAAAGAAATAAATATCAAATATATGTGCTTGTTATTATATTAGGATTAAGAGCACACACTTCCATAATAACTGAGGTCTTTGTTCCTTTATAAAGTCAGTATAAAAGAAACGACCTCAAATGGTCCTACTCAATACACTCTGAGTGTACTAGTGTAATTATATAGTCAAGATAAACTAATACCTAATTACACTACGACCTTCTAATGGTTTGTTCCTTTCCATTTTGGTCATGAGCTACTGTTTATAATTTATAAGGTACTGATAACATCATCTTCTGCATGTGACACCACATACTATGTTATCTACAATATAAATTAAATGAACAACTACAAACAAATGTAGACAATTTGACCAAATGTGATTCTTTATTCATAATGAATGTTTACAAAGCTTAGGCTTTCAGTATACACTCCAACAGGAAAATGATACATCTCTGGATTCACCTCTAGTTCTTGAGACACAAGAAATTCTTGAGGCAGAAGCTCTAAATTTGGAGTTGAAGTCCAAAATATTGAGTGATCATTCTTTAGAATTGGATCGTCTAGGTATCGAATTTGAGGAAGTTAATGCTATTGGCGGTGACAATGAAGAAGTTGTAGGTGTCGAGGTTGCTGCAACCATTGGAGCAGTCGCAACGAACTGTCCTTAAACAGATGTTGCTGGACAGTAGCGGAGCTGCAACCACTAGAGCGGCGGTAGTGAATTGTCCTTAAACAAATGTTGCTAGGCGGCAGTGGACGGTCAAACGTATTATAGAAATTAGAGATGGTTGAATATGGTATATCAAACTCTAAACTGCATATCGTATATTATAACGAAAAGTTCAGAATAAAAAAGAAATTCAAATTGATACCTGTTGGAACCCCAAGGTTGGTTTTGGTGTGATCAACAAGTTAAGTTAGGTTCTGTTGTTTTCTAACCTTGTGTCTAAGTGTGCAGGAGCTTAGTAGCACAGGTACTCGAGAGGAAGACGCAGCTAGCGAGAAGGACGGCACGCGGTGCGTCCGAGGGACGAGGCGCTGCGGAAGAGTACACCGGTGGACGAGAAGGAAGTGCGCGCGATGGTTCCGAGGTACGAAAGCCGGAGCGGAAGATTGCTCGGGGAGCAAGAGACGCAGCGCGAAGGTCGACGGGGTGCGATCGAGGGAAGTCTGCGGATGAATGGTGGGCGAGAAGGACACGAGGCAATTAGGGCGAAGCCGGAGGAAGCACGCCGAGAAGATGGGTTCGGGTGAGCCCTCCGGATGTCGAGATCACCCAATCAAGCGGATCCGGAGCGTAAGACCCGGGACGGGGACTTAACGGAGAAGTGGTTCCGGACAAAAAGTCAACCGCATTGACTTTTTCGGTCCAGGCCCTATCGGGCGCCCGGACCTGATTTTGACCAAGATCGCGATTGACGCGATCCGTGGGAGATAAAACTTTGTCCCCAGTGCCGGAACCCTTCCAGCGCCCCACCCAAGGCTATAAATATAGCCTTGGTCCGAGAAGCTCAATTAGTTCAGAAATTGTAAACAACACTTGTGTGCTTCCCCTGTTTAGATTAGCTTCTGTCTTTCTGTGCTTACACTGCTGTAAACGAGGCTTCTCCGCCTGAAGGAGCTCTTAGTGCGATCTTCATCCTTGGATTAACAACCTCCCCGGTTGTAACCAAGTCAAATTCGGTGCCTCGTTTTTATGCTTTATTTTCTATTTAATCTATTTTTTATGTGTTAGCTTAATCGTACGAGAAAGGGTTGTGTTTGAACCCCCCTTCTAGCCGGCCGCATCGGTCCAACAAGTGGTATCAGAGCCGAGGCGCTTCAGGAGGACTAACCGCTGAACGAAGCAACAAGATGACCGGATCCAACATCCACGCACCAAAATTCGAAGGGGACTTCGCTAGCTGGAAAAAGCGAATGGAGGTATTTCTTGAAACATATTATGATTTATTACTAACAATGGAATTTGGCTATGAAACACCAGAGGGCAAAGCAAGAAATCAATGGTCAAAGAAGGAGCAGGCTGACCACGTGGCAAAAAAGAAAGCAGAATTTCATCTGCTAAGTGTACTTCCAACACAAGAAGTCAATCGAGTCGGTACCTACAACTCGGAAAAGGAGCTTTGGGAGAAATTCCTTGAGTTACACGAAGGAACATCCGAAGCCAAACTTGCAAGACGGGATTTACTTCGTAACCAGCTTACAAACCTCCGATTTGAAGAAGGTGAAACAATTGCACATCTACACTCGAGGATTCAGGAACTCATCACCAGACTTACGAATCTCGGAGAAGAGGTAAGTAACCGAGATTCGCTAAGGTATGCCCTAAATTCCTTTCCTAGAAACTCAAAATGGGCATCACTAGTAGATGCCTTTTACATTTCAAAAGATCTAGAAAAAATTTCATTAGACGAATTCTTTTCAACTTTTGAAGTGCATGAGTCAAGATGTGCAGGTCTGAAGGAGCCCAAGAATAATGTCGCCCTTCAAGCTTCGAGAGACGAACCTGAGTCAGAATCTTCTCTCGACGACGAGGAAATGGTAATGATGGTAAGACGATTTAAAAATATTTGTAAATCTAGGAAATCTAACCATCCGCAGGGAAGAAAGAAAAGAACCATCCGCTGCTACCATTGCGATGAAGAAGGGCACGTCAAGGACAATTGCCCTAAACTGAAGAACAACGGGAAGGACAAGGGTAAGAAGCCTATCCAAAAGCGCAAGGCCCTAAAAGCGACGTGGGACGATACGTCGTCGGAATCAGAAGTCGAGGAGTTCTCCGGGCTCGCGTTAATGGCGAGTCATCAAGACGACGACTGCGAATCAAGCTCTTCCGAAATGAGCATCGAAAGCATCAATGAAGGGAGAGCCACGTCCGAAGAGAGCAGCAGTTCAGGGGGAGAAACCGACAACGAGATCGACAAGGTAAGTGATGTACGATCTCTTCCTCCTAATAAAATGTTTAAATTCATTAAAATTTTAACAAAAGATTGCTGCAAATTAGAAAATGGAAATAAAAATTTAAAAGCAATATTAGCTACATCTTGTCCGTTAGAAATGCTAGATAAATCAAATTTAGAAAATGAAAAATTAAAATTAGAAATTCAAAATTTAAAAATTCAAGTAGAAAACTTGAAAAACTCTGCTTGCTCATCTAAAACCAATTTTAGAAGGTTCAATAATTTGAATTGGTATTATAGATATCACCAGGGACAAATTAAAAATATCTCTAGAAAATATGTCCCTAAGAAATTTTTAGTTAACCCAGTAGGTTGGAACCTTTATTGGGTTCCTAAATCTTGCTTAGTGTAAATTTTAAAATCAAAGTTAGTGCTTTAAGTGAGAAAATTAAACAAAAATTTCTTTATGGGCTTTGACTAGAAAGTGATTGTTGCTCCAATAACCAAGAAGGCCTAGTGCCTCGCCACTGCCTGAAAGCCAAATATTGAAATAAATGTTTAATTAATAAAGAATTAATACTAGAATTATTTAATGCTTTAAAAAGTTATTCAAACATGTTTCAAAATTTTGACATAAATTTTTTTTAACTAATTAATTTTTTTTAAAAATTCTATTTTCAAAAATAATTTTTACTTAGAGTTTTTTTTCTGCTTTTATTGATTGCAAAATTCTTTTTCTAACTTAGAATCTTTTGACTTAGAAATTTTTTTTTAGGTAGCTTTTCAAAATTTTCTAAGTCTTTAACCCTTAGATTTTTTTTGGAACCCCATTTTTTTTGTGATCAAAGGGGGAGAAAGATAAGTATAAGTCTAGGGGGAGGTAGCCTAAAACTATTTTTTCTATCTTGTGCACTAAATTGTAAATTTAGTTAGTTTATTTTTTTGTCTAGTTAACCCTAGCTTAACTTGGGTTGATCACACCAAAAAGGGGGAGATTGTTGGAACCCCAAGGTTGGTTTTGGTGTGATCAACAAGTTAAGTTAGGTTCTGTTGTTTTCTAACCTTGTGTCTAAGTGTGCAGGAGCTTAGTAGCACAGGTACTCGAGCGGAAGACGCAGCTAGCGAGAAGGACGGCACGCGGTGCCGAGGCGGTGCGGAAGAGTACACCGGCGACGAGAAGGAAGTGCGCGCGATGGTTCCGAGGTACGAAGCCGGAGTGGAAGATTGCTCGGGAGCAAGAGACGCAGCTAGCGCGAAGGTCGGCACGGGGTGCGATCGAGGGACGAAGTCTGCGGATGAGTACGAGAAGGGACACGCGGCAATTCCGAGGGACGAGAAGCCGGAGGGAAGCATGCTCGAGAAGATCGGAAGATGGGTTCGGGTGAGCCCTATTCCGGATGTCAGAGATCACCCAATCAAGCGGATCCAGAGCAGAAGACCCGGACCGAGATGGGGACTTAACGGAGAAGTGGTCCCGGACAAAAAGTCAACCGTAGTTGACTTTTTGCTCCGGGGCGCCCGGAACTAATCTGGGCGCCCGGACCCTGATTTTGACCAAGATCACGATTTACGCGATCTGAACGTTGGGGGATAAAACTTTATCCACCCCAGGGCGCCCGGAACCCTTCCAAGCGCCCCGACCAAGGCTATAAATATAGCCTTGGTCCAGAAGCTCTTCAATTAGTTCAGAAATTGTAAACAACACTTGTGTGCTTCCACTGTTTAGATTAGCTTCTGTCTTTCTGTGCTTACACTGCTGTAAACGAGGCTTCTCCGCCTGAAGGAGCTCTTAGTGCGATCTTCATCCTTGGATTAACAACCTCCCCGGTTGTAACCAAGTCAAATTCGGTGCCTCGTTTTTATACTTTATTTTCTGTTTAATCTATTTTTTATGTGTTAGCTTAATCGTACGAGAAAGGGTTGTGTTTGATTTTTTCAGGGCTATTCAACCCCCCCTTCTAGCCGGCCGCATCGGTCCAACAATACCGAACCTAAATTTTGTTATATCGAAAATCCATTATACTGAATTTTTGATATGGTATACATTCATATTGATTATTGTGAATTTTCGGCATCGATCTAAAATTTTTGATATATATCTCATACCGATAGTAATAAATTTGGTATGATATAATACCATATTGAAATGTTTGATATACCATTAAATCGGATGATTTTATATATTTCAATATGGTATATATTGTATATTAAATTTTTGATTTTTTTTCACCCATAATAGAAACTGTATAGAAATTGCTGTGGTAGTGTAAAAAACCAAAACCAGTATAATGAAAAATGGAGGAAAATGGAATTAGTTATATAGAAACCAATTTGATTCCTTTTATTTTCTTTATTTGTTCTGTATAGATATTATGTTATTTAAATTTTGTTGTTCAAGTCCTCTGTGATTTTATTCGTATCCGCTATTGCTTAGACTTGAATATATATATATATATATATATATATATATATATATATATATATATACCCCTCAACAATATGGCCTCACCCAACTTAGACCAAGACTAAATCATTCATCAAGAACACCTAGAAAATTGGTAACAAGGCCAAAGGCAATAAAACCTAAAAAGACTTATTATCTTAGCAAAAGTAGAGAAAAGAAACCTTACTTAAATAAAGAAAAATATATACGGAAGTTCAAACCAAAGAAGACATATGTCAATACTATCACATGTTTTGCCTGTAATGAACCAGGTCATTTATCCTCTGCCTGCCCAAATAAAAAGAATTTATATACCCGAGAAGCAAAACTAGTTACCTGTACAAATCTAGATTTAATAGAAGTACAATCAGATGTTTCTGATACATCCTCCATCTACTCTATTGTTTCTGTAGATGACATAGAAGAAGTTGTTCCTTCTTCTAATTACAGTCTTGTAAACTCTTTCTTGCAACCCTCGCATCAGCAGTATAACCTATATCCTGAAAATTACATACCCTATGATACATTAGACAATCTAGATGAATTATGGGAAGACTCTCCATTTCCAGATACAAATCTAATGTTTAAACAACTTAACAATAAGACTACAGAAGAACTTAACTGCATACATGAGTGGATACTCAAAACAGGAACTGATAACATTCCTTGTTTCTTTTGTAGTTATTATCCTTCTTTAGACAAAAGAGGAACCTGCAAAATATGTAAAAAACAAGCCTGTAATCTTTGTCTTCAACAACTATTCTCTATTACGATACCCATAAGCCAACTCTCTAAAGGAAGCACTAGAAATTTTTTATTAGAAACAAGAGTTTCTGTATTAAAAACACGTATTAATAAATTAGAAACAGAAATTGAGATCCTAGATAAACAAATAAAAGAAAATCTTCCTCCACAAGTTACCCTTGATAAAGGAAAAGGTTTACAACTTATACCAACAGATGTAATAGATCGAGATCTAGTCTTTATAAAAGCCTCTAGTATATGTAATACAGGAAAAACTCTAGACATTAGAGTCAAATGTCTAGTAAATATCCATGGCCATGAATTCACACTACATGCCTTTTTAGATAGTGGAGCTACCAACTCCACTATAGATGAAAATACACTTCTTTTTGTCTTACCGAAAACTTTTATAAAAACAGCATCACAACCATTACTAAGTACACAATTTGATGACCAACAGTTAGCTTGCACGCAATTTGTTACTAACACCCATCTAAGATTTTATGACAACTGTGGTAAATACGGCACACCACTCTCACTTCCTAAGCTATGGATTAAGCCACTCTTACATCCTAATATTCATTTAATCCTAGGTTTAAATTTTCTGGTAGCATCAGATAGAGCTTGTCTTCTAACTAAGGATTATGCTCTTTTCTTTTCCTCACCCATAATATCTCCAATAGTATCAGACTATCCCTCTATTGTCCATCCCTTAACTACAAAATCCCACATAGAACTCTTACCTTCAGAAAACACATCTTGTCAATGTTCTCCTAAAAATGCCTGTAAACAACCTAGTAAGAAGACACAACCAAATAACCAGACCTGTGCCCTAGCTTTTTCTGACTACTAAGACTCGGAAAACTAGCCTCACTTGGCTGGTCAAGCCCTATAACGGATGACACCTGTATCCCACATGATCTTATACTCCCACAACAGTTATTTCAATTAATAAACACACATAAACCTGATTTAGACTCTCTCATTTCTAGATTAGAAAAATTAGAAATAATTGGAGAAAATCCTACTAAATATTGGGACAGAGATAAAGTATACTGCAAGCTATCAATCATTAATCCAGACCTTACAATTAAGACCCAAGACTTAAAATATACAAATTGGGAAACTGAAGAATGCAAAATGCATATTAACCAACTCTTAACTTTAGGAGCCATTCAAATGTCTACATCTAGGCACCGAAGTCCAGCTTTTATAGTTAATAAAGGATCAGAACAAAAACGTGGCCAATCTAGAATGGTATTTAATTACAAGAGACTAAATGATAATTGTCAAGAAGACGGTTATAAAATTCCCGACAAAGACCAACTCTTAAATAAAATCCAAAACTCAAAATGGTACTCAAACTTTAACATGAAATCAGGATTTTGGCAAGTTAAAATGCATCCTGAGTCCATTGAATGGACAGCCTTTTCCTGTCCCGAAGGACATTTTGAGTGGCTTGTTATGCCTTTTGGCCTTAAGGTCGCTCCTCAAATATTCCAAAGGAAAATGGATGACATTTTTCGAGATTTTTCTCTCTTCACTTGTGTGTATATAGATGATATTTTAGTTTTCTCTAAGACTAAACAAGAACATTATGCTCATCTTCATATTATATTTAATTTATTTGAGAAACATGGTCTGATTATTTCTCGAAAGAAAATGACAAAAGTCACTACTCATATTGATTTCTTAGGAGCAGAAATAGGACAGGGACAAATAGCCCTTCAACCTCATATCTCTGCTAAAATCCTTGCTTTTCCAGATAAGATGGAAGACACTAAAACTCTAAGAGCCTTTTTAGGACTCCTAAATTATGCTAGACCTTATTTAAAAAATATAGGAAAAATCAGCGGCCCCTTATACAACAAAACTTCCTTAACAGGACAAAAACACTTTAATCAACAAGATATAGCACTTGTAAAACAGATTAAAGAATTAGTAAAAACAATTCCCATGTTAACACTACCACTTGATGCTGACTACTTAGTCATCGAAACAGATGGATGTGAAACAGGATGGGGAGGAATTTTATTTAGAAAAACATCCAAGTATAACCCTAAAACTACAGAAACCTTATGCAGATATGCCTCTGGAAAATTTCAAGAAAACGGACATCTTACCTCGTTAGATTTTGAAATATTAGCAGTTATTTATTGTCTAGAAGCCTTCCGATTATTCATTTGTAATAAGCAAGAAATTACCATTCGAACCGACTGCGAAGCTATAGTCAAGTATAGTCAACAAACTAAAGGATTAAGAAAAAGATTAAGTACTAAGAGATGGCTAAAATTCACAGATACTATTATCAATAAAGGTTTATGTATTCACTAGGAACATATAAAAGGAATTAACAATTCTTTAGCTGATACTTTATCTCGTTTACTCCACTAACAATTTTTGTTTAGGTAATGGATCGGCCAAGGAAAGTTCGCACCTCGTTTGCTACTAAAACATTAAGATTTGGAACACAAGAACTACAACAGTTTACACAGCAAGAAGATCAGTTTCGCTCTTTATTCAGAGACAAACTAGATCACATTCAACACTGTTTGATAGATAACATTTGGCACATTCCTACCATCCCTGGTAGCTCCGGACACAAGATAGCAGTCATAAATGCTTTAACAAATTATTTTCTAACAACCATACAAAAGCCAACAGGCAAGAAATTCTCTTGCTATGTAGTCTTTTCTGGGCCACAAGCTAGGGTATATGCTACTTGGGAGGAAACAAATATGGCCATACAAGGCTTAGAACATCCTTTCTTCAAAGGGTATTATTCACTTGAAGAAGCTTTTAATGCTGCCAGAACTCAACTTGGTGCTAATTTCTTTATTAGCACTTTATTAAAAACAACAACTATGGTGCCAACTAGCTCATAATCAGAAGAAACTCCTACATATGCACAAATTACTGAAGGAACTCATGGGTCTCCTTCCTCTTCCACAACATTAGAAGAAAAGAAACCACAACGGGCCAATTATCTAACACTGGCCCAGTTAAAAGAACAAGCTGCTACAACTTTTGCTCAAAGAACATCTGCAGCCCATATATTGGGCCTGCCCAACACTATACCCGAGGATATCAATTCCTACGTTCGGAACTTAGCAGAACAATCTACACTACAGACATTTTTTGAATTATGTGAAGCATTAAAGGCCTTCCACAAAAATCCCCCTCCTGGGCTAACTATTACCTATGAAGCAGAATTTGGCCCAAAACTTAAATGTCAGAAAATTGGGCCAACCTGTGAAGACTCTGCTAAATACGGATGTCCATGCCAGTTGCTATATTCCTTCCGAAAAGCCAACTTAGACTATGAAAGGTATAAAGCAATTTCATACAAAGGAAAGCTTATTACTCCTTTTCTTCTGATGGACTATGGACTACTATACAAAGTCTGGATACATGATCTAGATTCTGTTAAAGATTTTCCTAAAAAGCTTGGTACTATTATTTCTCTGGCCCTCGAAGAAGAGGAAACGTTTGTTGTATGTACTTTTGGCAGCTCTCCACCGGAATGACTTAACCTTAATATTGAACCAGCCAAACATCTGGTTAAGCTGGATATCAATGAAGTCAGGGGTATCCAAACAGAACTTGAAGATTACCCATCTGACCCCGATCTCCATTGGGAAGCTCTTCCTACTATTGAAGATCAATTAAAGCATTGGAGAGCATCAGTACAAGGAACTAATTGGGCTTGGGATCGCTTGACAGATCCAGATAATTACTTCCTAATAGGAGAAACTTACACTGAGAAGATCTATTGGCCAAAAGATATGGGGACTAGATTCCTCCCTTTCTCCTTCAAAACACAGCATACGACATTGCTTCAACATTATAAAAGAAAAACTGAAAGATACTGTCAGAAGAGACTAGCCAGCTCTGTTCTCTCTGCTAGAGCATATAGAGCAGCACTTAACAGAAGTATGCAGTCAGACTTAGCCGGAAGTTCACAAACTCCCTCTCTGGATCTTACCAGTGACAATAACCTCGACAACTTAATGGAAACTTAATAATGTCATCCATGACGTCCTCTCCCATAAACACAACACTACAAGAATATCTACCAAAAACGTCATTCATGACGTTTTTTCTGCCACCTAGCCATTATGTCCACCCACCTAAAAAGAAGCCACCTGTCCCCTCCACTAAACCCTTCTTTTGCCAGGCCCCCTTTCCATTTCTTAGAGTTTTCCACTTGTCCTTCGCCAAGCTTTCTCTTTCCAGGCCCCTCTCTTTCTCTGCTTTCCTTCTCCTCCAAGAAAAGCTCTCTCCTCCTCCTATAAAAGGACCCCAAAACTCTCTTGCTGAGGCATCCACTTCCCCCACTGCACTCACTACTGTCCATACTCTTCTGCTGTTCTTCAAGTTTGCGCAAGTGTGTTTGTAAGTTCTCTCTGTTAAGTTATGTAAAAATTCGGTACTTTTATGTAATATATGTTGTCTTCTATGTAAGCTATCTTTCTGTAAAAATTTTATGTAACTCTTTATAAAAATTCTCTATTAAATAAGATCTATGCTCGTTGCTTGTTTTATAATGATAATCTAAGTTTCTGTCTCTCTTGTCTTGGTTCTTTTCCTCAGTCCTTGTCTTAGTAACCGACAGGTGAACAGTAACTGTATCAGGAATAACCAAAATCATATAAGACCTGTACGGGCTAAGTAAGAAGGGTAGCAACCCAAAAACTTACGCATAAGCCGAGACACTGATTGAAAGGTGAGGTCCTGAACAGGTGAGGTTCCCTGGAAAACAAACAAGAAAAGAAAGCAGTTTAGTAAAAAAAAAAAAAAAAAGTAAAAATTTAAAAAGTCAATATATTTAACCATACCATCACGGTATTGTGACTATCTACTTTATTTCTGCACTTCGCTATTACTGTATTTTTCTTTTACTATTTACTGTTTACTATTTACTATTTACTGTTTACTGTTTACTATTTACTGTTAATTATTACTGTTTTACAATTATTGTTTACTGTCAAATTATTTTTATTTACTGTTAATCTACTTCTGTTATTATTTATTGTTAATCTACTTTATTTCTATTAATCTACTTTTGTTACTTTATTTCTGTTATAAAAAAAATAATAAAAAAAAAAATTTGAAGTTATGCTAAAAAAGACAACTGTTGCTTTGTTCTTTACATTTTCATGCAGTAAATCTAATGGCAGCAGAAGCATTTAGCCAGTTAAAGCCACAGTGACTGAAGCCCCACAAATTGTTAAGGGTAATTTATGATATGAAGGACTTTTGTTATAAATCAGTAAATTTTCTGGTCTGTATTTAGCAATGCCAGGATTTCTCATGATTCAATTTTTATATGTACCTTTTTTTAGTATCTTTGTGATTAATTTTTTTACTCACACATAATGAAATTCAATAATAAAATAAAAGAATTAAAAATATTTGACCATGGCTATATTATTTTATTTATTTTCATCTGCCGTGACATCTTCCAACTAAAATAGACAATAAAGAAGTAAGAAAATTTAATGAAATATAATGAAATTGAATTTGCTGCAACTTGAGCGAATAGTGAATCCCATTATTTGTTAGCGGCTTCGGATTAGTTCCATTATTTGTATCAAATTCTTGTGACATCGTCACGTAGGAGACAAATCTATCCTCATCTGGCATCTCTCCGTGCTCACCAGCAGTGTAAACAAAATCAGGCATACTAATGATAATAATGAAAATAATTTTTAATTATTTTAATTCATTGAGATTTATTATATTCGAAACATAATCAAGATCGACATGAATTAAATAGAAAAATAATATTTCAAAGTTTATTATATTACTATGTTTATAATTATTACGATTGTATGTCTTAATCTTTCTACAATTTGTATAAATAAGTCTATTAGTTTTAGTAATAAAATTATTGATCCTGTCCGAATGCTGAACCAACGGACGCTGTGCACGGGGCGCTCTCCGGCTGTCGACGTGGATCTTCGACTGGTAACACAGCTCCGGTGAACCTGCACAGAAGTCGGGCCGGGAAGGGGTTCCCAGCGGCGACCCTCCGACGCTCAAGTCAGGCGAAGCTCAAGAGAGAAAAAGTGGCTCCAGAATTCGTCGAAAACGTACCTCCGGCGAAGAATGAGGGCCTTTATATAGGGCAGTGAGGAAGTGAGTGTACACCTACCGAGGTGTACACGTGTCCATGGTCCATACCCCAGTAAGGGCTTGTCAGTGAGCTTCCCTAACCCATACCGCTACAGTCTCAGCATGTCCTTGATGGGACATCGGAATCCCCTGTCACAAGATTTGGAGCATGGCCTACACGTGAAACACACCTGCTGTCAGAAAAGACCTCCTTTGTCCTTTTCCCCTTTGCTCCAGATCTAGCGTCCGGGCGGACAGCTCCCTCAACATCCGGCCGGACATACGCGATGGTTTACTTGGGGAGATCCTCCATCACGTGCTTTACGGGGACTATTAGCAGTGTTACCTTATGGCTTTGGCCGAGCGTGAGGTCCGCTCGGCCCACGACCTTTTCCACTGAGCGCCGGAACCCTAATTTCGACAGGGCGCCTTTAACCATCAGCCGTATATCGTCCGGTCGGCAAGCCGATCGGACCCATCCCCCTCCGGGCGTTCGATTCCGTCGGCCGGCCGGACGTCCGGTCGGACCCTGCCCTCTCCGGACGTCCGGCCGGACCCTGCCCTCTCCGGACGTCCGGCCGGACCCTGCCCTCTCCGGACGTCCGGCCGGACCCGACCCTCTTCGGATGGACGACTGCCGCTGTGCCTTCCACGTGGCGTTGACTTCACAGGGCGGGGCCCCCTGCTCTTACTACCGGATCACTTGCCTCCCCTTCAAATCTAGTCGAAGGAGGCGAATAGTCTGACTGACTAGACTAAGAATCCGGCCGAGCGGTTCCTCCGTGCTTGTATCATCCGCTCGGCCAACCATAGAGATAGCCTTTAGCGTATCAACAATAGTCTTCACCTGATCTCCTCGTATTCTGCGCCAATCTTCGACATTAAGGTTGAGCATGCTTTCATTAAATGCTCCGAATGATTGAATGCCACGTGGAGCATTGCCATCGGCGTACGGCGGCGGTGGCGTGATGATTTGATGTGATCGAAGCGATTCGAAATGGACGGCTCGATGCAGGCTTTGATTCCCGTGACCTGGATCCAACGGTGGAGGCCGCCCGACCCTCACCCTATAAATTCTTCGTTTTTCCTTCTCTTTCTCATTTGCCTCCGCGATTCTAACCACTGCCCCCCAGCGCTTTGGAGCTCCGGCGATCCTGTTTCTGCTCTCCGACGCTCTCCGGCGCCTTTTTCGCGATCCCTTTCCCCCCAGTAAGGTTTTATAGCTTTCCTTCCTCCTTTCCGGTGTTTCCTCCGCATTTCTTCCTCAGTTTCGATCCTTGAAACCTCCTTTCGTTCGCTATTGTTTTTCTCCTGTCTTTTTGCCTTTTGATTCCTTCCGATCGGCCCATGGCTAGTTCTTCCCATCCCGCGGATCAGTCGCTCGCCCCATGGTACACCACCATGCAGTCCCGATTCGAACAGCGGGACTTCGATATTTTGACAGACAATTTTGAAATCCCAGAGGATTTCGAAATTCGCTTAGCTGGTCCCTCCGCTCGGCCTCACAGGCCGCCGCACGGAGCTTTCTGTGTCTTCCGAGACCAGTTTACCGCCGGTCTTCGTTTTCCTGTGCACCCCTTCATTATAGATGTCTGTAATTTTTTCGGTGTGCCGCTTGGCAGTTTAGTACCCAATACCTTCCGTCTCCTCTGCGGTGTTGTCGTTTTGTTTAAGATTCACAACATCCCCCTCCGACCGGAGGTCTTCTTTTATTTCTATTACCCCAAGCAAGCCGAGCCGGGCACCTTCATGTTCCAAGCTCGACCTGGCCTAGTCTTCTTCAACAAGTTACCTACTTCCAATAAACATTGGAAGGATTATTTTTTCTACATCCGTATGCCCAATCAGGCAAACTTCCCGACCCAGTGGCAAGTCAGTCTGCCCCCCACTCCCGAGTTGAAGAAGTTCAAGATCCGACCGGACTACCTCCACGCTGCAAATATACTGGCCGGTCTGCGACTTGACATCAACAAACTTCTCCACGAGGGAGTTATGTACATCTTCGGGCTGAGTCCTATACGGACCCCTCTTCCGGCCGGCTTCGGTAAGAACTTTGGTTGGGTATTTGCTTTGATTTCTAACTGATTTCTTTTCCTTTCTTTGCAGCGGACATCGTTATGGATTCGGTCATGGCCGGTGTTTTAAAAAAGAAGGCGGCCGCTCTGGAAGCCGCGGCGGCCAGAGAAATGGAAGCTTTGGGTATCCAGCCGGTCGGATCCCACGAAGGGGAGAGCGGGACTCAAGCTGAGTCGACCGCTCAGGCCTCTCAAGAAAACGTGGCCAGCGGAGCCACTCCTCCCCGAGAACCAACTGCACCTGAGGAAGGTTCCGCTCGGGAGGAGGAGCAGCCTCTACAAAAGAGGCGCCGAGTGGAAAAACTCGTGGTCCAACCATAATAATCGGTGCTGGCCAATTACCATGTGCAGGAGCCTGCGACCTCAGTAGCAGGTCATCCAGCCGGATATGGAGACTAAGCGAATCATGTATTCATTCGGGGATATAGTAAGAAGCCAACCAACATATACGGAGACGTGCTCCACGCGCCGATCCCCTTCCATCGAGCCCTGTTCCATGTTCCAGCAGAGGAGTTAGGCCGAGCGGAAAAGGAATGAGGATCCACCTCGAACAAAGCGCCCGTTCGGGACGCACGTAAAGGGAAAGCACTAAGGAATGATGATTCGTCCGAGCAGATCAATCAACAGTTTTCTCAAGGAATCTTAGACTACCCTATGCTAAAGCACTACATTCCTTTGCCGATCGTCGAGTATAACGGAAGATGGGTCCGAACGACCGCCTGGCCTTGGTGGATGAGGAGCCACACTGGTCCGTCCGGCCTTCAGGGCCCTTCCTATTCCGAGCTGCAAAAGGAGCTGAAGAAAGCTCAAACTCTGCTGGCGGCCGAGCAGAAGAAGACAGCCGACCAGGCCCACGCCTTGGCCGAGTCCGAGCGACAAGTCAAGTCGCTTGACACAAAAATAACCCTGGCCACCACTCGGAAGAATACAGCTATCTCCGATCTGGAGAAGAAGAACGTTGAGGCTCGGGGCCTGGAGCTGAAGATAAAAGAGTTGACGGAGCAACTCGACAGGGAGAAGGCGGGCCGCTCGGCCGACGCGGAAAAGCTTAAGAATCTGAACGAGGCCCTCACAGGCTCCCAGGCGGCTTTCAAAGAGTACCAAGATGCCGAACCGAGCCGGATCGCCGCTTTAAGACAGAGCTACATCCGCTCGCCTGAATTCTCGGAGAAAGTCTGCGAGCGGATGTACACGACCTTCGACCTGGCTATGACCGCCACCACCAAGTATCTGAAGTCGAAGGGGCATCTTCCCGAGTCCGCGGTTATCCCGGCCGCAGATCAAATGACGCTTCTGAATAACATTCCCAGGGACCTCTATGATTATCTTGAGTAGTTTTCTGTCATTCGGCCACTCACCAGGATATTATCCTTTTTTTGTAATTGGGCCGCTCGGCTCAAAGCTTTACCTTTAATGCAATGTCTTCCTTGAATTTGCTCTACTTTCATAACTAACATGTGTGTTTATCCGCTCGCCTATTATCACTTCTCGTGCTCCCACAAAAGGGATTTTAACAAAGCAATCGTCGTGATATCCCCGCTCGGCGAAATATACCGTGTTCTTTGCTGGCAGAGCTCGTTTACCAAATGCCAAGTAGTTTTGGATACTGTGCCGCTCGGATCGTAGAGACGCTCGAATGGCATCGAAATCGCGTGCCTCGGCACATTAGATGCTTTAATCCGCTCGGTGGGTTTATAGACGCCGGCTCGTCTCTCGATATTTAATGTCGGAGCTCGACGGTATTCCGCTCGGACGTTTATAGACGCCGGCTCGTCTCTCGATATTTAACGTCGGAGCTCGACGGTATTCCGCTCGGACGTTTATAGACGCCGGCTCGTCTCTCGATATTTAACGTCGGAGCTCGACGGTCTTCCGCTCAGACGTCGGCTCGTCTCTCGATATTTAACGTCGGAGCTCGACGGTCTTCCACTCGGACGTTTATAGACGCCGGCTCGTCTCTCGATATTTAACGTCGGAGCTCGACGGTATTCCGCTCGGACGTTTATAGACGCCGGCTCGTCTCTCGATATTTAACGTCGGAGCTCGACGGTCTTCCACTCGGACGTTTATAGACGCCGGCTCGTCTCTCGATATTTAACGTCGGAGCTCGACGGTCTTCCGCTCGGACGTTTATAGACGCCGGCTCGTCTCTCGATATTTAACGTCGGAGCTCGACGGTCTTCCACTCGGACGTTTATAGACGCCGGCTCGTCTCTCGATATTTAACGTCGGAGCTCGACGGTCTTCCGCTCGGACGTTTATAGACGCCGGCTCGTCTCTCGATATTTAACGTCGGAGCTCGACGGTCTTCCGCTCGGACGTTTATAGACGCCGGCTCGCCTCTCGATATTTAACGTCGGAGCTCGACGGTCTTCCGCTCGGACGTTTATAGACGCCGGCTCGTCTCTCGATATTTAACGTCGGAGCTCGACGGTCTTCCGCTCGGACGTTTATAGACGCCGGCTCCTCTCTCGATATTTAACGTCGGAGCTCGACGGTCTTCCGCTCGGACGTTTATAGACGCCGGCTCGTCTCTCGATATTTAACGTCGGAGCTCGACGGTCTTCAAGGTTAATTTTGACGCTACCGATCGGCGAATCCATTGGCCATCCTTTGCATTAATTTTGCTTCCTGCATTACAAGGATATGGGCGACTAACATATACAAAAATGATTTACATTCGCGCACCTTTCACCCTGCTCGATAAGGCTGGAGATGATTCGCACTCCACGGTCGATCCAGCTGCCGCCCGTCTTCATCCTCCAAATAATATGCACCCGATCGGAGCTTTTCAATAACCTTGAAGGGCCCTGCCCACGGTGCCTCCAGTTTGCCGACGTCGCCGACCGGCTTGACCTTCTTCCAGACAAGATCACCGACCTGGAATGATTTGGGGATTACACGGCGGTTGTAATTTTGCTTCATCTGCTGCCGGTACGCCATCAACCGAACGGACACCTTGGCTCACTCCTCGTCGACCAAATCCAGCTCCATGTTCCTCCGTTCGGCGTTGTCGTCATCGTAGCTCTGGATTCGGACGGACTCGACGCCGACTTCAACCGGAATAACCGCCTCGCCGCCATACACCAAATGGAACGGTGTGACGCCCGTCCCTTCCTTCGGAGTCGTTCGGATGGCCCATAAGACGCCCGGCACTTCATCCGGCCAATTTCCTCCCAAGTGGTCGAGCCGAGCGCGCAGAATACGAAGAATTTCCCGATTGACAACTTCGGCTTGACCGTTGCTTTGGGGATAAGCCATGGACGTGAAGTGTTGCTCGATGCCGTAGCTTTTGCACCGATCCTCTAGCAACTTCCCTGTGAATTGCTGCCCATTGTCGGAAACCAATCGGCGAGGGATGCCGAACCGGCAGATGATGTGTTGCCAGATGAATTTTTTGACCATATGTTCGGTGATCTTTGCCAGCGGCTCGGCCTCCACCCACTTGGAAAAATAATCGACCGCCACTAGCAAAAATTTCCTCTGCCCGGTCGCCATCGGAAATGGACCGACAATATCCATTCCCCATTGATCGAACGGACATGACACGGTTGATGCCTTCATTTCCTCGGCCGGTCGGTGGGAGAAGTTATGGTACTTCTGGCACGAAAGGCACGTAGATACTGTCCGAGCGGCGTCTGCTTGTAAGGTCGGCCAAAAGTATCCGGCTAGCAGGATCTTCTTAGCTAGTGACCGTCCGCCCGGATGTCCTCCGCATGATCCTTGATGTACCTCTTGTAGGATGTAAGCCGAGTCTTCCGAGCTCACGCATTTCAACAGCGGGCGTGAGAAAGCCTTTTTATAAAGCTGATCGCCGATGAGTGTGAACCGACCGGCTCTTCTCCTTAGCAGCTGGGCTTCATTCCGGTCGGACGGTGTGGCTCCCGAGCGGAGGAACTCTATGATGGGTGTCCGCCAGTCGCATGGAAATGTGAGGCCTTCCATCCGGTCGACGTGCGCCACCAACAGTACTTTTTCAATTGATTGCTGAATGGCGACCGACGTTATTGAGCTCGCGAGTTTGGCTAACTCATCGGCTGCTTGATTTTCTGCTCTGGGTATCTTCTGGACAATAACTTCTCTAAAGTCAGCTTTGAGCTTCTCGAAGGCTTCAGTGTAGAGCTTGAGCCGAGCACTATTGATTTCGAAGGTACCAGAGAGCTGCTGAGCGGCCAACTGCGAATCCGAGTGAAGTGTTACCCGACCAGCTCCCACATGCCGAGCTGCCTGCAAGCCGGCTATGAGGGCTTCATACTCTGCTTCATTGTTGGTAGCCTTATAATCCAGCCTGACGGATAAGTGCATCTTTTCTTCTTGAGGGGAGATCAACAATATTCCAATCCCGCTTCCGAGCCGAGTGGACGACCCATCCACATATATTCTCCACATAGCTTCTGGCTCCGGCCTTTGCACCTCAGTCACAAAATCGGCCAAGGATTGCGCTTTGATCGCCGAACGGGGCTGGTATTGGATATCAAATTCACTTAACTCCGTCGTCCATTTGATGAGCCGTCCGGAAGCCTCTGGATTTAGTAGGACACGTCCGAGCGGGCTATTGGTTTTGACAATGATCGTATGCGCCAGGAAGTATGGACGAAGGCGCCGAGCGGCAAGGAGCCCAGTGTAGCGAGATTCAGCATCTTTTAAAATGTGACTAAGGAAATACACATGCTCTTCTCCGCTCGACCTCACTAAAGCTGAGCCGATTGCATGCTCGGTTGAAGACAAGTACATATGAAGTGGCTCACCCGCAGTCGGCTTGGCTAATACCGGGAGAGAGTTCAGAAATGCCTTCAAATCCTCGAATGCCCGGTCGCATTCTTCGTCCCAGTGAAATTTTGTAGCTTTGCGTAAGATCTTGAAAAAAGGAAGGCTCCGGTCGGCGGTTTTGGAGATGAACCTGGACAGAGCGGTGATCCGACCGGTCAAGCGCTGCACTTCCCTTGTATTTCTTGGAGGTGGCATATCCTGTAGAGCTTTCACCTTGCTGGGATTTGCTTCGATTCCCCGCTCGGTCACTATGTACCCCAGAAAACGCCCTCCTTTTGCTCCGAACGGGCACTTCTGGGGATTTAGCTTGACTCCATATTTGCGTAGCGTTTGGAAGGTTTCCTCCAAGTCTTTGAAGAGATCGGCCGCTCGGACGGACTTAATGAGAATGTCGTCCACATAAACTTCTAGATTCCGCCCGATCTGCTCTCTGAATACTTTATTCATCAAACGCTGATATGTGGCCCCCGCATTCTTCAATCCGAACGGCATTACATTATAGCAATAAGTGCCGTCGGCCGTCACGAAGCTGACCTTTTCTTGATCTTCACGGGCGAGCGGCACTTGGTGATATCCCTGGTAGGCGTCGAGCATACAGATTAATTCACAGCCGGTCGTAGAGTCCACCAGCTGATCTATCCGGGGCAGAGGATAAAAATCTTTCGGGCAAGCCTTGTTGAGATCCCGAAAATCTATGCATACTCTCCACTTGTTGCCCGGCTTGGAGACCAATACTACGTTAGCCAACCAGCTCGGGAATTGTACTTCGCGTATATGGCCGGCTTCCAGAAGCTTCTCCACTTCCGCCCGGATGATGGAATTTTGCTCGGCGCTGAAGTCCCTTTTTTTTTGCTTGACTGGCCGTGCGTCTGGTCGGACGTGGAGCTCATGCTGCGCAATACTTGGTGAAATTCCGGGCAGCTCATGTGTCGACCAGACGAAGACATCATGATTTCTTCGGAGGCATTGGGTCAGCTCCTCCTTCTGCTTCTCCTCCAGATCGGACGCAATAAAAGTCGTGGCCTCCAATCGGGTTGGGTGAATCTGCACTTCCTCTTTTTCTTCATAAATTAAAGAGGGTGGCTTTTCGGTGATGGCGTTTACCTCGATCCGGGGTGCCTTCCGATGGATTCTGCTCGGACCATCTCGATGTAGCATCGCCGAGTTGCTAGCTGATCTCCCGCACCTCTCCCACTTTGTCCTCCACGGGAACTTCTTCTGATGGAAGGTTGAGACGACCGCTCGGAATTCGCTGAGCGCCGGTCGTCCCAAAATGACATTGTAGGAAGAGGGAGAGTCGACCACCACGAAGTTTGTTGTTCTTGTCCTCCTGAGCGGCTCTTCTCCCAGCGAGGTAGCCAGTCGGATCTGTCCGACCAGCTGAACTTCGTTACCAGTGAACCCATAGAGCGGAGTTGTCATGGGTAACAGCTCGGCTCGATCAATTTACAGCTGATCGAACGCCTTCTTGAATATGATGTTGACTGAGCTCCCTGTGTCAACAAATACGTGATGAATAGTATAATTTGCTATTACCGCTTTGACGAGCAGAGCGTCGTCGTGGGGTACTTCAACTCCTTCCATGTCCCTGGGCCCGAAACTAATTTCGGGTCCTTCTGCTCGTTCTTGGCTACAGCCGACCGCATGAATCTGGAGCTGCCGGACGCTCGCCTTTCTGGCTCGATTGGAGTCTCCTCCGGTCGGCCCGCCAGCAATAACGTTGATCTCACCTCGGGACGTATTGCTTCTATTTTCCTCTTCCCGAGCGGACGGTCGCGACCGTTCTCTGGACGCTCAGCGATTCTCCTGCCTTGGAGAACGATGCCGATCGGGAGTTTGTTGCTGTAGCCTACCATCTCTCGCCCGATCGGCTTCATGAGTTCTCTGTCGCCTGTCGACTGGGGGAGACCGTCGTCCGGCGTGCCGGGGCATAGGATGAGTCACGAAGGGAAGACTTCGGCAATCCCTTGTATTGTGCGTGTCCGTCCGGTGGAAGGAGCAGAACATCGGGGTCCATTTCTTTTTTGGCTTGGGTCGGGCGGCAGCTACCTCTTGCACATGGGACCTGGCGTGGGGGGATCGGATAGCTTCGGCCCTTGGTCCTCTAGGCGGTTGATGAGTGGCGTGTTGTTTCCGCTCAGCCGGAGGGGCCCGTTCGGCTGGAATTTCCTTTTTCCTTGCCGCTTGCGCTTCTTCCACGTTGATGTATTCGTTCGCCCGGTGTAGCATGTGATCATAGTCTTGGGGCGGCTTTCAGATGAGCGATCGGAAGAAATCCCCATCCACTAGGCCTTGTGTGAAGGCATTCATCATGGTTTCCGAGGTGGCCGTTGGAATGTCCATCGCTACTTGGTTGAACCGCTGGATGTAAGCTCGAAGCGATTCACGGGCTTCTTGCTTGATGGCGAACAGGCTCACGCTCATTTTTTGATAGCGCCGACTGCTTGCAAAATGATGGAGGAAGGCTGTTCGGAAGTCCTTGAAGCTTGTGATGGATCCGTCCGGCAGCCTCCGGAACCACCGTTGAGCCGATCCCGAGAGAGTGGTAAGAAAAACTCGGCATTTTACTCCATCTGTGTATTGATGGAGAATAGCTGTGTTATCGAACTTACCCAGATGATCATCTGGGTCGGTTGTCCCATTGTACTCGCCGATCGTCGGAGGTGTGTAGTGCTTTGGCAGAGGGTCTCGTAGAATAGCCTCTGAAAATTGGCGATTGATCCGCTCGGGCGATGCGCGGGGACTTTCCCCTTTCTGTTATCTCGCCTAGGCATTTCATCCGAAGAAGATCCCTATCTCTGTGAGTTGGTACGGTGGAACAGGGCTCGATGAAATGCAGCGGTGGTGGTGGCGCCCGCCGACCACCGAGCGTTGATGTTGCTTCGCTCCGCTACCGTGGCTTTGCTTTTGCTCCACGAGCTTGGCGACCCTTATCTCGATCAGGGCGTTCCTCGTTCGAAAGCGTCACCATGTATTGTCGTCGCCTCGTCCATTGTTTCGATCGGATGCAGTTCCCACAGACGGCGCCAAATTGATTCTGTCCGAATCTGAACGCTGGGCACGGGCGCTTCCGGCTGCCGGCGTGGATCTTCGACTGGTAACACGCACTCCGCGAACCTGCACGGGCCGGGAAGGGGTTCCTGGCGACGACGCTCAAGTCAGGCGAAGCTCAAGAGAGAAAAAGTGGCTCCAGAATTCGTCGAAAACGTACCTCCGGCAAAGAATGAGGGCCTTTATATAGGGCAGTGAGGAAGTGAGTGTACACCTACCGAGGTGTACACGTGTCCATGGCCCATACCCCAGTAAGGGCTTGTCAGTGAGCTTCCCTAACCCATACCGCTACAGTCTCAGCATGTCCTTGATGGGACATCGGAATCCCCTGTCACAAGATTTGGAGCATGGCCTACACGTGAAATACACCTGCTGTCAAAAAAAGACCTCCTTTGTCCTTTTCCCCTTTGCTCCAGATCTAGCGTCCGGGCGGACAGCTCCCTCAACATCCGGCCGGACATACGCGATGGTTTACTTGGGGAGATCCTCCATCACGTGCTTTACGGGGACTATTAGCAGTGTTACCTTATGACTTTGGCTGAGCGTGAGGTCCGCTCGGCCCACGACCTTTTCCACTGAGCGTCGGAACCCTAATTTCGACAGGGCGCCTTTAACCATCAGCCGTATATCGTCCGGTCGGCAAGCCGATCAGACCCATCCCCCTCCGGGCGTTCGATTCCGTCGGCCGGTCGGACGTCCGGTCGGACCCTGCCCTCTCCGGACGTCCGGCCGGACCCGGCCCTCTTCGGATGGACGACTGCCACTGTGCCTTCCACGTGGCGTTGACTTCACAGGGCGGGGCCCCCTGCTCTTACTACCGGATCAATTATCAAAAAGTTTTATATTATTTCTTTCCTCTATCTATTAATTTTAATATAATATCAGAGTCATCTTCTCTTTTTATTAATTTTTCTCTTCCGAATTTTTGTTACAGCAGCTACAGAAATTTCTACATCAAAGTTTGATATAATTGTCTACAGTGCGACAATCTTGACAACTTCAGCAATAATAACTTTTCTTCTCCTTTCATCAATAACTATTTTTTATATGGTAGCAGCTTCGACAACATTAATTATAGCAAAATAAAATTATTATTTATTTATTTTATTTTTCTCTTTTATTTTTTTCTCTTCCGTTTCTTTTAGAAAAAAAAAATCCGAGCATGAAAAAAAAAACAAAATAGGAAAAAAAAACAGAGAAAAAAAGCAAAAAAACAGAGAAAAAAATAAAAAAAAATTAGAGAGAGTGAAAAAATATATCTTCTCTCTAGTCTTATTTTTCTCTCATTTCTCTGACTTTTCTCCTGGAGTTCTTCTCCTATTAATTAGTTTTGTTATTCTGTATTGTTGTTCATCTTCATCATAGCAAGTGCTTTTATTTACCACCAATAGTGTCAATATTATTTCCAGCCATCGAAAATTCTTACAGTATGGTCTATTACTATTAAGGGACGAGTTATTTATTTTTGATGTCAGATACTCAACGACATCAAGGTGGCCAAAAGCAAAGTTTAGACCAATATCAAATTTGTTACATCGTTGGTCATACTGGTATTCATTGCTCTAGAAGATTTGATTGATCTTATAGTCGGAGAAGATGTCAAATTTGTCTCAGAATTGGATATATTGGTATTCAATGTCCTAAAAGATTTGACTCAAATTTTGCTGGTGGTCCTGTAGCATTGGGACAACTAACTATTTCACAAGGAGAGCACGCATCTTCAAATCGACCACCACCTTCTTGGCACTCTGCAACCCAGTTATCTCATTCTAGAGCATTCTCACAGTCTATCTCTCCTAATATAGTTTCATCGACTCTTGAGAACCCAGGATAACATCCAGATTCTGGAGCAACTCATCATGTTACACCGGAATATAATATTATCACAGAAGCTTCACCTTATGATAGACCCGACATGGTACAGATAAGTAATAACTCAGATTTGCAAATTACTCACATTGGAAACACATCTTTTCATTCATGCGGTCGTACTTTTCGCATGCGTAACTCTGTTTATGTTCCTTCTATTACTAAAAATTTACTTTCCGTCCGTCAGTTTAATCTTGATAATAATGTGTTCTTTGAATTTCATCCTCATCATTGTCTTATGAAGGATCTCACAACAGGAAATATTCTACTTCAAGAAAATATTAAAGACAGTCTTTATCATCTTCAACCCACCTATACTAATGCATTTGTTAGAGAACGTACCGATAAATTCTCTTGGCACGCACATCTTGGTCATCTGTCTCTACGTGTTGTTCATAATATCATTAACCAGTATGGTTTTCCAATTTCTTTAGCCTCCTTTTCTCATTTATGTGATGTTTGCATGAAAGCAAAATCTTATAAATTACCTTTTGTGTCTTTTTCTCGTACTTCTAGTTTTCCTTTAGAAATTATTCACTCTGATGTGTGGGGTCCTGCTCCTATTCTATCTAATCAATGTTTTCTTTATTATATTATTTTCATTGACAATTTCAGCAAGTTTACTTGGATTTTTCCTATGAAAAGAAAGTTTTATCTCTTTGATATTTTTTGTCGCTTTCAAAAATAGGTTGAGCGCTATTTTGATCGTAAAATCCTCTTCATTCATTCTGATTGGGGTGGAGAGTATCAAGCGCTTTATCATCATCTTACTTCCTCTGGCACCATCCATCGAGTCTCTTGTCCCCACACTCATGAACAAAATGGATCTGCCGAGAGAAAACATCGTCATGTGGTTGAAACTACCTTAGCTCTTCTTAATCATGCCTCGATTCCTCTTAAATTTTGGGATGATGCTGTCCAAACTGCAGTCTACCTTATCAATCGTTTACCCACTCCACTACTTCAAAATAAGCGTCCCTTGGAAAGATTTTATAATTGTCTTCCAGATTACTCCTTCTTTCGTATCTTTGGTTGCGCATGTTATCCTTGGCTACGACCTTACTCTAAGCACAAGTTAAACTCTCGCTCTTTACAATGTGTTTTCCTTGGTTATAGTAATTTGCATCATGGGTACCGTTGCCTCCATATTTTGACCGGTCGGATATATATTTCTCGACATATTACTTTTGATGAATCTCTATTCCCGTTTGCAGTTACTACCTTAGATTCTCCTTCAGATAATCAAGGCAACTATCTAATATCACCAAGCAACATACTAGAAGCCCCACATATTAATTCATCAGGATATATTGAAAGTACAAGGGGGGATGATATCTTGGGTCATGCTCCATCTCCACAAGTTCCTGTAGACTCGACGGCTAGTGGTGATCCACTCTCTAGTTCTGATTCTTATCCGTCTGATCACTCTTCTCCAAGTAGCTCTGATGATGATATTACTCGACGGATGCTTCCTCTTAGCGATATTTATACACGATGTCAACCAATTTACACTCGTTATCCTCTTCCACATGCTCTTATCGTTTCTTCGAATTTTGTTGAACCTTTTAGTTTTACACAGACAGTTAAAGATCCAAATTGGCGTGTTGCAATGACTACAGAATTTGATACTCTTCTTCGTAATGCAATCTGGAGCTTAGTCCCTCATACCCCATCTATGAATATTGCGAGCTCTAAATGGGATTACCGAATTAAGTATCGTGCAGATGGTTCTATTGAACGTTACAAAGCTCGCCTTGTTGCTAAAGGCTTTAATCAACAACCAGGTATTTGTTGGAGCAATCCCGATGGTCCGCGGGATCATGTGTTTTGGTGTTTGGGCAAAGGGTTTAAGTTAGGTTCGCCCTTGTATTTGATATGTGTATTTGAGTTGTGCAAGTTTGCAGGATACACATGTGACTCAGGTTGATGGCTTCGGGTCCGGTGAAGGATGGAGCATCTGAGGGACCGTGGACAAGGCAGCGAGGATAAGGGTTGAGGGAAGCGACTTCGAGGCATACGCGAAGGATGGCATTGGGGACGAGCCGCGGGCTTGAATGCATCCGAGGGACGAGAGCCAAAGGAAGTAGGCTTGAAGGCAAGAGGTCAAAGCTGCAAATGAAGCGTCAAATGAGTCATAAGGGTGAGGGTACGAGTGCATGAGAGATTGTACTCGGAGTAAAATCCTAGTTTTAGGATTTTACTGTAGCGCTATTGTAGCAGTACTGTAGCAGTCGACTGCATGTTTTAGCAGTCGACTGGTGTAGTCGACTGGGGCAGTCGATTGGTGCAGTCGACTGGGGCAGTCGACTGGCAGCGAACAGAATGTCTCTGTTTGCTCAGTTAGTGTGGAATCGAGTCGTTGGGATTTAACGGTCGAATTTCCACAGAGGGCAGTCGACTGCATGTTTTAGCAGTCGACTGGTAGGCGGAGTTTTCCAACCCGTGGCCTATATAACCAAGCCTTGGAAGCTTGGTTGAGGTTGACGAAATAGAGGTGGTTAATCTCTATTAGTAGTCTACTTGTGCCCTAGCTTGTAAAGAGTCCTTGGTGAGAGTTGTGGTGAGGTTTCTCCACCCACAAGGAGCTACGTGAGCTAGCCGGAGGTCTTCCGGGGAGTAATCCACCGACGGATAGGGATCGTCCACCTTACGGACAGCCGTGGAGTAGGAGCCTTATCTCCGAACCACGTAAATGATCGTGTAGCTTGGTTTGCATTCTTTCCTTTAGTATTTAGCTTTCTACTTGCTTTGTTTGCATTTCCTCTTGCGCACTAACGTTGTAGAAAGAAGCGATTATTTGGGGGTGCCGTCTATCCAACCCCCCTTCAAGTCGGCCGACCGATCCCCAACAGTATTGACTTCAATGATACCTTTAGTCCAGTCGTCAAAATTACAACTATCAGATTGCTACTATCTATAGCTGTAAGCTCCAATTGGCCAATACGCCAATTAGATATTTCCAATGCTTTCCTTCATGGACACTTGAAGAAACTGTTTATATGGAGTAACCTCCTGGATTCATCCATCCGCAACTTACAACACAGGTGTATCAACTTCAGAATCTATATATGGTCTTCGACAAGTACCTCGTGCATGGTTTCATCGTCTATCTACTTGGCTTCATACTCAGGGATTTTCTGGCTAAAAAACAGACTCTTCCCTATTGTACAAATGTCATGAGGAATTTTCAATATTTGTTCTGATTTATATGGATGATATATTAATAACTGGTAGTGATCAAAATGACATTACTACTTTACTACATCTTCTCCGTCAAGAGTTTCCTATTCGGGATCTTGGCAATGCTCGTTTTTTCCTTGGCATAGAGTTTCTCTCACATTCTGAAGGTTGTCTTCTCTCTCAGGGCAAATACATTACTTGGCTCCTACAACGAGCTAAAATGGATGGTACACGTCCTATCTCCACACCAATCATTGAGGGTAGTTTTACTGCACCTTCATCCTCCTCTTCGATGTCTGACCCCCAGATCCACCGTAGTATTGTTGGTGCCCTACAATATGTCACAATTACACGACCCGATATTACTTTTGCTGTGAATCGTGTCTGTCAATTTATGCATGCTCTTACTGAACATTATTGGGAAGGTGTTAAGTGAATTCTTTGATATCTCAAAGGAACTATTCTACATGGTCTTCTTTTATATCATCAGTCTTCACGAGAGTTGATTGTCTACAGTGATGCAGATTGGGCTGGATCTCTTAAAGATAAATGTCACTATAAGAATAAATGGTTTTCCTGACATTTTCTTAATGACATTTATTAAAAAGTGTCATTAATTTATATATATTATGACATTGATTAAAAATAAAAAAATAATTAAATAAAAAATCTAATTAGATACGTTATTATGACATCTTTATTTAATGGCACTAAAAAAATCTTTAATTTTCCAAACTCGCCCAATATTTTTCCTCACTCCCCCTTCATAAAAATCACACACTACACGAAGCCCTAATTTTTATTTTCTCCCTCCCGTGGTTCTCGTCGCCCTTGCCCGACACTCCTCCACTCTACCACCAACGCCATCTGCCACCAACGCCATCTGCCCCGCCGTTTGCCACCAGCGTCGTCTGCCCCGTCGTCTGTCACAAGCGTTATCTACCCCGCCGTCTTCCACCAACATTGTCTACCTCGCCATCTACCACCAACACCATCTGCCCTGTCGTCTGCCACCAACGTCGTCTGCCCTACCGAGGTCCTTATTCTTTCTGTTGGTTGCTACTCGGAAAACCTATAGGTTCCACTGTACAAAAATTTTGTACAAAGGTCTGAACCTTTTCCTAGCTACCATGTGTTCTTTTAAATTAAATTTTGGATCGCCTGCGGAACTTAACACGTTTGATCCAAAACTTAATCTATTTGTTCTTTTAGATTTTGACTTGGATCTCCTGCGGAACTTAACACGTTCGACCCAAGTCTCCTTAAGTTATTAATTCCATTAAATATTAATTTCCATAATTGGTTCCCAGTACTGACGTGGCGAGGCACATGACCTTCTTGGATATGGGAGCAACCACCACCGACTAGACAAAACCTTTTATAGAAATCTAATATTTAATTTCCTAAAATAACTTTAGGTTAACCGAAGAGAACAATCAAATCACAAGGAAAAGAAAAAACAAAAGAACACAACATCGAAAAAACATATTCGAAAGTCTAGAACGTAAGCCTCTTGTATTTGGTATTATTTCCATAAATAACTAGCATGATGCGGAAAGAAAAATTACTAGTTATACCTTGTAGAAAACCCTCTTGATCTTCTATCGTATTCCTCTTCTAACCTCGGACGTTGTGTGGGCAACGATCTTCCGAGATGAGAAATCACCAACCACCTTCTTCTCCTCCTAGCTAGGTTCGGCCACAAAGAAAGAAGCTTCACCAAGGAAGAAAATCAAAATACTAACCAAGCTCCAAGAGATACTAGCTTCCTCTCCTTCTTCTTCTTCTTCTCCAAGTAGTATCCGGCCACCACAAGAGCTCCAAGCCTTTGAGAGAGGTTTGGCCACCACAAGAGGAAGAGAGGGAGATGATGATGATGACCGGCCACACCAAGGACAAAAGAGGGAGAGAAAATAATAGAGGTTGTGTCTCATGAAGGCACCCCTACCCCTTCTTTTATATTCCTTGGCCTAGGCAAATTAGGAAATTTAATTATAATAAAATTTCCTTAATTTCCTTGACATGATTTAATTGAGAAAAATAAAATAAAATTTCCCAAATCAAACTCCAATGGCCGGCCACATCAATGAAGGAAAAAATTAGACAAGTTTTAATCAACAATTAAAACTTCCTAATTTGTTTCCGGAAATTTAAAAAAAATAAAATTTCTCTTTAAAAATCTCTTCATGGTTGATAAAAGGAAATTTCTATAATTTTAATTTTATCAACATGTGGATAATTTTAAAGAGAAAATAAAATATCTCACCAATCTACAAATAAGGAAAGAGATCTAATCTCTTTCTTTAATCTTTTGTAGATCTTTTACAAGAGAGATATTTTAATTTTAATTCTCTTTAATAAATTATTTCTTCCACATAATAAAAATTAAAATCCCTTTTTAATTTAATTTGGCCGGCCCCCACTAGCTTGGGTTCAAGCTAGGGTCGGCCACCCAATTTTATACCTAGGCCGGCCCTAGCTTGGTTCCCAAGCTAGCTTGGCCGGCCCCCAATTGGTGGGTATAGAAGGTGGGTATAGGTGGGTATAGTACTCTATAAATAAAAGGCTACGATAGGGACCGAGAGGAGGAATTGGTTTTGGTCTCCCGATAAAATTAAGCATCCCGTGTTCGCCCCGAACACACAACTTAATTTTATCAATAATAATTTATTCCACTAGAGAACTATTATTGAACTACCGCACCAATCCCAAATTACATTTTTGGACTCCTTCTTATTATGAGTGTGTTAGTCTCCCTGTGTTTAAGATATCGAATGTCCACTAATTAAGTGAGTTACTGACAACTCTTTTAATTAATATCTAAATCCAAGAGTAGTACCACTCAACCTTATCGTCATGTCGGACTAAGTCCACCTGCAGGGTTTAACATGACAATCCTTATGAGCTCCTCTTGGGGACATTATCAACCTAGTATCTCTAGGACACAGTTTCCTTCTATAATCAACAACACACACTATAAGTGATATCATTTCCCAACTTATTGGGCTTATTGATTCATCGAACTAAATCTCACCCATTGATAAATTAAAGAAATAAATATCAAATATATATGCTTGTTATTATATTAGGATTAAGAGTACATACTTCCATAATAACCGAGGTCTTTGTTCCTTTATTAAGTCAGTATAAAAGAAACGACCTCAAATGGTCCTACTCAATACACTCTGAGTGTACTAGTGTAATTATATAGTCAAGATAAACTAATACCTAATTACACTACGACCTTCTAATGGTTTGTGCCTTTCCATTTTGATCGTGAGCTACTGTTTATAATTTATAAGGTACTGATAACATCATCTTCTGCATGTGACACCACATACTATGTTATCTACAATATAAATTAAATGAACAACTACAAAATGTAGACAATTTGACCAAATGTGATTCTTTATTCATAATGAATGTTTACAAAGCTTAGGCTTTCAGTATACACTCCAACACTTTCATCTTCCATCGTCTAGTGATCTGAAGCCCTAGGTTGCAAGTTTCTGCGCGCTTTTTTTTTTGAAGATTTACAATTGATTTCTTGTTGATTTCTGTGATTTCAGGTGGTAAAGAGGTTGTAATTTTGTTAAGGTCAATTTTGTTGATTTCTGTGCACTATGTGATTTCTTGTTGTAATTTCTATGTGCTCTGTTTTTCTTACTTCGATACGTTCTTGATTTTGTTTCGGTCTGAAGGAAGTTTTAAGGTAGATTCCAGTCTCTGCCTCTCTTCTCTCAGCTTTCCTTGTTAAGATGAACAACAATGATATTAAAATGAACTTTGGTGCATATTAAGATGAATAGCAACGTTCTTGATTATTTTGTAATTTGTTTAATTAACTACATCTTCATAACATCAACCATATTAAGATGAACTTGGGTGCATGATTTCTTTGGTAATCCTTTGTAATCAGGTGAGGCATGATTTCTTTGGTGCTTATCCTATCTCATCTATGTGCATCTTAACTTTCCTAAATGTAACAATGTTTGTACCAACCATATTAAGATGAACACATATACTACAATACCCCTAGACACAACCTTCGGTATATCTTGTATTTTTGGTACATTTTTTTTATTTATTTTATTAGACTTTGCTCTTTAATAATAAGTATAAAAACATTCTTTACTGTCATGTCATGACTTTTTAAAATTAAAATTAGCTTGTAGGAAGGATAATGGACTTTTCTATGTTTTCCAGAACTATAACTAAACATACATCTGTTGAGACATTGAAATCATGTTATCGTATTGACTTATCATATTTATCACAGTGATTGAATCTATTTGATCACATGTTTGCAGCTTATGAAATATTCAGTGTTTTTGAGTTGTTCACAAATAAAATTTTCAATTTCTATGTTGGTAATTGAGTTTTTGACTGAATCTTTTTTTTTGTTGAACTAGTTTTAGTAGATCTTTTTATTGAAATTGTGATGGATAAAGGTTGGATGTTTTTGCCGAGACAAACTAAGGAATACAGAAAAGGACTTCAGAATTCCCTAGATTTTTCATTTTCTAATGCAAACATAAATGGCTAAAGGCTAATATTTTATTGATTTTATTCTTTACTGCTGAATTTCGTTGTTTATTTTGATATTATTTATTGTTCGATGTGGTATAATGAGTTGGAGTTTGCTTACTTGAAAGCTATAAGTTGTTCTCTGCAGCAACCATTATTTATTTACTGTTCTCAACAACATTTTCAGCAGTATGTTGAAAGCTATATGTTGTTCTCAGCATCAACTATTTCAATGATGAGATGGAATATAGCTTCTTACATCTTGTAAGATTTTGCTACCTCTTTGCTGTTTTAGTTTAGCCCTACTAATGCTTTGTCTGCGTTTGAGTTCTTGTAATTAATTCATTCTTTGTATTGTTGCTTATTGTGAGAAGTTGAGAAATCAATTAGATTAAGTGATAATGTATATTCTTTTTAGCATAATTATTGTTGATGATGGTATGCCATATTTGTTTTCATCAAAACCTTCTCTTTGCATTTTCACGTAGATGGGATGTTATGTCTCGATAAAAGTCTATTTGATTTGACAAAAATTGTGGCAAAAAGAGTTGTTCATAGTATGGATCCGAATACTGAAGTAGGAAGATAGGTGTTGGGGCCAAATTGGTGTGAAATACAAGTTCTAGTCCTATAATGGGAAGAGAGTTTGATTATGTCATATGATCTTTTACAAAGGTTCGAGAATGCACTTGAAAGATTGATAGCTTGGCCTTGTCATCTGGTATGATATACAATCTTTTAATTAACTACTATTTATTGTTAATGCTCGTCATGTTGATATCTTTTTAAACTAATATCAATTATATTTGCAGTTGACAGTTAACGAAGAAGACTTCTACTAGGTGCATTTGAGTTTTGTGACACAATAGCAAGATTTTTCATCTTTCCAACTTCAAAAAACATGAGGTTAGATTTTTAGTTTCATTGATGTGTGTTGTCTTTTTATTTTTCTTTAGTTTCTAGTTTCTCTTATCTCTATTATGTGTATATTTGACCTTATTTGTGGCACTTTCTTAGAACTACAATGTTTCAAAAAGTTTTTCCTATTTTTATTTTCTTTTAAATCTGAATGGAAGAGTGAGAAAAGGATGTGTGGCTTCCACTGCACTAGAGATTGTTTGGTTAATAAATTTATAGAAAGTTGTATTTTTATGCAAGGCTTTAATATTCAAGAACAATAGCTAGCAATCCTTTCTAACGTATATTGGTTTCATATTTCTTTCTAATATGTTATGATTTCACATTGATGATGTAGAGCTTTCCCAGTTTATCATTTGGTATGATATCACTAGTTTGAATTAAATTTAATCTCTTTATTTTATGTTACTTTAAATTTCTTTTATTTACATAAATATATGAATTTTTATTATAGGTGACTAGAATATGTGATAGTTGAAGAATGAAGATGCACCACAAAACTTTGTTGAAGAATGAAGATGTTGGGTTATGTTTTGCTTCACGAGATTTAATTTTTTGTTAGTTCTTATAAACTCAATACATTGGATAGATTTGTTAGTGTATAGATATTTTCTGAGGTGACAAGTTTGTCAGCACATTAATGGTTGCAAAATTAATGGCAATTATTGATTAATACTTTAATTTCTATTTTAAATTTTTTATTTATATTTATGTTGATTTGTTATGTGTGAATATTATATCATGAAAATATTGAAAATGGATGACGTATTTCATAATATATGATATTTTTTTATGTCATAATAGAACATCAAATCATCAAATCATGTACATAAAAATGTCATTGTAATTGTCACTATAAATTACATAATGAGGCATTTTAAATTAATCTTATAAATTATCATTGGTGACATTTTTTATTATCACTATAAATAAAATACAAGACACTTATAGTTGTCATAATAAATGATTTTAAAGGACATATAAATTCGTCATCATTACTATAATAACAGGGCATGTATGAGTGTCATTACAAATCTTATAGTGACATTTTTTGTCACTATAACAATTATTCATGACATAAGTGGTGTGATTATTTGTATGCTATAATGACATTAAGGAATGTCATAAGGCTTTAAACGACATCACTATAGAAGACATTTTTACGTAATGTCACTATATCAAAAGTGTCAGTATAAGTAGTATATGATGACACTTTCAAATGTCATTAAAAGCATATATTCTTGTAGTACATTTTACTAGTGGATATGCTATATTTCTTGGACGAAATCTTGTTCCCTGGCTTTCAAAGAAGCAACCTACAGTCTCTCGCTCGAGTACTGAAGCTGAATATAAAGCTATCGCTAACGCAACGTCATAAATTATTTGGCTACAATATCTTTTTTTCAGAATTACACTTTTTCCTGACTGCTACGCCTAAAATATGGTGTGATAATATTGGAGTAACTTATCTTGCGGCAAATCCTATTTTTTCATGCTCGTACCAATCATGTAGAGATTGATTTTCATTTTGTTCGTGAACGTGTAGCGACTTAACGACTTTCGGTTTTTTATATCTATACGGAAGATCAAATTACTGATATATTTACTATGTCATTATCTAGACAACATTTCATCAAGTTAGCACTCAAACTCAATATTCATGCACTCCCATTGAGTTTGTCGGGGGTAATGACAATAATGGAAATAATGTTTAATTGATTTCAATCAATTGAGATTTATTATATTTGGCACACAATAATTAAGATCGGCATGAATTAAATAGGAAAAATAATATTTCCAAGTTTATTATATTACTATGTTTATAATTATTATGATTGTATGTCTTATTTAATTTTTTCATTATTATGTTGGATAATTTGTATAAATAAATTTATTGGCTTTAGTAATAAAATTATTTAAAAAATTTATATTATTTATTTTCTCTATTTATTTAGAGCTGCAAGAATATACAGGATGCGATGATATACTGATACACCATAAAAAAAAAAAAGTACATATTTAATTCTCGTATGAGCTTAACAAACTTTACTGGTGCATGTGAACCAACACTGTTGTCTTGAAATACTCTATACGAATTAACTCAGCTGGTTTTATAGAATGGAAGCTTCTTATCCTTAAACGATGCGTATCCCTCACAATCACTTTCCTTCTGAAAAAGAATAAGCCAACTGGGGTGGACACCCATGCTAACTTCCAATCAGCTTTGTTGAGCATGGTTGAAGGAGAAGGGATGGTGGACAACTTATTAAGGTTGATAGAAACTTCTCCCAAACAGTTGGCACCAACAAAATATTCCCAGGAGACTTGTGCTCGTTTTCATCTAGAAGAGTCATCAAATCTAATTTTATTTCACCAAAAACGCATATTAAAAGTATGAAGCTATAGGGCTATAAAAAGGTTGGCCAAGCAAAGTCGAGTTTTGAAGTGTTTAAATTTGTTTGATAAGGTAATTGAATCAAAGTAAGTCAAACTTAAAATAAATCAAGTTTTTGAAATAATTGTTCAAATTTGGCTTGATTTATTTTTTATAAGCTTGAGCTTATTTAAATCTTGGCTTGAGTTTAGTTCATTTAAATGTTATAGAACTCTCAATTCAAGCTTAACTTCAGCTTGATTCGAATTTAGTTCGTTTAGATCGTTATCAAACTCTCAATTCAAACTTGTTTGATTATTTAAAACTTTTACTTATTTGATTGATTATTGAGCTTGATAATTAAAACTTATTTATTTATTGTATTTATTTATCATGTTGACAAGAGTTTTATTAATGAAATATGGTTTGTAAACATTCTTATGAATATTAACAAGCAGAACATATATGTGTTTACATTTATTTGTTCAGTTTAACAAGCTATTTAAGGTTGTTTATTTAATTAATCTTGTGTATACTAAGCTTATTTATAAATTTTTAGTTCATTTATAGCCCTATTAAAAATGACAAAAATTCAAAATTATAGGAAGTAAGATGTATTATTCTAAATTGTATGGATAAAATACCAAAATAAATAAGCTATAGGGAAAAAAATATATTAATGGTTTCTAAAAATCTATTTTGTCCTTTTTTTATTTTTATTGTCTATTTTCTATCATTTTAAAAATATTCAAAATTTTATTTTATAGATTATAGGGAAAATTTATTATTTCCTTCTCAACTTATCTTATATTCTAATAATGTCAATTGCAACATTTTACCTCTCTTTTCAAAATTTTTTCTTTGGGGACCAAAATGAAAGGAAAGAACTGATGTTAAACTTTTTATTTAATAATTTTTATTTTTCTTCTCCTCCACAATTATATTCAAAACACACAAATTTCATTATCCTATCCATCTCACCCGGCAAAATTGCTTCAAATAAAACAAAAAACTTAAGGTGCGTCTGATACGCGCGTTTTTCATTTTTTGAAAAATACACGTTTTCTAGAAAAAAGAAAATAATTTTTTGTCATTCTCTATTTTTCTAGAAAATGCTATCTATTTTCTTTTAGAAAACAGGCACGAAAAACGCAAACCAAACATCATTTTTCAGAAAACGCATGTTTTTTAGAAAATAAAAATGAAAATGAAAAACACTCCAAACCGAGGTTGTAGGGCTGTGTACCAGAAAGTTCTAACCATGTTTTTTAGAAAATAAAAATGAAAATGAAAATGCTATCCTTATATTTTTCATCCGCTCCAAGTGGACATCTTTATTTTTTTTAAACTTCTCAGCTAAATATAGGTAGTTAAAATACTTGATTCCCGACAATTATAATACAACCTTTTAACCATCTAAGATTATTCATTTGATAAAAGATTATTAGTTCACTCTAGCATTTTGCCAATTCATTCCTAGATCAAGTCATTGAAGAAGACGTATTTGGGCACATCAAATTTTGACCCCAAAAGTTTATATAATAATATTTTATATCTTAACCATTGCATATCCTGAGAAAACGCATCTAGGATTATTCATGTTTCGATCTTAGATGAAAATTTCTAGTTAATTAGGCTAAAAGAAAATTTTGCCAAACGTTGGTTTATGGGTCACAAAACTGGGTAGTTGAGGTAGAAGAAATTACAAATAGTTGTTATACGCATGTTTTTCATGCCTCATATATATATAAAAACCACTTTTAACAAAGATCATGCATGCTCACTTAGTTCATGTTTAATTTATCAATATCAATATAGCACAATTTTATTGATTATCTTATGTATACGCAAAGCAAAGTAGAAAGTGGGTGGAAAATAATTGAACGTCGAGACAAGGTTGAGGTCTGGTCAATTAGGTTGACTTGGATGCATCCACAGTGGACTTGCAGTCAAACATTCATGGCGGGTGGCAACTCAAATCATTCACGTGTGTTATTTAAGCCGTGAATTATTTTTGACGGCTTGAACCTCATTTGACAATAGGGGTGCCAATCTTTTAAGTTCGTTTGGGAATAAATTTAATTTATATACCAAACTATTTAATTAAAAATACGGAGATGAATAAATTCTTTTCATACTAATTTAAAATTTTATTAATAATTTTTTAAAAATTTTATATAAAAATATATATATTGTCAGGATTCTCTTTAATTTTAATAATATCATAAAAATATTATAATATATATGTTTTTGATTTTTATTTAAATTAAACGTAATATTTATATTTATTTGATATAAAAAAAATAAATTAATTTTTTTATAAAAAAGAGTTGTTATAGTAGTTTCGTCCTTACGAGGGCAAGAAGTTAGTAAATTTGTCCGTGCAAATACACAAACAAAATCAAATCTAATTTAAAACCTCATTTTTTTTTAAAAAAAATATATTTCATACCAAAATTCAAGATTTAAGAGTGATGCATCACATCATACAACAAACGTGTGTGTTCTGACAATCAACATTTTTAATTGCTAAGAAAGAAGAAGAAATGGCGTATGATGTAAAAAAAAAATAAAATAAAATATTTGATATTAAATTCGAATAGAAAATTTAAATATTATATTAAATTATATAATAAAAACATTAAAAGTATACTATATTAAATGATTAAATCGATTCGATATTTAACAGGTCCACTCACAGCCTTAACGAGGTCTCCTAATTTGCCGACTCTCGCTGAATCCTATCTTTGACTGGTACCCAGTGGAGACTTTCGTCTTCGTCGCCCCACCTTCGCCTTCTTTGATGGCGACGGCAATAACCGCCATCATTTTTACGCTATCCTTCACAACAAACCCAAACCTGCCTACTTCTGCTTCTACTTTAAACTGTGGCACGAACCGTAAGGCCAGTGCCCACCATCTTTACGCACAAAGCGAGTTTTTTTTGCGCATTTAACACAAGTTCGAAAGATTGACCGGTGTGCATCTTAGTGCTTGCATCTTTAGCTGCTCAAGGTTCGGGACTGGGGACGCGGAGGAGAGTAGCAAAAAAGACGGGTCTTTGATGCTCCATCTCGATCGAGGGCCTGATTTATCTGCTAGAAATCAAGAAAACTTGGACCTTTAGCAGTAGGGGGTTTGGTTGCTCTGATTAAGCGTAAAGGTACCTCCTTTATCTGAAAAACCCTTGATTATTCCTGTATCTGGGATAAAGGAGATATTTCGGTCCGATTGGGGCTTTCGGTGTAGTAGCATAGATTTTTCCCTTCCATAAACCCTAATATGGTTGGTGATCCAGAACTTATTAAGGTGGAAACTTAGATTTCATATACCCTAGGTTTTTGTTGAGTGATCTACTTGAAATAATCAGTTGTGGGCTAGATTTTCTTGCAACAGTTCTTCCGTGTGCTTTGGACATGGAGAAGCTGCCGAGAGTTGGAGCCTTGGAGAAGTTGCAGAGCTTTCGGTTGGGGAAGCAAAAGAGTTTTCGATTGGGAGTTAGACAGCAAAGCTTCAAAGAAAGGAAGAGCAAAAACAGCCCAGGAAAGCGAGGGGATCTGGAGCTCCATCTTGCTGCAAGGGCTGGCAACGTATTGCATGTGCAGAAGATTCTTTCAGATTGTAGTGAGGCCGAGTTGAAGGATTTGATTTACAAGCAGAACCAGGATGGCGAGACCGCACTGTATGTTGCTGCAGAAAAAGGTCATGTCGAGGTTGTCCGGGAGATACTGAAAGTCTCAGACATTCAATCAGCTGGGATCAAGGCAGACAACAGCTACGATCCATTTCATATAGCTGCTAAGCAAGGGTATCTTGGTAAGCCACTGTAATCACTGATGAACACTTCGTTTTGTTCCATGAATGATCTTAAACAAGGGACAGAGATTTGCAAAATTAGGAGAGATAGTATCATGATGTTTGTATGCAATTTCATGCCACCTTAAGCTGTGTGGTAACTGTTCTTATGGGCATCACCTTTGAGTTTATGATTTTAGAAATCATGAAGAATTGCTACAAGGATATGTACTTTTTTTTTTCAATACCCAAAATATCTTTCTGCAAGAATTTTCTTCCTAATATACTTTAACAACGTACACTCATGCTTGCATTATTGCTCACACTCATACTCATACTCGACTCGGATTATAGTTTGCTAGAATCAGTATATAATTTGCTAGTATTGGCAATTTTATAGCAACACACAATTCCTTTGAAATATCTTGAAGGATTGATCTATACCTTTGTTCAGATTTTCTATCAAATGCAAATTGTTACCTTTTTCTTAGCTTGGACTTGTATTTATAACTGTCTTGGGAAATGCAGAAGTTTTGAAGGACCTCTTGCAACCTTTCCCAGCTCTGGCCATGACAACAAATTCATTAAATTCTACAGCCTTAGACACAGCTGCAACTCAAGGACATATTCATATTGTTAACCTTCTGTTAGAAACTGATGCAAGCCTTGCTAAGATAGCAAAGAAAAATGGGAAAACAGTTTTACATTCTGCTGCAAGAATGGGACATGTGGATGTGGTAAAATTGCTATTAGAAAAAGATCCTAGCATTGGCTTAAGGACTGATAAGAAGGGGCAGACAGCATTTCACATGGCTGCAAAGGGACAAAATGTTGAAATGCTGATGGCATTGCTGGAGCCTGATGAATCAATAGTTAATTTGGAGGATGGCAAGGGGAACAGACCATTGCATATTGCTACAAGGAAGGGTAATCTAAAGGCAAGTCAAACTATGCCATTGTTTAATTTGTGCTATCTATGTGCCAGCTCTGTAATTTGCATGCTTGTTTCTGTCTGCTTTTACACATGCCGGCTTATAACATTACTCTCGCTTCAGCAACTTTTGCAACAAAATGCTAGATTTCATCGACTTCAGTGTGTTGGTTGTTTTTTTTCCTAGGGTTTCTAAACATGTTTTACTAGTTTGGGGCATCCACTAGCATCGGGAGAAGCTTCATGCATTGAATAATTTGCCTTTCCTTGCAGTCTTTGATTATATCTATTGCTTTGGATTTGCAGATTGTGCAAGTTTTGTTGCAAGTTGAAGGAATTGAGGTCAATGCAGTGAATAGAACAGGTGAAACTGCCCTCAGCATTGCACAAAAAACTGAAAATGAAGATATTGCTGCAATTTTAACAGAATTTGGTGCAGTCGTTGCAAAAGAATCGACAAACACAGCATCTGCTGCAAAGCAACTGAAGCAAACAGTCAGTGACATAAAGCATGATGTTCAATCTCAACTTAAGCAAACCCGTCAAACAGTAATGAGGGTGCAAAAGATCAAGAAGAGACTTAAGAAGCTACACCTCGGAGGCCTCAATAACGCCATCAATTCAAATACCGTGGTTGCAGTGCTCATAGCCACTGTGGCCTTTGCTGCGATATTCCAACTTCCAGGGTCTTTTGTCGATCAAGCTCAACCGAAATTTACTCTTGGACAAGCCTACATAGCAGATAACGCAGCATTCATCACATTTCTGGTCTTCGATTCTTTGGCTTTATTCATCTCACTAGCTGTGGTGGTTGTCCAGACTTCCTTGATTGTTATTGAGCAGAAGGCAAAGAGGAGGATGGTTTTTGTGATGAACAAGCTTATGTGGCTGGCTTGCCTCTTTATATCGGTCGCCTTCATCTCTCTAACATATATTGTTGTGGGAAAGCAAGATCTGTGGCTGGCTTGGTTAACCATGGCCATTGGTGCTTCAATTATGTTGGCAACTTTGGGATCTATGATCTACTTTGTAATTGTTCACAGAATTGAAGAGAAGAACATGAGAAACATGAGGAGGAACTCAGAGAGCAGGTCCATGATATCAGTGGCTTCAGACTCAGAATTACTAAATAGCGAATACAAAAAGATGTATGCTCTTTAGGATCTACGTAGATATAGTTTATACTTCTTGTCACTTGAAGGGCTATTATGAACCTTAAGTTATTGGTTTTGTGTACATGGCTAAGCTCACCATTGAAACGTCAAACAAAACTTTGGAGTTGACTTTTTTGGCATCAAATTCTTCAGAGGTTAAGAACACTGCCCTTGATGATCATTGGATAATAAAACTTTGGTGGGAGTTTTAACTCGTTAGAGCGGTGTGGCAAAACATTTTGTTTGTTTGTGCTTGAATGGGATTTAGATTTATCAAGACGGTTTAGATTAAATCACCTTGTTAGATTTTGAAAACCATCATTGTGTTCTTTGTTCTCCTAAAAATTCAACTGGATCCTCCTCCACCAACTGCAATAATCAAAGAAGACGCATCTGTTTCTTTTGTTTTTTTTTTACTTTCAATGTAATCTTTTTCTTTTAGTAACAACAACAATTATTATTAGTATTAGTGTTATTATTATAGCAATAATATACTTTTAATATGGAAAATTTTAAACTCCCCATAAAAAAATTACCTAAACTTAAAATCTAGTTCAATTTTTTTATCATAGATTTTGGATACAAACACTAATCTTTATTCATTCCGTTGGTGATGACTACCCATAAAATTGGCGGATCCCACCAGATGATCTGGTATTGTTCATGGAAAAACAATCCCATCAAGTTGGTAGAAACACAAATCAAATCACATAAACAAAAGCTGGTTCACTTCAACTTTTGTTGAGTTCTTGACACGATAGCAGTTGACAGGCAACTCGAATGAAAATGAACAATTTTGTGAAACAAATATCCATTTCAAATTTCTAAGTAAATATCCATGCAAAAGCTCAATTTTTTTTTTTCCATCAATGGCGTTTTGATTTCCACCATGACATAGCAAAACATCAAAGGAAGAGATAAACAAGAGATAGAGAAAGTTTACGACACAAAGCTCCGATAGAAGTCACGGATCACGACTCCGCCACCTCCGGCTGTTTCACTTGCTGAGGCGCGTCGAGAGGAGGCGCGCTTCCGGGGCCGTTGGAGCTCGGTCGTTGTGGAGGCGGCGGCGGCGCCTCCAGTCTCCCGTCGATGCAAGAGGCGCACTTCCGCTCGACCCACCCCGAGAGGTCGTAGTGGCCGTAGCCCATTATGGTCCGGCCGGAGCAGAGGCGGCCGACGATACCCGCGATCACCCCCAGCACAGCGATCAAGGCTAGGGCCGCGATCACCGGCCCGACGGAACCGCCTTGTGATCGGTACGGCGCGGGGTACACCGCCGCTGGCGGTGGAAACTGCTGCTGCGGGAGTGGGAGCGACATAAAAATCAAATCTTTGAAGCGAAAACCCCAGAAAGATTGGATTTTGGGAGCACAAAAAAGCCGAAAAGTTGGTGTTTTCTTAATATGCTGGTTCTCGGGGAAGACTCGAAATCACCGGTTAGATCGCTCAATCTTTGTGCCTTCGGGAAACTCAACTGATCTCTCTGAACTCCACCAGCCGACTCCGAGCTTCTCAGCTGCAGTCGCAACTCGTTAGGGTTTCCGAGAGACGGCAAAGGAGAAGGGAAAGGTGAGGCCTCCTTTTTGTGCATAAAGGTGTTGTTTCTGCAAATCTGTCTGCAAGGCGAAGGGGACGGAGTACCTGGTTGGGACTTGGGAGCTCTCTCCCAGACGCGCTGGATGCTCAACGCGTGTCCAAAAGAACGGTGATGCATGGGTCATAATAAACCATTTTTGGCCCTGCATATTATAGCCGAGTTAAATGTCGCAATGAGGGGTGTTGAGTGGGACTGCATTCCTTCTTTAATGCCTTAGAACACAATCCCAAGCCATTGTTTTTGAACTCGGGTAGAGAGTAATTAAGCTTGGGTAGAGGGAGGGAAGATCTTGACAACTTTACTACAGGAAAATATTTGGCTCGAGAGGTGATGGTGGAGGAATTGAGGGTGCCTTTTTTCATGGACCAAGGTACATGTGACCATGTAGGAGGCCACAGAGGGAGCAAGGTCCTTTGGGGGAGCAACATGAACTAAATACCACGTTTAATTACGTAGCAACAGCCCGGTGCATTTGCATGTAATTGTCTACAATTCACTCACTCAGTTAACACTGAATAAGTCACTCTGTGTTAATTTTTAGGGTACACTACTTTTAAAGCTGGATGGGTTTGGGATACGACCAGGCCCTGCTTTATGAGTTTGCATGGAGTGGAAGCCACTGCTGTGCAATACTTGTCTGAAGATATGTGGGATGGGAGAAGTAGGGTAAGGCAGCTGGTGTTTTATATAGAGGACTGGTGTGGTGTCCAGCTGAGGTGGTTGCTTTAGGAATTTAGCAAGTTGGATGAGTCATTTCGGACCCATATCTACCTGGATGGAATCCTTTGGTCTTCATTTCACGTGCCAAGTATTTATTTGTTTTTCTCTGACAAAATTCCCCTTGTCTATCCGGATAGAGAGATCATTTTTCCTCTTGAAAGTACAATTTATGAAAATTTAAAAATCGACCAACAAGATAGTCATTACTATTGAAATTCGAATTCTATCCTTTTATTTATTCCTATTTTACTTCACCACACCGGCGGAAACGACAATTTCACTTGCAAAATGCAATAGAATCATCACAGCATTAGCCATTAGTACATGTCACTAAGTGCATACTTTCGTACATGTCACTGCTTCAGATAAGTATTTATCTCCTCCTTAGAAGAACTCTAGCTCTCCATGTGAGTTAAACTACCCAATTACCATGGTGATGAAATAACTAAACATTCCCTACTGCTGCAGCATATATCATTTTAGAATTTCGTTCAGAACTACTAATAACCAAATGCAAAGGCATTTGCTATCAATTTAATCTTAGACTTTTAATAGTTTTACATTTGAAAGTTAGGTCGCTTGATTCGTCTATTGTTGAGATGTAAATCCAACAGCCATGGTCAGGATTCGATATGTATGTTTCAAGGCGTTCTGTGTTGACACAGGTGATTTAGAATGCAAATCTGTCACTGATTTACCACGGTTGTACACTTTCATGACAATACAAATTCTTCTCGGGATGAGATTTTTGAGGACTGAGGAGCCGCGATAAAATCACCAATATCAAATGTAAAATGTATACAATCAACCAAGCTGAGGAGAGAGAGAGAAGCAACAAGGACGCATCTTCGTAAGTAATATCTAGCAATTAACTTAAAACTATTGTCCATTTACTAACTCCTTTGTTAAGAATCACAAAGTTCTAATATTAGTTTCACGGGTACTTAATTAATTAAAGGATGACAGATTTATTATAATAAGATAGATATCAATTTCCGACGAATATATGTCTTTGGAAAAAAAACTTCTCCCACCCTTAATTAATTGACGGTTGGCTATAAGTTGATCCCATGATTTACTAACACGGGAAACATAGAAGAAATAAGAGGTAACACAAGGCAAAACTCTCAACTCACCACTTTATGGAATCCACCAAAGAATATAGAGGGATACAACAAGATAATTCTATTCACACGCTTAAAAGCTCAAACATATTTTAATCTTAAAAATTAGCCTTCTCATCTTACGAAAAAAAAAGTGCATTTATAGGCAAACTTGAAATAATCCTCTAAGAAAAGACAAATAATCATTAATGAGATTTAGAGTAGACAAACAATCTAAGTCCTTGAAAATGAAAATTGCATTTAACAAGGTATCATTTAGAGACATTAAAAACAAATTCATTTGTAAGTACCAAGGAGTACATATGCTCGAGTATGAATCCTACAAAGGAGTTAAATGTTTTTCATTATTCCCGAATAGATTTTCTCGGGGAATGATTTTTTTTTATTCCCAAGTGGATCTTCATTATTCCCGAGTAGATCTTCTCGAGGAGTGGTTGTCTTCATTCCCGAATGGATCTTTATTATTCCCGAGTGGATCTTCTTGGGGTGTTTCTATGTCAATCTCCCCCAGTTGGAAAAGATTCGTCCTCGAATCGAGATTGGGTTGAGTATCAACATATGGAGAAAGGTCAGCGACATTGAACGTTGTACAAATACCATAATCACATGGCAAACCAATTTCATAAGCATGATTGCCAATTCTTTTCAAGATTCTAAAAGGACCATTAGCTCAAGGTTTTAACTTGCCATGTTAACCATGTGGGAATCACTCTTTTCTTAAGTAAATCCATACCAATTCCCCCTCCTTGAAAACCGCTTGTTTTCGGTTCTCATTCGCATTTTTCTAATATTTTTCATTCTACTTAATAATTTCTTGTCGAACTTACTCATGCAACTTCTTGATGGACCATACATACTCTTCTCCATCTCCACTTAAATGATGAGTGACAGAGATTAAGTCCATATACAATCTTGAAGGGACTTCGTCTTGTAGTTTGACTCATAGTCTGATTATAAGCAAACTCGGCTTGAGCTATGATCGCATCCAATTGGCAGAGATTTTTACCAACCAAGCTTCTAAGAAGATTTTCCAAACTTCGGGTTACTATTTCTATTTGTCCATCTGTTTATGAATTGGAGTTGAGTTCCCAGCTTCTGCCATAAGGTGCACCAAAAATGACTCATAAATTTAGAATCCTGATCGGATGTGATGATTTTCAGAATACCATGAAGTCTTACAATTTTTTTGAAATATAGATTAGCTACATGTGTATTATCCAAATTCTTGGTACGGAGAATAAAGTGTGCCATTTTTGAGAACCGATCAACCACCACCATTATTGAGGGGGCGTTTGGTTTAGGGGAATAGGAGTGGGGAATGAGAATGAGAATCATTGATTGTCATTGTTAATGTTTGGATTATAGGAATAGGAATAGGAATAAGGGAATGAATCATTGAAATTGGGTAATAACTCATTCTCATGTACCTCCCCTTCAATGAGCCATTACCCTATTTTCATCAATCAAAATATTCTCTTATTCCAAAAATACCCTTGACCTAAAACTAAAATTTTCTCCCTTAATATCAAATATCAAAATTTATTTATTTATTCTTCATATCATTTCTCTCTCCTTGTTCTCTCTCATCATATTTTCTCTCTCATCATTTTATCACACACTTTCTCTCTCCTATCACACTCTCTTTCCTCTTTTTTCTCATTACACTTTTTCTCTCATCATACTTTCTCTCTCTTCAATCTCTTCCATCACACTCTATTCTTTATTTTTTTCATCATACTTTCTCTCTCATCATACTTTCTCTCTCTTCAATCTCTTCCATCACACTCTATTCTTTCTTTTTTTTCATCATACTTTCTCTCCCTTCAATCTCTTCCATCACACTCTATTCTTTCTTTTTTTCATCATACTTTCTCTCCCTTCAATCTCTTCCATCACACTCTATTTTTTCTTTTTTTCATCATACTTTCTCTCTCCTCAATCTCTCCCATCACACTCTCTTTTCTCTTTTTTTTCTCATCACACTTTGGCTCTCATCATACTTTCTCTCTCCTCAATCTCTCTTGTCACACTCCCTCCTTTTTTTCCTCAACACACTTTCTCTCTCATCATACTTTCTCTCTCATCATCTCTCCAATCACACTCACTGTTCTCTTTTTTTCTCATCACACTTTCTCTCTCATCATACTTTCTCTCTCCTCAATCTCTCTCATCACACACTCCCTCTCCCCTCATTTTTTCTCATTACATTTTCTATCTCTTCATCCTCTCCCATCATAATTTCTCTCACATCATATTTTATTTCTCATCATGCTCTCTTCTATCACACTCTCTTTTCTCATTTTCTCTCATCATACTTTCTCTCTCTTCATTCTTTCTTTCATCACATTTTCTCTCTCATCATACTTTCTCTCTCATCATTCTCTTTCATCATATTTTTCTCTCACATATAATTTTTTCCTTTTATTTTCCTTTAAGGGTAAAAAAGGAAATATTAATTTATTCCGATAGAAAGTATGCAACTAACCAAACATTGCTTTTAAGAGTGATATTCATGCTCAAACCCATTCTCATTCCACAATACAATGATTCCCATTCCGATTCTCATTCCCATGTTCATACCAAACGCCCCCTGAATCTTTGTTCCTTTGGGTGTGTGGTAATCCAACCACAAAGTCTATACTTAAATCCTCCCACAAACCTGATGGTACTGGTAATGGAGTATATAGTCCAGTATTTTGACCATGACTCTTGGCAATGTGACAAGTTCAACAACTTTCAATATATTTTTTTACATCCCGATCCATGCTTGGCCAATTCTCTTGGCCAAGTGCAAGAGTCTTGTCCCTACCAAAATATCCCGCAAGACCTCCACTATGGACTTCATTGATGATGACATACTTTAGAGAACAATCTGGAACACATAGACATTTGTCTTTGAAGAGAAACCTAACATGAATCAAGAAAAGTCTGAATGGATCGTTCAGACATTATTCCTAGATGTAACCAAAATAGGGATCATTTTTATAGAGATCTTTGACCACCTCAAATCCAAGTACCCTTAGTTGTAAAGTATACAATAAAGCATGTTGTCAGCTAAGAGCATCTGCCACCTGATTAAAAACACTGAACTTGTGTTTGATAACAAAGTCAAAGGCTTGTAGGAACTCCACTCATTTAGCATGATGAGGTTTTAATTTTTGTTGAGTGTTTAAGTACTTCAAGGCCTCATAATTCGAGAAAAGAACAAACTCTTTAAGTAGGAGATAATATTGTCAATGATCCAATGCTCGGATAATAGCAAAAAGAATTCTTTTTCATATATATAATAATTTCGTCAAGAATGATTCAACATTTTACTAATGAAAGCAATGGGCTTACCTTCTTAGCTCAGAACACCACCAATTCCCACATTTGATACGTCACAATCCACCTTAAAGACTTTATCAAAATTTGATACTTATAGTATTGGAGCTTCTGTCACCTTTCTTTTAAGAAGTTCAACTTTGTTGTGCTTCCTCTATACACTTGAAGTTGCCACCCTTCAAATATTCCGTTATAGGTGCAATGATAGTACTAAAATTCTTAATAAACATGTGATAAAAAGATGCCAAGCCATGGAAACTTCGAATATCATGTAGCGATTTAAGAGTCAACCAGCTCATAGCTTCAATCTTGTTCTCATCCATTTTGATGCCATATGAGGAAATAATATATTCAAAGAAAATTAGGCTATTAGTAAAGAAATGCCACTTCTTCAAGTTGGCAAACAATTTTTACTCTTGGAACAACTCAAAAACTTGTCAAATGTGCTCCAAGTGTTCTTTCCCGCTAGAGTTGTACATCAAAATGTTATCAAAGTAGACAACAATAAATTTTCCAATGAATGCTTAAAAATATGATTCATAAGCCACATAAATGTAGAGGGGGCATTAGAAAAACCTGTTGGGATCAATGTGCCCGCTAGAGGGGGGGTGAATAGCATCTCGTCGCGCGCTCGTTGGTTGCGTCGTCTTGATGATATGCAGTGGAAAGAAAGACACAACAAACCAAAACTCTAACACCTAGGGTTTACTTGGTATCCACCTCAAGAAGAGGTGACTAATCTAAGGATCCACACACCGACTCACTCCTCCACTATGAAATACTCCTTCTCGATCGCAACCGGAGGTGGAGAAGCCTTGTACAAACACACACAACACTACAACACTCACACAAGAAGAAAATGCAAGAATGTAACTGAAATACACCCTTCTTCTTGCTTACTTGTTGCTTGTTGCCTCTTGAATCTTGGAGATGCACTCCAAGAACCCTCAAGAACTAGAAAGAATCTCGGAGGAGATCACTGGTGAAAATCGCAGAAAATCGCAAGAGAAGAATGCAAAGTTCTGGCGAAGAAAAAGCTCTGCCCAGGCTATATACAGTGCTCCCAATCGATTGAAATCAACCTCAATCGATAGTCACGTCAGTACCGCTCCATCGCAGCCGTCCATCACCTGCATCCTATGCAACGATCACTTCCAAATCGATCAACCGATCGATTGGGACTGCTTGAATCGATCGGTCGATCGATTCAGAACCTTTCTATGCTCTCGCGATCGCGCGAGAGCTTCTGCTGCCAAATCGATCGACCGATCGATTGGCAACTCCCAATCGATTGTCCGATCGATTGGGAAAGTCTCTGTGCTCGCGATTTCACATCCCAATCGATCGACCGATTGATTGAGCCTTCCCATAATCGCAGCACAGTCCCAATCAATCGACCGATCGATTTGGACCATATTCAATCGATCGCCCGATCGATTGAACACCCTGTGTAACGACGCACCTTCTACTAACTAGGCTGTGAGGCCGATCGTTACATTATGTTGTGCTAACTATTCCCTGACCATCATTAAATCTAAGTGCGGAAGCTGTACTAATCAAAACTTTGCTAAACTATTATCATTTCTTGATTCTATATGTGCTAAGGGATGTATTTTAAACTATTCATGACATGTTTTACATTCCCCCATGGTAAAGGAACTGGGCTGAGGATTTTTGGTTGTTATCAGACCTCCCAATCGATCCACGGATCGATTGGAATGGTTGAATCGATCCAGTGATCGATTCAGCCGGCTACTGTATGCGGGACTTGGGTTGGATCGATCCAGTGATCGATCCAGCACGCTACTGTGCTCGGGGCGATATTCTGGATCGATCGGCTGATCAATCCAGACTGGCCAATCGATCCAGTGATCGATCCCAGAGCCTTCTGTTCGCGACAGAATTCGCTGGATCGATCGGCTGATCGATCCAGAGGCCTACTGTTTGCGAGACAAGTTGCCCAGTCGATCCTTCGATCGATTGGAAACTTTCGAATCGATCAGCTGATCGATTCAAGTTTCTGATTTCGCGCCAAAGGTCTGATTTCAGCACTTGTTCGTGCCAAAATTTGCTTATAACAATTCTAACTAAATACCAAACATTCTAACATCACAAAAATAGTGTTCTTAACATGATAGGATGCATGATTAACTAATTCATAACACTTAACATACTAAGGTGCAAAATAACAAAATGCAAAAAGGTTCTAATGCTTAAAACAAGCTTGCTGAAATTTCCTAAGATCTCTATTCCAAGTTCCATCCACACACATCTCCATTGCATTGTCCTCCAGCCTCCGCTAGTCCATCTTTCCTTTACCTTTATCTGCAGTATAAGGAAAAGTATTTGTAAGCTTTCGCTTAGTAAGAAATCATCTACCTCACAAAAACATGCATTCGATGCAATATGTTTTTAAAACATGCTATTTGAAAATACATACTGAATATGCTAAGCATGGCATGACATACAACACATAGAAAGCTAAACTGATCATGGCATACTATCATCTAAACATGTGTAACAGAAGCTGAACATAGAGCTATCATACATAATCATAGGAAAGAGCTGAGCTGAAGCATGAACTAAGCTAAACTAAACTAAGTTAGTACTGAATTTAAACTGTATACACAACTGATTTGTGAGAGTTTAAAAACTATACATATAATAGATGAAAATACATAATCATGGTGCTAATGGGCCCGACAACTGTACATGCTATGCGCGCATCCCTAACTAGACCCGGGTTTGCAAGTCCCGAATTTAGTAGGGTTTACTAGGTTATCTGAACCTAGGGACCACTGTGGGAGCCCAACCCAATGGATATCTAATCCAGTACAGTGCCACTGAAAGTAAAATACTGAACGTAAACTAATAAATTCTTGTCTTGCTTGTACTAGGTTGTCTAAACCCAGAACTAGGTTATCTAAACCTAGAGGCGACTGTGGGAGCCCACCCATTGGACATCTAGTCCTGTAAAAGCTGAAGCAAGACTAAATAAACTGTAAAAAAATGCTTCTATTGCATTTATGGAAGCTGCTCTACGCCTAAATTGCATTTCACTGTGCTAAACAATGAAATCGAACACTTGGTATGCGCTAATTCGCATCCTTTGTGTCGAAAGTCTACATACTACTAAACTACAACATGGAATTCACCCGGAAGCTACTTATACTACAGGTGAGGGGTTTCTTACCTCCTGCTCGAAGTTTCTTATGATTCTAATCGCTAGATTTCCGGTGGAGAAGATCCCTTCGACAATCTCCTTGCGTCTATGCGTTCCTCTCGCGGAGAGAAGCATCCTCGTGCCTTTGATGCTGCCGGAAACTACTTCTATGGCCCTAGGGATGGAACCCTAGGTCTTCCTTGTGGTTGGCGCCGAAGGAAGAAGAAAAGGGAGAGGTGCGGCGTGAGGTTAGGGTGAGGAGGAGAAGTTGCCGATTAAAAATTCTATTCTCCCCACTTATTAATTCCTATTTATATTAAGGAATTAATTCGCCCAACTCTAACATAAATATAATTGTTTCCCTTTCCTTTCAGCACGGCCCTGCTGGGTTCACCTGGTTACTAGAGTCCGCTATAAGTTGTAGGACCCATAGGTCTCGGGTTCAATTCCCACGTAGGCTATTTTACAATTCTATTTGTTTTTGCTACTTTCGCTGCTCTAAAAATTCTATAAAAATATCCTAAAATTCCAGAAAAATCATAAAATATTTTTAAAAAATTTTTGAGAATTTTCGGGCGTTACACCCTGAACTTGATTCAAACTCAATTCCAAAGTCCCAACCCCAACTTCCGGTCAATCGTGACCTGTTGGGTCTCCATGCCTAGCATTTGGCCACACGCGACCAACCTCGAACTAGCCTTCTAGCCTCCTCTATCAATCTTGTATCCCTCGGATATCTCCTCATCCTTCACGCTTTGCCTTCAGGAGCTTCCTCCGGCCTCATCCTAGTTGTCGGGTCTTCCTTGCCAAGTCATACCAGGACTTACCTTGCCAAGATCACATGCTTGGACTTACACCCTTTGCCAAGATCACACTTGGACTTTCCAATTGTCTGGCTCCTTACCAGGACTTTCTCCTTTGCCAAGATCACACTTGGACTTTCTAATTGCTTGACTCCTTACCAGGACTTTCTCCTTTGCCAAAATCACACTTGGACTTTCCAATTACTTGGCTCCTCACCAGGACTTTCTAATTACCCGACTGCTCATCAGGACTTTCCAATTGTCTGGCTCCTCACTAGGACTTTCCAATTGCCTGACTCCTTATCAGGACTTTCTCCTTTGTCAAGATCACACTTGGACTTTTCAAATGCCTAACATCCAGTTAGGACTTTCCCAGTCAAGTCTCCTGTCAACCTTGACCTACTTGACTTGTATTCTCATCAACCTGGTCAACCCTTTGACTATCTCCATAATCGGACGATTGCTCCAGCAACCTCCTTATATTGTCAAACATCAAAACTCAGATCCTGACTCAAGCTTGACTCAACTCAAGCTTAGTCAAACTGGTCAACCATGATCTAGGAAAATTATCCCAACAATCTCCCCCTTTTTGATGTTTGATAATACCTCTAAGTTAAGCTAAATCCCATAGCCTTAATCTCTTCTTTATCACAAGGCTAAATCTCATAGCCTTAACTTCTTCTTTATACCAAAGCTAAATCCCATAACCTTAACATCTTCTTTATACAAAAGCTAAATCTCATAGCCTTAACCCTTTCATGACAAGACATTAATGAATGAAGGTTTCCTTCATTCTCTCCCTTTCCTAGAGGGCAAACTCCCCCTGTTTGGGATGAAGACCTAACTTAACCTTCCATTCCCCCCTTTGTCACACATCAAACCAGAAAACAAACTCTTCTCCATAAGAGTTAACTCTACGTTGGTTACAACCTCATATGTTGTTAACAACCCCACAATGAAGATCTCATATTCTTCATTACCGCCAAAGCTCCCCCATGAAACTCTACTTCACTTCACAATGCTCATCCTAGAGCATGCATCAACTTTCCAATGAAACTCTCATTCATTGTATTCAATGCTCCCCCTTGAGCAGTAATCTTCTTCTCAATGCTCATCCAAGAGCATTTTTCGCTTTACCAATGAAGGTTCGATCCCCTTTATTAATTCAATGCTCCCCCTTGAGCAGTAACCTACTTCATAATACTCATCCGAGAGCATTTATCATCCTAGCAATGAAGATAACCAATCTTCCATTGTTTCCCAATACTCGACCCTGAGTATTATCCATCACGAAGGTTTAACCCCCTTCTAAGGTCCTTGAAGATAAATTTTCATACATTCAAGGAGTAACTCCCCCTAAAAACATGGTTACACTTCTATTATTGCACCAACAATGACTTGGAGTTCCTAAACAGTTAGGAAAACCAAAACTTGAAGTTTTGAGGTTCAAAATTCAATAATGAAACTAAACTCCAACCTAAACTTCACCTAAGTCTACCTTAACCAATCCATACTTGCTTTCATCATGAAAGCTCCCCCTAAAAGTATACAAGTGTATTCCAAAGGATTAGGAATAGTTAATGACCCTTGACAACCAAAACTTGAAGTTTTAAGGTTTCAAAATTCGAAATTGAAACTAAATCTCATCCTAAACTTTACTTTGATTTATCTTAACCAAACCATATCTGTTTTCATCAAGAAAACTCCCCCTTAATGTATACAAATATATTCCAAGGGATCTGAAATGGTTATTCGAACTTGAAGTGACTTAATGTGCTGAAATCAACCTTTTCCAGCTATAATCAGACTTCCCAATCGATTGAAGTTGGGACTCAATCGATTGAAGCTACTTCAATCGATCCATTGATCAATTCCGCAAGCTTCTGCTTGCAGAAATTCTTTCTGAATCGATCGACTGATCGATCCAGCCTACTTCAATCGATCGACTGATCAATTCAATGACCTTCTGTTTACGGGAATTAGCTTCCCAATCGATCGACTGATCGATTAAAACCATCCCAATCGATTGGCTGATCGATTGAGTTTCTGATTTCTTTGAAATCTAATTTCAGCAGACTTCAGAAACTCCCCAAAAATTCTACAAACCTCTAAAAATCATGAAAACTAATGTAGACATTATTTAGGGTATACTCTATCAAGGAAAAATATTTTTCTATGAAAATACTTCCTATTTTCAAAGATTAATACAAATTTGAAAACTCTTGAAAACTTTAATGTTTTCTCTTAGTTTGTATCTAACTTTTCAATGATGAATACTATCAAAAGATAGTCTTCACCAAGGTTTTCAAAAATATTTTAAAATCATTTTCAAAACCAATATCCAACCATATTCCTTGGACTCAATGCACATGTCTTGTACATTAGCTTTCCCAATGATTGGAAGACACATAATTATGTGTTTTGATGAACCTAAAACTCAACAAGATGCACTAAATCAACATCTTGAGTTTTGTTCACCATCCTAACATCTCACTTGTATCTAGTGTGTACTAAAACACATACAAGTCACCTTATGATTCTTTGTGAGATGCATATTTGATTTTGCCCTATACTAAGGGATCATGCATAACTATCTAGGCATTATGAAACTTGTGATCATCCACCTAGGATGTCACTTGGTATCATCCCACTTGTTGAGATATTTACCAATCATGATAAATACCTTTTGTTCTTAATTACAAGGAATTAAACATGATGCATGATATGTTATGACATACATCAAAAAGAAATAATTTTCAAAAGAAATTTCCTATAACTACATGATGTATGTATGACATTACATGATATTTTTATATTTTTCATAATGATCATGAATGTAAAAATAAATATAATGTCATGACATATGATGGGCAAACAAAGCATGTCAAATTAGCATAAATAAAATACCTAGATTACCTATCTAAGTGTCCTTAAACCCTAGCTAATCTTAAAATTAAATCCTAGATTGTCCAATTTCATCAAGAAAGTGTCAAACCCCAACTTGGCATTTCTTTAATCTCTTGATTTATTTATGTCAATTAAAATTAAGCACATTCGTTAAATTTTGGCATATTTATCCTTCCAAAGGAGTAATCACCTTATATTTTAAGCCCGGAGTTGCCGTTGACTCCCTACGAACATACCAAAATTCCAACTTGGTAGTTCATATGATTCTCTAAATTGTGCCAATTTAATCCAAACATAATTCCTTAAGATTTGGTACATGTTACTCTTTCCAAGAGTCACAATTTGGATTAAGGGTTACATTTCTCTTAATTCCATAAGAAAATATCGAATTCCAAATTTGGCATTACTTTTTGTAACGCCCGAAAATTCTCAAAAGACTTTTAGAAATATTCTATTATTTTCTGAAATTTTAGGATATTTTTATGAAAATTTTAGAGTAGCGGAAGTAACAAAAATAAATAGAAACGTAAAATGGCCTAAGCGGGGATTGAGCCTGAGACCTATGAGACCCTATGTCTTATAGACAACTCTAGTAACTAGGAGGCCCCAGCAGGGGTGTGCTGAAAGAAGAGAGGAACAATTATATTTATGATGGAGTTGGGGTGAAATTATCACTTAATATAAATAAGGAACTTAAGTGGGGATTGTTATTTTCCAAACGACAAATCTCTTCTCCCTCAAACCCTCACCGCCGACCCCTTTCTCTCCAAAACCTCTCGGCGCCCAAGCTCAAGAAGACCTAGGGTTTCATCCCAAGGGCTATAGGAGCACCTTCCGGCGACGACTCCGGCACGAGAACGCTCCTCTCCGAGAGAAGAGCACGTAGACGCGAGGAGATCGACGAAGGGATCTTCTCCATCGGAAATCTAGCGATCAGATCGTAAGAAAATCTAGCGCAGGATGTAAGAAACCCCTCACCTGCAGTATAAGTAGCTCTTTTCACGATTTTATGCCTTAGTTTAGTTGTATACAGATTTTCAGCATATAGGGTGTGAATTAGTGCATACCAAATGTTTGATTAAATGTTTAGCTCATTTAAATGCAACATAGGCATTTTTAATAGCTTAGATAAATGCAATAGGAGCATTTTATAGCATACTTAGCCTTGCTACAACTCATATAGGACTACGGTCCAATGGGTGGGCTCCCACAGTCGCCTCTGGGTTCAGATAACCTAGTTATAGGTTCAGATAACCTAGTTATAGGTTCAGATAACCTAGTTATAGGTTCAGATAACCTAGAAATAGTAAGATAAGAAAAATTCAGTTATAAAACAGTATTTTACTTTTATCAGTGGCACTGTACTGGACTTCAGTTGTCCTTGGGTTGGGCTCCCATAGTCGTCCCTAGGTTTAGATAACCTAGTAAACCCTACTAGATTCGGGATTTGCTACCTCGGGTCTAGTTAGGGATGCGCGCATAGCAAGTACAGTTGCCGGGCCCATCAGCAGCATGTTTAGTATTTTCATCTATTTATGATAAATAGTTTTCAAAGCTTCACAATTTAGTTATGTGATTACAGTTCAGAATTTGTATCAGCTTAGCATTAGTTTAGTCAGTTATTGTATCAATTTAGTTCTATCTTGTTGATACTAGGAGATATTACCATGATCAGCTTTTGATTTCTATGTTTTGTATGATAGTATGCCATGCCATGCTCTAACATGTTCAGTGTATATTTCAAATAGCATGTTTTAAAAGTTTAAATTGCATCGTATGCATGTTTTGTGAGGTAGATAGTTTCTTACTAAGCTCTCAAGCTTACAGATACTTCTTTTCCTTATATTGCAGATAAAGGTAAAGGAAAGATGGATTAGTGGAGGCTGGAGGACAATGCAATGAAGATGTGTGTGGATAGGAACTTGGAATAAAGATCTTTGGAGAAACTAGCAACTTAAGAACTTAGGGGGCGTTTGGTACGCGCGTTTTCCATTTTCATTTTCTGGAAAACGCGCGTTTTCTGGAAAATGGTGTTTGGTTTGCATTTTCCGCGCGCGTTTTCTAAAAAATTAGCTATCGTTTTCTAGAAAAACAGAGAATGGCAAAAAGTCGTTTTCTGTTTTCTAGAAAATGCGCATTTTCCAGAAAATGAAAATGAAAACGGTGCAAACCAAACGCACCCTTAGTATTTCTTGTAGTGTTACTTTTCTGTACTTTTAGTTAATTAAGTGTCTTGAATTGCGATAGTTATGCTTAGATTACTGATTGTCATGATCTTAGTTAGCTAGCCATGAGTAGTGATAGGTCTAGTAGCTTTGTTTCTGCTTATAGAGTTGGTATATGTGATTTGAGCACGAAACAGTGCTGAAATCAGACTTCTGATACGAAATCAGAAACCCCAATCGATCAGCCGGTCAATTGGAGGCTCCTCAATCGATCAGCTGATCGATTGGGCAGCTTGTTCCGCGAACAGTAAGCTCCTGGATCAATCATCCGATCGATCCGGTAGCGTTCTATCGTGAACAGAGAGCTCTGGAATCGGTCACTGGATCGATTGGCCAGACTGGATCGATCAGCCGATCGATCCAGACGGGACCTCCGTGCACAGTAGCAAGCTGAGTAGATCGGTGGATCGATCCAATAGCTCAAATCGATTGAGTGATAAGCTCAATCGATCGGGAAGCTGGATTTTGACTGGAAACCTTTGGTTGTAGTCACTCACCGTGGGGGATGAAAGATATGTCAGGTATACCTTAGATCCCATCCCTTAGTACATGTAGAACAAAGAAATTGCATTAGCATAAAGAAATCTTAAATTAGATCAGTTTTTTGCACATTAAGAATAGTTTAGCAACAGCATAATGTAACCCCCGGCCTTACAGCTTAGACAGTAGAAGGTGGGGCGTTACACTTTTGCTTCTCTCAAGTGTGTCAATTTAAATTAGATTCAACTCTTCAAATTTTAATACATTTTACTTTTTCAAAAAGTAACCCAATAATCTTTTTCATTTTCAAAGATTAACAATAACCTTGAAAATGCTCTCAAGTGTCAACTTTACCAAGGTTGGGTTAACTACCTTTCCAATTGAAGTTGACACTCTCTAAACTCATCTAGGGTGTAGAGAATATGCTCCTAGGAACCTAAAATCTATTGGTGCTCCTTGGATGCTCTAGGTACTCACTAGGGATAACTTCCCTAGATACCTTCTTAAGGACCTTTCTAGGTTTCTTATAAGCCTTGGTCACTTCTACTATGTCACTCCTAGGGATAACTTCTCTTGTAACCTTCTTTGTGATTTTATTAGACTTCTTAGAAGTCTTAGTCACATTGGTCTTGACAAACGTACTCCTAGGGATGACTTCCTTAGTATCCTTGACTTGACCTTTACACATAGGGTTGGTCCCATAGCTATATGGAACCCTATGAAAAGAAGTCACATCCTTTTTGACTTTAGGTTTGTATCCCAAATCTCTATAGCCATTGGATGACTCTTGTTTAGCTTTTCCTAGGTTATGCTCATTTTGAACCCTAAGCATATTTTCCATTCTTGCTAAGGTCCTTTCTAAATTATCAAGTCTTAACCTTAAGACTTGGTTTTCACTCAATAAATCCCTAGATTTTGATTTTTCATTGAATCCTTGAGCATTTCTATTTTTAGGCATATATCTAAAGTCCTTAGAGTTATTACCTAAGTTACTATATACCTTTCTAAACTTAGGTGTGGTAGTTCTAGCATGAGGAGGAATGTATTTTCCCTTAGTGCCATCATGCTTCCTACTTTCATGATAATTAGCATTAAAATGATAAGAATTATTTCTAGCATGCTTTTTATCATGTGTCAAAGGAATGGATTCATTAAATGATACCTTGGCTTTTACCTTGGAAGCTCCCCCTATACTTGTGCTTCCTCCTTTGACTTTGGTTGTTTTCTTCCCCTTTGGACATTGGCTTCAATAATGCCCATTTTGGTTGCATAAGAAACACTTAATGTGTTCCTTGCTCTTCTTTGTTGTGGGGATTGTCTCCTTGAGCTTCTCCTTGCATACCTAAAAAACTTATTTACATATAAATAAATAACTAATTTTGTATATATATATGCAATCATTTACACTCAACACCTCAAATTACATTACTACATATACAAATTTAAATTAACTTGTAATTCAACTATCATTCTCGCATAGTAATAATATTTATATTTTCATATCATAAAATGAAAGAATATAAGTTTCCATTAACATAATAATAATAACACATTCAATATCAAAAATATTTCCTTGGTTTATAAGATAATTCAATTTAAAGGCCAACAAAGCTCTAACGTATATAACAGAAGTTATTGAATCCTTTGATTTAAATATGAATGCCGTAAATGATCTTCTAAACATTAGTTGATGCTATACAATACTAGACAATAAACATCCAAAAACTCATTATTTTGGGAAAAGAAATGACAGAATATTATTGATAAAAAACTAACTCAAAAATAATTAAACATATGTTTAAATAATTTAAAGCCCTAATAAGATGAAAAAAAAGATAATAAAAAAAGATAAAATCTTCTAGACATTCGAAAAGGATTTAAATGATATTTTTTGGGTTTGAAATAGGGTGGTTAATGATAAACTTTGGAATTTATTAAAGATCTCTGAATGAGTTTTGATTTGATATATTATAAGCCCCGTGGTTCAATCCGAGTCAAAAGTTATTGTTGGTTGCTACTCGAAAAATCTAATGGTTCCACTGTACAAAAATTTTGTACAAAGGTCTGAACCTTTTCCTAGCTACCATGTGTTCTTTTAAATTAAACTTGGATCGCCTGCGGAACTTAACACGTTTGATCCAAAGTTTAATCTATTTGTTCTTTTAGGTTTAGACTTGGATCTCCTGCGGAACTTAACACGTTCGATCCAAATCACCTAGGTTATTAATTCCATTAAATATTAATTTCCAAAATTGGCTTCCAGGACTACATGGCGAGGCACATGGCCTTCTTGGATATGGGAACAACCACCACCGCCTAGACAAAACCTTTTAAGGAAAGCTAATATTTAATTTCCTTAAATAACTTTAGATCAACCGAAAAGAACAATCAAATCACAAGGAAAAGAAAAACAAAGAACACAACATCGAAAACAAATTTGAAATACTAGAATCACATGCCTCTTGTATTTGGTATTTTTTTACATGAAGATAAAACTAGTATGATGCGGAAATAAAATACTAGTATACCTTTTCTTTTGCAAGCAAAAACCTCTAGGTCTTCTACCGTATTCCTCTTCTAACTTCGGACGTTGTGTGGGCAACGATCTTCCGAGATGAGAAACCACCAAAGCACCTTCTTCTCCTTTCTTCAAGTTTCGGCCAAGCACAATGCTTCCAAAAGATGAAGATCTTTTTCCACCAACCAAACTCCAAGGGATGCAAGCTTTCTCTTCTTCTTCTCCAAGCTAAGATCCGACCACCACTTAATCTCCTAGAGGAAGAGGAGGTTCGGCCACACCAAGGAAGAAAAGAGGGAGAAGAATAATAAAAGTTGTGTGTCATGAAGGCACTCCAACCCCCTCTTTTATAATCCTTAACTTTGGCAAATAAGGAAATTTAATTACAATAAAATTTCCTTAACTTTCCTTAACATGAATTAATTAATAAAAATTAAACAAAATATCCTATTCCTTCATGTCATGGCCGACCACATCATTAAGAGCAAACAAGGCTATTTCAATCAACAATTAAAATTCCTTATTTGTCTTTGGAAATTTAAAAAAATAAAATTTCCCTTTAAAATCCCTTCATGGTTGATAAAAAGAAATTTTTATAATTTTAATTTTTCAACATGTGAATAATTTACAAAGAAGAAAAATAAAATATCTTTCCAATCTACAAATAAGGAAAGAGATCTAATCTCTTTCTTTAATCTTTTGTAGATCCTTTTAAAAAAGATATTCTAATTTTTAATCTCTCCAATAAATTATATCTTTCACATAAGAAAATTTTAAAATTAAAATTCTTTTTAATTTAATGGGGGCCGACCACCTAAGCTTGGGTTCAAGCTAGGGCCGGCCGGCCGGCCCTAGCTTGATCCACAAGCTAGCTTGGCCGGCCCCTACATCATGGGTACGAAGGTGGGTATAGTACTCTATAAATAAGATGCTACGATAGGGACCGAAAGGAGGAATTGGTTTTGGTCTCCCGATAAAATTAAGCATCCCGTGTTCGCCCCGAACACACAACTTAATTTTATCAATAATAATTCATTCTACTAGAGAACTATTATTGAACTACCGCACCAATCCCAAATTATATTTTTGGACTTCTTCTTATTATGAGTGTGTTAGTCTTCCTGTGTTTAAGATGTCGAATGTCCACTAATTAAGTGAGTTACTGACAACTCATTTAATTAATATCTTAGTCCAAGAATAGTACCATTTAACCTTATTGTCATGTCGGACTAAATCCACCTACAGGGTTTAACATGACAATCCTTATGAGCTCTTATCGGGGACATTATCAACCTAGATCACTAGGACACAGTTTCCTTCTATAATCAACAACACACACTATAAGTGATATCATTTCCCAACTTATCGGGTTTATTGATTTATCGAACTAAATCTCACCTATTGACAAATTAAAGAAATAAATATCAAATATATGTGCTTGTTATTATATTAGGATTAAGAGCACACACTCCCATAATAACTGATGTCTTTGTTCCTTTATAAAGTCAGTATAAAAGAAACGACCTCTAATGGTCCTACTCAATACACTCTAAGTGTACTAGTGTAATTATATAGTTAAGATAAACTAATTCTTAATTACACTACGACCTTCCAATGGTTTGTTCCTTTCCATTTTGGTCGTGAATTGCTGTTTATAATTTATAAGGTACTGATAATATCATCTTCTGTACGTGACACCACATACTATGTTATCTACAATATAAATTAATTGAACAACTACAAACAAATGTAGATAATTTGACCAAATGTGATTCTTTATTCAAAATAAATGTTAAAAAAACTTAGGCTTTCAGTATACACTCTAACAGTTATGACCTCTTAAAGTTTCCACCGATCATGCTCTGATTCTGCTCTGATCTTGTTCTGATCCTACCGATTCTGTTATGATCTTACCGATCCTGCTGCGATCCTACTGCAAAAAGTGATTCTGCACGATCCTGGATCGATTTTGAGTTTTCTGATCGTAGGATAGTACGATCCTACGATCCGGATCATGATTTTACAAACTATGGTTAAGACCACTTGATTTTACAAACTATGGTTAAGACCACTTGATTTTACAAAATCAGTATGGTTCTCCTTGCTTGCAAATAACATTCTGTGTTGCACCCTTTGATGTTGATGCATTCTTGGACGTAGAGACACTCCCTCGGTTAGAAGCACCACCATTTGAGGTGAAACGCCCACCAAATCAACAAGAACCTTTTTGTTGTTTTTTCACTTTGAGAGCCAATTTGCATACATTATTATAAGTCTAGTAAGGTTGCAGCTGCACAACATTTCCGATCTCATATCGAATCCCTCCAAGAAATCGAGCAATAGTTTGCTCGTTTGGCTCTAGAACATCACATCTCCTCATGAGATTCTCAAATTCGGCAATGTATGTAACGACCACCCTTCTTACTACTACTATTCTCTAAAGATGACCGTTACTTAACTACTAACTCTACTTAACCGGTGTGATTAAAACTACATGAAAACCCTACCGAAAAATTTCGACAAAATCTCCCCTGTACCGGTGACCATATTCAACAATACATGCAGTATATATATTCAGCCACAAGCGGCTGGAACACATAAAAATCAACCACGCAATATAATAAATCTAACTCAGCAACAATAAAGGAAAACTAATCCACAACCACAACTGAATAGCAAACACAGTATCAAGTGTCCTTATAAACAGTTATCAAATTTCCTTAACACATAAAGACTTAATTAACTCAAAAAACAAATCATAATTTATTTTATTCGCAAGGATCCCTAGGACTTCCATAGTGCAGACATCACACACCCCTCTTGCATCTCCTTGTCGCCTTCCTTCATATTAACTTTCCTTTTTCTTTATCTGCAGTAGGAGAAAGTGCAGTCTATAAGCATAAAGCTTAGTGAGCGCTATCTAACTTACAAAAACTCGATATGCATATATACAAATAAAAACATGCTAAAACTGAATGCTAATATGTAAAGCTACTCATGCTCATAAATAGCAAAGAAATCAACTAACAGAAAAGATAACATGTATAACTACTCATGCTCATAAACTAATAAAGAAAGCAAACTAACTGGAATGCTAACATATAAAGCAAAACATGCTCATCAACTAGCAAATAAATAACATGTAAAAAACTAAACATGTAAAAGTTGCTAGCATAAAAGAAAGCTAAACTTGCTGATCTTTAAAACAAAGTGAAACTTACTTCATTTACTCTAATCTTATTCTTTTATTTCACTTGTTTAAAATTTATACTTTAATACTTGAAAATAATAATTAACTTCTCTTGGGCTCAGGCATAGTACCATTTTATGCGCGTTCCCTAATAGGTTGGGGTAGCGAGCCGCCAATCCTAAAAGAGCAGACCTTGGTCTATCAGGGCCAAGACCTTGGAATTGGACACCTGGATTTGTTTAACGACAACCTTGGAAGTCGGGTACTAGCCTCCTCTTAAAAAGTAAAATACTTATTATCTTAAATTACTCCTTCTTTAAATGCCTGGGCATTTTAATAGCATCTTATGTGCCAAAATCCCTAAAGTCTTGACTTTTGGATTTACTTAAGGCCTTGGCCTTTTCTTTCTTTTCTTTTTCTTTCTTTTTACTTGTTAATGCTTCTAAAAGAATTTGATAGAACTCTTATTTTCCCACTAGAATACATGGTTGTTCATGCTTATTAAAATAGCAAATAAAACCAAAGAAACTGCTCATGTGTATCTAGTAATAAAGAAAACTGATCATGCTTAACTCATAGCAATTAAAAACTGCACATGCTCAATAATAGCAAATGAAAACTAGAAAAAATCTACATATAAGACTAATACAAATCTGCACTGTGAATGTTACAAAATTCTGCAAACATTCCTACCTCGAGAGAAAACTATTGAGGCATATATACACCTAAGAAAACTAGGCTGAATTCTATACCAGATCATGCCTAATGAGCTAGAGAAAAATGGATATTTCTTCTACTTAAACTCGATGTTCACTAACTACTCAGCTAAATCCCTAGCAACCATTCTGCACAACAAATTGCGAAATAAAGGAATCAAGCTTGCCGAATTGAAACTTTAAAAATTAAACTTGCTGAGTTATCAAAAAGAAAGGCTGTCCTATGCTCTAATAGAGCTGTACGTTTCTGCAGTGAGCTCAAAGAAAACTTGAACTAGAATAAGCTCCAAAGGGGCTGTTCTAAGCTCTAGTAAAGCTGTTCGTGGTTACAAAAATGCACTGATATGCTAAACTACACTAAGAAGGAATTTAAATCTGTGTCAAAGAATTAACAACACAAAATCTAGCAACATGTTAAGGATTAATAACACCACCAAACCTGCACAGCAACTCCAACTCAAGCTAAAACCTGCTGGGATAGGGTCATATGGAAGGGTGTACTTTGCAATTCTAAACAACGAAAAGCCCAAAAATCCACCGAGCATAAACCCAATTCAAACAACTACTAGCCTGTTCGATACAAAGGAATAGACAATCATGCAAAGATAGGGCTACATAGCTCCAACATTCTAACTTCCAAAAAGAATTAGAAATCAAGCGATAACCTATAGAACACTCACGACAGAAATCTTCAAAGACAAAACTCCTTACAGCATGCTTCAACAATCAAAAAGAACAAGTCCGAAAACTACTCTCAGAAATCTAACTCACGGCAATAGCATAAAACCAAAATCCTTAAATCTCGGCAACAAGGAAACCAAATCTCGGAGCTATCCTACTGCAGGTGAGTAGCAACTCACCTCGCTGTTCTTGAACTTACAACCGAGAAAGAGAAGTTCTAGGGTTTCGGTAGCTCGACCTTCGGCTCCTCCTCGTGCCCACAACCTCTCCTCGACGAGAGGATCTCAACGGTGTGAAGAGCTCTTGGAGAAAAGTGCTCGCCGGCCGCCGGAGACGAAGCCCTAGCCGCGGCTTCGTTTTTGCCCGAGAGGAATCGCCGACGCCGCGTGAGAAGAGGTGAGAAAGAAATTAGGTTTCGGGAAACCTAAATCCTCTCCTTATAACTAGAGTTATTTTTGGTTCCAACTATAACTTATATATTTGTCGCTACACATTTGATTAACACTGACCGCTGGCGCAGTTGGTCTGTTGGGTTTTGCTCGAAGCCACAGGTCTGTGCTTCGATTCTCAGCCGCGCCCCTTTTTTTCCAATTTATTTCAAACATTCCAGCTACTGCATATATATATTTCGCTTCATATAATGTTAACAAAAATCGTGTAACTCAGTTGGTTGGGCTGGTTTCGGCTGAGGTTCGGCTCGGGTTGAGATTGTGGGTTCAAAACTTGGCTTCAACATATTTCTTCTTTTTTTTTTTTAAACTTCTTCCTCTTGGTAAAAATATCAAACGAACTTCAAAAATTACATAAAAATACTCTAAAATTTTTTTAAAATCTCTAGAATATTTTAAAAGCATTTCCAAATATTTTTATAGACATTTGGAACTCGAAATAGTGAAAATTGGGTCGTTACAATGTACTCTTCTACTAACAGATCTTTTTGCTTGAAATTATGGTACTTGAGAAACATATCTTAAAAATAATTATCTGTTAAAAATTTTTTGTGCAATATTTCTTCAACTTGATGACAACCAATTTTACCTTGCGATCTTTTGAAATTTCTCCAAATTCAAAGATCTTTTCAACCTAGTTGAGCCAATAGATGAACTTATTCAGGTCATTACTTCCATCAAAATATGGGATGTCGACTTTGAAGTCAAAGGATTTCTCGTGAACATTGTTCCTTTGATGTCCCCGCCCTTGAGGTGTCTCATCAGTGGAATCATCATCTTTGTGACCATGAAATGGATTAAAACCCATATCATGATTTGCATAATCATCCTCTGAACCATGACCCTCAACATCACGATTCACGGGTTCACCATGCACAAGGCGTTGCTCGAGTTGTTGCACTTGTCTCCTGAAGTTATCCAACTGTATATCATGAAGGTCTCTTTGACAAGCTACCGGATCATCACCATTTGACCCTTGTCTTCTATGACCACCCATCGGGAATCGGGAAACCTCGCTCTGATACCAATTTGACACACAAAACATATAAGAAATAAGAGGTAACACAAGGCAGGGCTCTCAACTCACCACTCTACGAAATCCACCAAAGAGTTTAGAGGGATACGAGAAGAAAATTCTTCTCACAAGCGTAAAAGCTCAAACATATTTTAATCTAAAAAACCATCCTCCTCACCATACAAAAAAGGAGCCTTTATAGCGAACTCAGAACAATCCTCCAAGAAAAGTCAAACAATCATTAATGAGATTTATAATTCCTAAGTCCTTGAAAAATGAAAATTACATTTAACAAGGTAATAGTTAAAGACATTAAAAATGGATTCATTTGTAAGTACCATTGTATAAACATTCCCGAGTATGAATCCTGCATAGGAGTTAAAATTTTTTATTATTCCCGAGTAGATCTTCTCGGGGAGTGGTTGTCTTCATTCCCGAGTGGATATTCATTATTCCCGAGTATATCTTCTTAGGGAGTGACTGTCGTTATTCCTGAGTGGATCTTCATTTTCGATTGGATCTTAATTATTCCTGAGTGGATCTTTAATTCCGAGTGGATCTTCATTATTCCTGAGTGAATCTTCTTGGGATGGTTTTGAGTCATTTACCTCACTTCACATAACCTAGGGACGGATTGTGAGAGACGTCTGGAGTGAGCATAATCACTTTTTACTATAACAAAACTCTAATACTGTCTCTATCGGGTGCTTAATTGGCTAAAGGATAATAAATTTGCTATAATGGGAAAGAGATCAATTCTTGGTGAACGCATGCCTTAGGGAAAAAACTTCTCCCATCCCTTAGTCACTTGATGATAGGCTATAAACTGATCCCATGATATACCTCCCTTCATATAATCTGGACACGGACTTGTTAGGATCCTTCGTACGGAGGCTAGAGAGGGGGGGTGTGAATAGCCGACCCCAAATTCGTTTTCTTTCTACAAATCGAGTTAGCAGCGGAAATAAAACAGTAGAAAGGAAATGGTGAGAAGATCAAACCTCAAACTCGATGGATGTAACGAGGTTCGGAGATGAACTCCTACTCCTCGGCGTGTCCGTAAGGTGGACGAGTCCAGTCAATCCGTCGGTGGATGAGTCCCCGGAAAACCGGCTAAAAATAACTCCTTATGGGTGGAGAAACCTCGCCACAATACTCTTGCAACAGCAAGATGAATGTACAAGAAATACAAGAAAGCAGAAGACAATACAAGTGTAAAAACAATCTTGCCTTCTCGTCGACTGGAAGAAGCAACAGCTCTAAGCGCCTACAACAGCAGGTGATCCAGCCGGAAGCTCACGCGAAGCTTTGGAGAAGCTCAACAAAGCTCAAGCACAACAGCACTTCGGGACAGGAAGAAGGAAAAAGAAGAGTTAGCACCAAAGCCTTGATCTCCTTTTATAACCTGCGAACCTGCACAGTGAAGACAGAAGTCAGCGGAAAAGACGGAGTGACCGACTCAACGGTCGAACGTGGACCGATCAGGCTCCACCCTGATCGGTCCAGACCCCTTCTGATCGGTCTGGGGACCGATCAGGCCCTGGCTGATCGGTCCCTAGACCGATCAGAATGCTTCACAGAAAGTTGCCCAACTTTCTGTTCGTTTCCTGATCGGTCTGTGGACCGATCAGGCTACAGCTGGATCGGTCCACAGACCGATCGGTCGTGGAGACCGATCAGGCTTCATGCTGATCGGTCCCCAGACCGATCAGTAAGCTCACAGAACTGCGCTTTGCCTTCTGTTTGTTATCTGATCGGTCACCAGACCGATCAGATATACAAACGTATCACTGGATCGGTCTGCAGACCGATCCAGAGCTTGGTTTTTGCCCAAACCAAGTCCCAAGTCTCCCAAACCAACATCCGGTCAACCTTGACCTGTTGGTACATCATGCTTAGCATCCGGTCACTCCCTTGACCTGCTAAGACTCTCCACCAAGTGTCCTGTCAATCCTTTTGACCCACTTGGACTTTTCTCTTCGTGTCAAGTGTCCGGTCAATCCCTTTGACCTACTTGGACTTTCCTCAACACCAGATGTCCGATCATCCCTGATCCATCTGGATTTTCCCTTGCCTGGCTTCACTCACCCGGACTTTCACCTGGCTTCACTCACCAGGATTTCCACACTGCCTAACATCCCAGTTAGGACTTTCTCACTGCCTGGCTTCACTCACCAGGACTTTCCAACTGCCTAACATCCCAGTTAGGACTTTCCCACTGCCTGGCTTCACTCACCAGGACTTTCCAGCCGCCTAACATCCCAGTTAGGACTTTCCCTCGTGCCAAGCTCCCTGCTTGGACTTCTCCGTGCCAAGTCTCCATACTTGGACTTTTCCAGTGCCAAGTCTCCATACTTGGACTTTTCCCGTGCCAAGTCTCCACACTTGGACTTTTCGCGTGCCAAGCTCCCTGCTTGGACTTTTCCAGTGCCAAGTTCCCTGCTTGGACTTTTTCCGTTGCCAAGTCTCCATACTTGGACTCTTTCCCGAATCAGGTCAACCAGGTCAACCTTGACCTACGGTTGCACCAATAATCTCCCAAACATCTATTCTTGTCCCATATCAAGAATACAACTCTTCCACGAGTGTCAAACATCAAAATACAACTCAACTAGGTCAACTTTGACCTAAGATTGCACCAACAATCTTCCTAAGTCAAACATCAAAATACAACTCGAGTCAGGTCAACTCGAGTCAGGTCAACCAGGTCAACCTTGACCTATGGTTGCACCAACAATCTCCCCCTTTTTGATGTTTGACAAAACCATAATCAAGTTAGGTTAATCCGATAACCTAACTTAGGTTTCCCAATGTTCTTCAATGTTCTTCCTTGAACATTATCTAGAACATTCTCCCATTCTCCAACACTCTCCCCCTTTTTGACACACATCAAAAAGAGAGAATCAAGGTCAAGAGTTTCCTCCTAATGAAAGTCCCATACCTTTCATTGAAACTCTTAATTTCCCCCTTGATACTAAACTCAACAATCAACTTAGTGACAATCCTATGTCACTAATCCTCAAAAGTCTTAAGGAGTAAAAACTCCCCCCAAGAGTCAACTCCCCTTGACAATTAGGTAAAAACTCCCCCTAAAGGTCAACTCCCCCTTGACCATTGCACCAACAATGTCTTGGAGAGTTTCAAACCTTTAGAAATCTAAAACCCAAATTCCAGCCGAAATTTCAGACATCCAGTCGAATTTCAGCACATTGACACGCTATCAGACCTCACTGGATCGGTCACTAGACCGATCCACAGCACTCTGGATCGGTCCAGTGACCGATCCAGCCCTCCCTGGATTGACCGATCCAGACTCTGACCACAGGGATTTCTGATTTTTCTTTTCCCGAAATTCAGAAACCCCTAATAAATTCCATAAAATTCTAAAAATTGTGAAATTTTGAGGATACATTCCTCATAACATATACTATCAAGGAAAAATAATTTTCTAAGAAAATAGATTCCATTTTTCAATCTTGATACAAAGTTCAAAAGACTTTGAAATAGTTCAAAGTTAAGTAAACTTTGTATCACAATGTTCAATGATGAATGCTATCACTAGGATGGCTTCATCAAGGTTTTTCAAATCAATTTTAAAATGATTTTAAATCCTTTAATTTAGGACCATAATCTTAGGACTATATGTACATGACTTGTACACAAGTTTTCCCTATGATCCCCAATCTCTTGAATTAGGCTCATCTAGGTACAAGAACTATGCACCTTGATCCTAACTCATGATCCTAATATCTCACACACATCTAAAGTGTATCAAACACATCCAAGTCAATTTTGATGTGAGATATGGGTTTAGGTCATCTTAGGCTAAGTTCTCATGCATTTTCTAAACACCAATTTGATCTCAATATCAAAATGTGTTTTTTTTTTATCCTTAAATCAATTTCATTGATTATTAATGCAAGAGATGATGACATGGCATGAAATAATATCATAAATGAAAACATGTGCCAATGTCATGATGTCATGGCATAAAGTATGAAACTTAACTAAACATGACATAAAACTAACCTAAGCATTATCATGACATTTCAAAAGATTAACTTAAATATGATGTCATGACATGTGAGGGCAAACAATCATGGCAAGATTTAGCATGAATAAGACATACCTAGATTACCTATCTAAGTATCCTTAGTCTTAGCTAATACTTAAGCTTTAACCCTTGATTGCCCTAATATGCCAAAATCCTAATTTTGACACTTCTTGAACTCTAGATTCATTCATGCCACTTAAAGATCAAATTTATCCTCAAATCTTGGCATGTTTCATTTTTCCTCAAGAGTTCTCTAGATTTTCTCAAATTGTGCCAATTGAAATTAACATCATCATTTTCCATGATGGCACATTTTACTCTTCCAAGGAGTAAATAATAATTCCATTTCATTTTCAAAAGTTCTCAAAATCTTGAAAATGCTCCTTGAGTGTCAATTTCCTCAAAGTTGGGTTAACTACCCTTCTAATCGGAGTTGACACTCTCTAACCCATCTATGGGGTAGAGAAGATGCTTCTAGGAACCCAATACCTATTAGAGCTCATTGGGTTCACTAAATATTCACTAGGGATAACTTCCCTAGCAACCCTCTTAATGACCCTCTTAGGCTTTAAAGCCTTGGTCATTTGGGTCTCATCAAGGTCAACTATAGGGGTGACTCCCCTTGTGACCTTGGTAATGGTCTTCATAGCCCTAGGTTTTGTTCCATAATCGAATGAAACATTATGATAAGTGGGCTTGACCAATTGGGACTTAGGTTTGTGACCCAAACCTTTCTTGTCCTTGGACTTGGGTTTTTGACCCCTAGACCCTAGAGTCAAATCCTTAAGAGCCTTTTCTAGAGAGTCAAGTCTTGACCTCAAGACTTGATTTTCTTTCTCTAATACCTCAAGTTTTGATTTATCATTTTTCTTTGAGGCATTCCTAGGCATGTGTCTAGATGATTTGAGATTTCTATCTAGATTTTCCTTAGCCTTAGATGAGTTAATTCTAGGGTTAGCATTTCTAGAATTATTCTTATCTAGGCTAACATGCTTGGCTCCTAAGCACATGTATCGATTTCTAGTATTAACATGCTTATCATTATTGACAATGGCAATAAGACTACTAGCATGCATCCTACTAGAATTGCAAGAATGAGCTTTAAATGTTACCTTAGGGTTTGCCTTAGCTCCCCCTTTACATGTGTTTGGCCTCTTGTCCTTGTGAGGTTGCCTCCCCCTTGGACATTGACTCCTATAGTGTCCCCGTTGCTTGCATTGGAAGCACACCATGTGCTTCTTGCTCTTGCATGTCGGGACTCCGGCTTCCTTGACCTTTGGTGCCGGTGGAGTCTTTCTAACCCTCTTTGGACACTTACTCTTGTAGTGCCCAAACTTCCTACACTCAAAACACATTATGTGTAATTTGCTTGAAATCACAGTGTTTGAGTTACCTAGGATTGTGGATGTAGATGAGCTTTCTTCTTCATCCCTTCCGGAGGTAGATGCCTCTTCTTGCTCCGATCTTGAACAAGAGCTCTCCTCCTCTTTTTCCTTGGATGTTGAGTAGCCCTCAACTCCCAATTCGCTTCCTCCATGATGTGAGCTACTTGGCTCACTAGGCTCCTTTTCATGAAATTTTGCCAAATTGTTCCACAATTCCTTGGCGTTGTTGTACCTATCTATCTTGCATAAAACATTATTAGGTAAAGCAAATTCAATAATTTTTGTTACCTCGTCATTGATTTTAGATTGTCGGATTTGCTCTTTCGTCCACTCCTTCTTCTTGATAGGTTTTCCTTCCTCATCCATCGGAGGGGAAAACCCTTCTTGTACACAAAACCAATTTAACATATTAGTCCTAAGAAAATACATCATTCTTACCTTTCAATATGTGAAGTTGTCGTGAGACTCGTAGAAGGGTTGAATCGTGACATCTTCTCCATAGAGATCCATCTCTAGCCCGTGCTCCCCCGGGTGTTGATCCGTCGAAAAGCGGCCTCGCTCTGATACCACTTGTTAGGATCCTTCGTACGGAGGCTAGAGAGGGGGGGTGTGAATAGCCGACCCCAAATTCGTTTTCTTTCTACAAATCGAGTTAGCAGCGGAAATAAAACAGTAGAAAGGAAACGGTGAGAAGATCAAACCTCAAACTCGATGGATGTAACGAGGTTCGGAGATGAACTCTTACTCCTCGGCGTGTCCGTAAGGTGGACGAGTCCAGTCAATCCGTCGGTGGATGAGTCCCCGGAAAACCGGCTAAAAATAACTCCTTGTGGGTGGAGAAACCTCGCCACAATACTCTTGCAACAGCAAGATGAATGTACAAGAAATACAAGAAAGCAGAAGACAATACAAGTGTAAAAACAATCTTGCCTTCTCGTCGACTGGAAGAAGCAACAACTCCAAGCGCCTACAACAGCAGGTGATCCAGCCGGAAGCTCACGCGAAGCTTTGGAGAAGCTCAACAAAGCTCAAGCACAGCAGCACTTCGGGACAGGAAGAAGGAAAAAGAAGAGTTAGCACCAAAGCCTTGATCTCCTTTTATAACCTGCGAACCTGCACAGTGAAGACAGAAGCCAGCGGAAAAGACGGAGCGACCCGTTGTGACTCAACGGTCGAACGTGGACCGATCAGGCTCCACCCTGATCGGTCCAGGCCCCTTCTGATCGGTCTGGGGACCGATCAGGCCCTGGCTGATCGGTCCCTAGACCGATCAGAATGCTTCACAGAAAGTTGCCCAACTTTCTGTTCGTTTCCTGATCGGTCTGTGGACCGATTAGGCCACAGCTGGATCGGTCCACAGACCGATCCCACCTCTCTGGCTGCGTCTCTGATCGGTCGTGGAGACCGATCAGGCTTCATGCTGATCGGTCCCCAGACCGATCAGTAAGCTCACAGAACCGATGCGCTTTGCCTTCTGTTTGTTATCAGATCGGTCACCAGACCGATCAGATATACAAACGTATCACTGGATCGGTCTGCAGACCGATCCAGAGCTTGGTTTTTGCCCAAACCAAGTCCCAAGTCTCCCAAACCAACATCCGGTCAACCTTGACCTGTTGGTACATCATGCTTGGCATCCGGTCACTCCCTTGACCTGCTAAGACTCTCCACCAAGTGTCCTGTCAATCCTTTTGACCCACTTGGACTTTTCTCTTCGTGTCAAGTGTCCGGTCAATCCCTTTGACCTACTTGGACTTTCCTCAACACCAGATGTCCGATCATCCCTGATCCATCTGGATTTTCCCTTGCCTGGCTTCACTCACCCGGACTTTCACCTGGCTTCACTCACCAGGATTTCCACACTGCCTAACATCCCAGTTAGGACTTTCTCACTGCCTGGCTTCACTCACCAGGACTTTCCAACTGCCTAACATCCCAGTTAGGACTTTCCCACTGCCTGGTTTCACTCACCAGGACTTTCCACCTGCCTAACATCCCAGTTAGGACTTTCCCTCGTGCCAAGCTCCCTGCTTGGACTTCTCCGTGCCAAGTCTCCATACTTGGACTTTTCCAGTGCCAAGTCTCCATACTTGGACTTTTCCCGTGCCAAGTCTCCACACTTGGACTTTTCGCGTGCCAAGCTCCCTGCTTGGACTTTTCCAGTGCCAAGTTCCCTGCTTGGACTTTTTCCGTTGCTAAGTCTCCATACTTGGACTCTTTCCCGAATCAGGTCAACCAGGTCAACCTTGACCTACGGTTGCACCAATAATCTCCCAAACATCTATTCTTGTCCCATATCAAGAATACAACTCTTCCACGAGTGTCAAACATCAAAATACAACTCAACTAGGTCAACTTTGACCTAAGGTTGCACCAACAATCTTCCTAAGTCAAACATCAAAATACAACTCGAGTCAGGTCAACTCGAGTCAGGTCAACCAGGTCAACCTTGACCTATGGTTGCACCAACAGGACTGTGAGGGACATCTATGAGGAGCGTAATCACTTTTTTGCTACAAAGCTCTAATATTATTCAAAGTGCTCCCTCTATTCACTAACTACTTTTTTTCAGAATCACAAAGCTCTAATATTATTTAAAGTGCTCCATCTATTAAAAAAAGTACAATAAATTACTAAATCGTGTACATAGCTAAAATTCTAAAAATACCTAAATCACATATTTAAGTTTTAAAATTACCGAATCATGTATTAAATTTCATTTATGCCCCTCTGAATCGATTGTTATAGTGTAACAATCGATTCATACATTGTTCATCAACAAAATAATGTCTTGAATCGATTGTTATACTATAACAATAGATAAAAAAAAAAAAAAAAATCTGATTTGTGTTTCAAAAATTATTGTTCTCAGTATGATGTATGGAAATAATGTTTGAGAATATAAATATAATCAAGAGAATTAGACGAATACATAAGACTTGGTTCCATATCATTTCGAGCTTTCTAGATTCATAAGCCGATTTTGGCTAAAATCGCTGATGGACCTAGAGAGCTCGGAATGATATGAAACCAGGTCTTATGTGTTCGTTTAATTCTCCTGATTATATTCATACTCTCAAGCATACTTTCCACAGGCCATACAACATTTTTTTGAACACGAATCAGGTTGATTCGTGTTTAAAAAATTACTGCTCTTAATATAGTGTGTCAAATTTGATTTCTGAGTGGACCAAATCAGTTGATGGACTTAGAGATCTTAGAATAACATGAAACTAAATCCTATATGTTTGTATAGTTCTTCTAATTATATTCATACTCTCAAATATTAATTTGACGTACTATATTGAGAGCAGTAATTTTTTCAACTCGTTTTTGATTGAGTTAAATTCCACCAATCTCAATCGATTGATAGATTTATCAATTGATTGCTATACTATAACAATCATTTGACAATTCT